>NC_092857.1:8403228-8714315 GCF_039878825.1 Excalfactoria chinensis | reverse complement strand
ATATTCACCACACAGACCCAAAAGACATTTTACCTAACTGACTAAAACTCAGGCTAGCCCATATGCAACACCACACAGACCCACAAGTCTACCCCTGTATACTGAAATGGGATGGCAGCATGCTGTGCCATAGGCTCATGCTCCTCTGCAAGCCTGCTCTCTTTACACGTTCTTGTGGTTTCTTCTTGTCATACTTCCTGGAACAAGTAGATGGAACGTATTTTTTAGCAAATGGTGTGGTGCAAAGGAAAATGAACATGTGCTGGCTGTTCAGGGGAATGTCTGCTTATAATTCTACAGCAGAAGAGGACAGGAAAGAAATCATTATGCCTACGGAGACAGAGAGAAGCACTGTTCACTTTATCTTGTGCTACACTCCATTCTCCTCTATCACCACAAGAGACACATGGACTCACCCTTCTTCTGCAGCAAGTCAATAGAGATGGACTCTGTGTTGCCATCTGGGGAGAGACAGAACTCAGCAGGGGGTTTCTCAGCTAGTGAGAAGTAGTCAGGGAAGAAGTCAGTGTAGGTAAGCTGGAGTTGCCTCATAGACTGTCCTGCATGGCCAAGATGGGGGAAAAAAGAGTTAAATTCAAGCCCTTATACCAAAGCCTCTCCCATAGTTTGCTTTTCCCAGAAGCAATCTGCACCAGCAGTCTTCCCACCTGTCTGACCAAGACTGGACCAGTAAGGCTACAGGTCTGTTACTCCCCCAGAAACAGTATGCATGTTCAGCCCCACAGCTGATCATCAACTGCTGACCTAGCACGTAGTTCCAGCTTGGATGGGAATCTATGGGCACCAGAACATGCTGAGGGATGTTCACCCTTATGGGGCTTTGCTGAATCTCAGTGTACCAGACTCAGTGCTGCAGTGCAGGAAGCTGTAGCAGGGATGTAAGCTGATCAGAAGGAGCACACAGAGAATCCCTACATTGGACACAGACATTCACAGGTGATAAACAACATGCCTTCTGCTTGTCCCCTGAGAGGGGCTCTGTTTTCAAGGGGGGACTTCTGTGACTTCTTTCATAATGCTTCATTTTCCTACAGGTTGTTTCCTCAGATCCATGTCAGGCATTCTTCCACAAGAGAGGGATGGAGAAGCTGTTTGGGTTGGCAGAGGGAGGTGTAAAACTTTGGAGCTGACCATGAGAATATTCTTCCTCCCACATCCCCTACTGCTTCTCCTGGAGGACTGTCAAAGCTTCAACCAAAACAGCTCACCCACCTCAGCCCTTCTTGTGTAGCTTTTGAAGAACAAGGAAGACCTCAATGGTAAAGCATGGGCAAACTGCCCCATGAGAGCTACAGCCCAGCATCTAGCATGCTGATGGGGCTGGTGCAGATGAGCAAACACTACAGGACAGGGCACAGACACAAGATCTTCAAGGGCCAGAACTGCAGTGTGAGACATGAGCTATAAGCTGGACACATCCCTGGAGCACTTGCTGAGGTCTGAGCTGTTCCTCTGGTCCATCCCAGAGCCAAACCTAACTGCTCTCAGCTCATGGAGAAGAAGAGAGGCTCCAGAAGTTGTACCCACCAGTAAACAGTTTTCACCTTCCTCTTGTACACTACAGCCCCACTGTGAGTAGATGCATCAACACTGCTTCTCATAGCATGCAGAGTGGTGATGAGGCCAGGCATAGCTGGGACACTGAACCTGAGCCCTGAGGTCACCCCCAGACCCAATAGCAGAAGGGTGGTGCGCACCGTTCAGCTTGCAGTGGAAATGGCTGGTGTTGAGAGTGCCAGGGAACTCAAAGATGGGATTCCCTCGGTTCAGCCGGGGCTCTTGCTGCCTCCTGTCTAGGCTGTTGGCTAAGCCAGGCAGCCCCGAAACACGGTCCAGGCCCAGGGGATTCCTCCGCCTGTACTCTCGCCACTTCAGTGCTTGAGGGGAGAGGTGGTTCGCTACAGTGCCGCAGGCAGCATGCACCAGGTAGGAGGACATGAGCAGACAGAAGGACATGGAGGGCAAACAGGGAGAGAAGGAGGAGAAGGAAGAAAAACAAAGAAAGAGAGACAGCAAGTTAGCTGAAGTCCAGTGGTATTTCAGGACATTAGCAAATATATACACAGGGAGGTGAAGGCCGTAGCCAGGCACAGCAGGGCGGGAGTCTGAGTAATCTGGTGGCTGTAGGCACAGGGAGGGCATATTCAGGGTGCCAGTACCTGGCGTGGGAATGTGAGGATCAGCATCCCACTCTGGAAACACTGTGTAGGAGGCAGGACTGAAGGAACACACTATTAGCACACAGGCAGAGTGATGAGGGGAGCTATTAGGTGCCACAGCACCCAGATGCAATTTTGGCCCAGGTTGGGGCTGTAGGAAGGGTAGTGCTAAGGTGAGTATCCACAGTCAGGGAGCTGGAGATGTTCTCCACCAGCACGTATCAGTGGATGGGTACCTACCATTGAGGGGCCGTCCTCCCATGCTGCTCAGAGGACCAGAGCTGCTGGTCTCACTGCCACGCCTCCAGTGGGGATCTGCCTGGGCTCCCACTCTGCTCATGGGCACACCGCCCAATGAAAGGGGCAGGAGGGACCTGTTGTGGAGTCGGTACTCAGAGAGTGGTGGGTTTGGCTCCAGAGGTGCCTCTTTCTTGGGAACTGGCTTGGGGTTTTCGTTTTGCCTCAGGGCATCAACTTTGGTGACTTGAGTAGGCTGCACGGCACTGACTGCAGGGGAAGACCTGGTGGGAAGCAGGTTGGCAGAGATGGGGCAGGATCTGCTCCTGGGAGGCTGGCTCTCTCCAGCTCGCTCAGTGGTGGGCGAGGAAGAGGAGTCCACGCTCTGAAAGAAAGGCACGTTGCATCGCACAGGAGAGTAACTGCCCAGTGGGGATGGTCGGGTTGTCTCTGGGGCCGTCTTCTTGATGCAGCCATCATTAAGAGAGGCAGCTCCATCTGCTGAACGCTGGGCCAGGAGCATGCCATGGGCTTGGCCTCCAGACACTGCCAACTGCTCTGCCAGGGCGGCAGAGTTCTGGGAACTGGAGGAGATTTGCTGGCTTGCAGATCGGTTGCTGGACAAGCTGTAGAGTTGGGAAAGGCTAGAGGCAAAATGGCTGTGCAGAGCACGGGCCTTGGGTGGCTTGCTGAAATGGTGCTGGAAAACGAAAGGCTGGATGGGCAGTGTTGTGGGACGCTGGTCCTTGCTGTAGCGTACCACAGGCTTGCTGTCCGTGCCTCCACCTTTAGGGAGAGAAAAGGGGACAGTATATGAGGACAGGCAAAGTGACAGTCATCATGAATATCGTGGATCACAGGAAAAAGAGAACGTGCTCTCATCTACTGGAGGAAGAGGATGAGCTAGAGACTAGTGTCGAAAGACGAGTGGTTCAAGTCTGAATCAGTTACACACATCGTGAACTGGCAGGGTAAGGACATCTGTCTCCCAGTGATGTTTCCAGCTGTTGACAGCTGTCCTGAAGAGTAGGGTGCTGTACTGGGGGTTTTTCTCTCCTGGTCCAGCTTCTCATCCTTTCCATTTTCCCTCACCTCAGAACAGCAAAAGCCATGGCCTCAGACACCTGCCTCTGCCCAGACAATGCCCAAAGACAGAGTCTAATGCACCGCAGTACAACAGAATTTTGTATATCAAAGGACTGCTTCTTCTCACAAGTGCTGGGAACTCACCCGATCTGCCACAAGTATTATGAGCACCACAGGCATTAATCCAAGCATTCCCCACTCCCCTTGGGGTGTGCTTGCCCTCCTTCCCTACAGCTAGCAATTAGTAGGGCTTTCTTTCTCTCTAGTTCCTTATCAGACCATCCTGGTTTGCACACTGCTTTGAGCTGGAGTGAGGCAGCTCTTCTTCTCCAGCTGCTGGCAGGAGTTCTCAGCACAGCTCTAATTACAGCCTTGCTGTTTTGGTGCATAGGAACATAGTGCAGCCAGGGATGCAGGATATACTGCTCTGAAAGTTTCTGCTTGCCTGTTCCTCCCACTCCCTAAGTAACTCTCTGCAACTCAGCTGCTCCCATGGCTGCCTTCTGTCAGCAGAGACAGAATGCCTTCCCTGCCATCCTGTGCTAAGTGCAAGCTAAAGGCTCAAACAAACAAACAAACAAAAACAACAACAAAAACCAAAAAACAATTCAGGATAATAGTAAAAAAAATAAAATTAAAAATTAAAAAATATTCATGTTCCAAAGGTCAAAATCCCTTCCATACCTCCACTCAAGTGCTCTTCAAGTCTCCTGCTAGAAATTTGCAGCATATCACATGGCATATCCTTGGCATATCAGAGACTATTTACTGCAGCAGCCTGGTCAGAGATCCATTTGGATTGGCTTTTACTTGTGAAACAAGTACAATAACTGTCTAGAGAGGTCTCCTGCCACACTGTAGAAATGGCCATACCTTAACCACTTACGGAACTGTTACACAGCTTTCTCACCAGGACATGTAATGTCAAGATCAATGTAGAAAGCAAATCAAGTACTTTCCACAGAAGGTGCAGGGAAAACTACCCTGGCAATGGCCATGCGCCCTTCCAGAAGAACCTCTGCTGCAGTTCTACATACTGCAAGACACAGCCAGAACATTCCAGACAAAGACAAACAGATTATCTAATCCCTGTAGGGCTCATACTGTACGTGTTAGCAGAGACTGTGCAAGCTCTCTGAGCCACACATCAAGACAAGATGGTTGGCTATGCCATTTCCCTCCCCAGCTCTACCTCAAGCAGATTGAAAAAAAGATAGACTAAAAAAGTACTCAATGGTTTCTCTTCTCTTTGCCTGCTTGGAATGTGGCTCTGCTGAGCATCTGTGAATCTCTGTCTTGGGAGCTAAGGGGAGGCCATGGGCTGAGGGAGTACCACGTCCTAGAAAGAAGTCAGAATGAAATAAACCTCCAGACTGTAGACTCCCTAAGCATTAATGTAATTTCCTCCCTTACATGACATGAAAGGTTTGCATAAAACCTCAATTTCCTAAAGAAACACAAGGACAAGCTATGTGTGCTGATCTGGGTCTGAAATAAACACAGCAAAACTTTGTCCCAGAGACTAGCAGGCTTGGAATCAAACTGCACAGACTCTGGTCTCCCACTACCATGTAGGTTCCTCTGACGCTCCCCTCTAGTCCCAAAGAGTAGGGGTTATTTATATATTTATTTATTATTTTACTTCTCCATTCTGCCTAGTTTGGTTCCTTACCGTCTGCTCGAGCTCTAACATCTCTTTGTCCATGGCCACTGGTAGAACTACCTGAGAAGTTGGCATCTGCCTCCGTCAGCAGGGTGAGAGAGGCTTGCTCACCTGCCCCATGCCCACTGGGGACGTTCTCATTGGGTCCTGAGTCTTTGGTGGAACACAAAGCCTGTCTGTCCCCAAAGGGGTGATTCAAACAGAAGCTCTCGCAGCTTCGGTTCAGGCCATGGATGAAGGGCATGGGTGGAAGACTCTGGCTGCGGTGAGCTCTTTCTTCTAGGAAGGTTGGGCAGTCCTGCTGTGCCTCAGGAATAGGCGAGAACTCCAAGGAGGAATCTCCACTGCACCGGAGTGGTGGTGAGGTGCTGTTCTTTTTTCTGCCTTTAGCAAGTTCAGCAAAAGATGTCACTCGCTTTGGTGGGGAACTCTGGATGGGTATTGCTGGGCTTTCACTCAGCTTAACTGGACAGCTCACCATACGCTCCAAAGACCCCAGCCTGTTGCCAGGACTCCTGTCCAGGTTCTGATCATAGCTTCTGGAGCGCTGCCGGCTTGTATTGAGGTTAGGTGGCGATACGTTCACATAGACTTGACCCTCAATCATGTTCTCTGTGGTTTCTCCCTTTGCCTCCTCTTCACTGCACTCCACATTGCCTTCTTCTTCTCTTAGGTCAGGCCTTCTAAAAAGATAGTATTCAGTAGGTTGGGCTGGGCTACCTTTGGTCTGGTCTTCTGAGCAACTAGTTATGGAAGATCCTGCGGGGCTGGGAGATGACTGGGAAGACAAGTCACACGTGACTAGCTTATAATAATTCTGAGTAGCCACAACAAGCCGTGCTTGGCTCTGGAAGCAGGCAGTGAGGTCTGAGCTCTCTGAAGTGCAAGGCTCACAGTGGAGGTGGTAGGAGTTGCAGTTAGCATCAAGAACAGGTGAGGAAGAACGGTGACACTCACATGTCTTCCCTGAACTCTCCGGGTGATGCGACTCACAAGACATCTTGGATTCTGTGGGTGATGAATGCAAATCCAAGTAAAAAGCTCCTGTGTCCGAGTGGCTGCAGAAGGAAGAGTCACAGGACAGGTTGGCTGAATTCAGGTTAGATCGAGAATGGCCATTCATTTTATTGTAGAGAGCACTGAAGTTCACCAGCACCCCATCAGAGCTGTTGCAAGAAGAGTCACTGATGTAGCCCATCTGCTGGTCAATCACTTCAGACTGACTTGATGAACTGTAGCAGCGGCAGTGTTGGAGCTCTGAGCTGGAACAGCTGCACGTCCGGCTAAGCAAGGCGTCGTGATTCCTCAGTGATTCACCTGTATTTTGATTCCACTCCTGGTCAGCAGCATCAAAGGAGAAGCTGGAGGAGCTACCACGATTGCAGCTGCATTCATCCAGCTCCATGCGTTCTGTGGCCTGGTGGCACCGGTTTGCATTGTTCCTCTTCTGGATGTCATCACTGCTGATTTTGTCCTCTTGCCCATCTACCACACCGGATCGGCTTGCCATGTTCCAGGATTTCACAATCTGGTTGGAGTCGTGGAGGTGGAAAGGGGGCAAGGCCAGCTCATGCAGATGAAAGGGAGGTTTGCCACCCACAAGGGAGTTGTGAAGGTGGAAAGACTTTTGTCCCAGGTCATCCCCAAAGATGCTGAGATCTTCACCCTCGGTCAGTAAGAAAGGGTTGTGTCGCTTACTGGCACTAGGGACAACCAAGTCCCTTGCTTTGCCCTCTTTGTTGTCGGAGGCCTCTGCTGAGGATTCAGAGGCCTGGAGAAAGCTGCTGTACACCAAGGAGTCAGTCTGTGAAAGGTCTCTTTCTGGAAGGGTAGAGGTGCGTGTAATGCCAAGATCTGGCTGACAGAAGGGGTTGGTCCTTTTGTTCACGGAGCAGCACTGCCTATCTGGGACCTGGCAATGCACAAGAGGAATGTGATGGACAATCAGCGTCTCGCCAGTTAGCTTTGGTGGACTATCCATGGTGAGGAATGCTCTTCAGGACATCAGTTAAACTGTTGCTACCCATGGACCAGTGCAGCTGCACATGAGAGACGGGTAGGACACTTCTCATGAGGGAACTCAGATACCTAGAGAGAGACAAAAATGCAGAGAAAGTCACTTTTCAGTTAAGGCAGAGAACATTTGAAGCCTCCCTTGTTTCACCAAAGACTTCATGACCTAAACAATATTCCTTGTAAGTACAAGCACCTCAGCGTAAGGTTCTGAGCAATCTTTCTCCAGGGAAAGCAATACAAGACGAGACAAAAATACCCCTTTCTCTTCCAGTCTTCTGGGACAACCCTTGTGCTTCCAGATGACACTATACAAACTTCTCTGAGGTAACTTATTTCACTCAAGTGGCCAAAGGACTGAACAGGCTTTGGGTCAAAGGAAGCCCTCAATGCTGATGGCACTCATTGCACACACACAGGAAAACTTCTTAACACTTATCTCCTCATTCAGTTATTCAGTGTATTTCACAACAGGGCTTGCTGTTACAATGCACAGACCCAAGACTCACACAAGCAGGGCACAAAGAAACCAACACCTCATGTTCAGTAAATAGCAGTCTGTCATAACGCTATAGGAAGATGTTCATCAGCATGAGACATGGGAGAGCAAAGAACATATTCATTTCTCTTTCCCAAGCTGCCCTTGACGACCAAACAGCAAGAGCTTTCAGGACAGTCTGGATAGAGTTTTTCTTTTCGCATTCTCTTCCACATTCCAGAGAAATCAATGCAGAGAAAACGGGGGGAGGGCAGCTACCTCAAAAAACAAACAAACAAAAACCAACACAACAACACTGACCCAGGGTGATCCTGAGGGACGCAAAACTAAATTAATGGTCTCACATGTCAATTCCTTGTTTGGGAAATCCTGGTCTGAACATCCTTGGTCAGCAATTCATACCCCATATTCCATCCAGGCATCCTAAGCGCTCACAGCATCCTGGCACTGCACACTGCGATCTCCGGACACCAGGAGCCTAGGTCTGCTGTCATCACTATTAGACTTCAAAGTGACAGTAACAGTAACTGCATCTTTATCTACATAAACCCAGTGTTCGTGACTATGAAATGATAATGGATTTGGAACAGAGCTGCAAAGGCATATAGGAGTGTAGGGAGGAAATTGAGAAATGTGGGATAAATGAAATCAGAACAACACTGCAAGCACTGAGACAGCTCTACAGAAAGATCAAGAGCTTCACTTCTTTTAGCTTCATGGCATAAGAATAGCAATTAAAAGATGCTAAAATAAAGCTGATCAAACGAAGTACTTTCTCCCACGCATAACTGCGATTCTCACAGATACAGGATGTTTTGGCAGAAGAAAAAGAAAACAGCCAGAAAGATGGAAACAGATCCAGTGTTTACGGCAAACATCCAGTGATGTAAAAGTTGATAATAACAGCAGTGCTATTGAGATGATAAGCCTTGTGGATCAGGCTTAATTCTAACAGAGACACATGTGAGGGGCAAACGCACCCTCATATCTGCTTCTGTTGGGATGATTCACCCAGAATTAGGCCCCGATGAAGAAAAAAGTCACCTGGACCACACCCAGGGAACTACCATGTGATGCTAAACTAGCCCTGCCTATAGACTTCTTGGTTTTTATCACCCTTCCCTCTCCTTTCACTGACTCCTCTGTCCCACAAGCCCCTGTTCCTTTCCCACATTCTCTGCCATAGTGGCTGAAAGGAATGGATTTGTTCTCCATCTGGTTCCTGAGAGGAGATTTTGCACATTAGGGATTCCCACGATCACATTGTTCAAGAACCACCATTGGTAACAACAGCTTCTGGCTCTGTGCCTAGCGCAAACATGCTGAAAATGGTGTTCAGCAGCTAGGGCTGTTTCTGCCCCATTCTGAACTTTGTGCATCACTGATGGTGCACATAGCAGCACGAGACCCTGCTTATCCCCCAGCACTGTGGGAAAAGCTTGCTCTGGTTCTGCAGTGCTTATTTGCTCATTCAGACCTCTCCTTCCCTTGTTACTACTCTGGTAGATGGTTGTAACACTTAGATCATGTCTCTCCACACAGTTTTGCTTTGTTTTGTGTGTCGCATCAATGCAACAGCTTGAAAAGCATCATTTTGTGGACACAAATGGTGACAGCAAAATCCTTCATTGCTAAAGCACAACATCTCTACTGCCTCTGGGAAATGGCTGCTTAGAGCACCAGCACCCATCTGCTGCCCAGCCCTGCCAAGCAACGCACACCTCACACTGCTGCAGATGCTGCTGTGGGAGGACAAGGTTTGCACAGGCACACACTGACATTTGACAGCAAAATGTAAGGGAAGGTGACACACAGCCATTTCCCAGCTGCATCTCTGCAGTTCTGCCCAACTCTCTGGTTTTGGTGGCAGCATAGGCTGCCCAGGCAGACAGAATCACTGACTCACACGTGCTGCAGCAGATGAACGCTTGCTCTGCCTGCACCGACAGCACATGGCTCCAAGGGCCAGTATCACAGGAAAAATGCTTCCAGCTCCTGCCAGGAGCCATTTTGACAGCTTCCCTAAGGGTATGCAGGACATTTTTATGTCCTAGGCATCACAGTCTCCCTTATGATAACCTCTGTCTCAGGGATGTAGGGAGGTTAGACTGTGGCACTGTCAGCACAAGGACCATTGATTTCCCAACGCCATCCTCCATGGCCATACCATCCATCTGTACTCCCTCCAATTCTGGAAGACTGCAGACGGATCCACTCTCTTCTATTCAGGGTATGGTAGGATAAGATCTATGCTGGGTTGTAAAATCTAGCAAGCACAGTAGTTTCACATTCTGCTGGCTTTGATAAGCTCTTTATAAAGCCATCCCACCCCTTTGCAAGTGGGGGGGGGGGGGGGGGGGGGAGGGTTCAGAAGGCGGGATACACAGTTTGCATCCAGATACTTTTAGCCCAATCAGTTCATTTTTCTTAATTATCATAGCAGAAGCCCACAGAGTGCTGAAACCTGCTTAATTCTATGCACACAGTAGCATAAATTCAGCAACAATCCCTGCCTGGAAAACAGTGTCATGGCAGCACAAGGCAGGGAGACATGCAAGAAGCATCTTGATTCTTGATGCAGCAGCCATTTTGACTGCAAATGTCAAAATTCTTTATCTACTCCATACTGACACCATCTGCTGCTGAAGGGGAAATATGGGTTGTCTATTCTGTCAGCTCAGACATCTCATTATCTGGAGATGTCTTTCACGAGTTAAGGTAATGCAAAATAGAGAACAGCTTTCCATGAGGTATCTATTACGTGGTGGAGAATTATGAATGCTTGTACCCTTAGTTATACATAAAGAAAAAATTCCAAAATGCAGCAAAGCTCCAGGTATGCAGAGAAAGAGGAGTGCTGAGCAACAAAGGGTGTTTTAGCACCGACCTGAGAGCTGCCTGCCAAGATGCATCACGTTTTAGTAAGGATGCAGCATACTGCAGTTAACAGGAATGCAGCACTGCTCAGGCTCCACACTTCGCTCCTTGCAAGGCTTCTTCAAGACCCCCATTCTGCTCTATCCACCAGGCTGAAGATGATGTGCTAATTGGAGGGTAGTCAGTGTAGCACCTTGGCTTCTGAAGTACTGCCTCCTGCTGCTGTAACACTATTGAGAAAGTGTAAGCCAGCAGAGCCTTGCTTGCAAGTCATGTTGTGCTAGATGTGGCAGTAACTGAGCTCCAGGCATATCCCAATATTATCTCTCTGGTTACACTTTTGGAGTTTGCTGGCAGCTGCCCGCAAGGTGTGGCTGTGTTTAACAGACAGTGACACAGGTTTTCTCATAGTAGGTAGTGCAGTAGCAGGGAAGCAAGCAGACATTTCAGAAATAAATATGATTTCGATACACAGAGACTGCATATAAAACATGAAGGAAGAAGAGATGATCAGAACTGTCAGCTGGAGGAGATGCTGGCTGTATGGAGGCTGGCTTTTCTGCACAGATTACTATTTCTACAGATCTCTGCCCCGTATGAGCCTTTAACTGTGATGGTTCTTGCTGTGTCTTTCTGAATGGCTTTGGTTTCAGTCATCATCATCCTCTCTCATTTAAAAAAAGACAACCAAGTCACTGAAAGGTGAAAGATGGAAAAACAGGGTTAGGAGCTGGGTGTTTGGCTTAACAGATGAGTTAGCCAAAATTCTTCATTATTAGAGCTGCTGGTTCTTCCATTATTGTTTCATGTGAATCCCTGACTCCTACATGGCATTTGCATTAAGATGGCTGAAGAAAACAGATCTACAAAACAAAATGTGGGAAAAAAAAAAAAAAAAAAAAAAAAAAAGCTGCAAAAAGCAGCAGTTTGTGAGCTTGCAGACAAAGGCACAGTATGGACGTCTTCTCATTGCTCTATGGCAAGAGAGAGATCCAATTCATTCTCTGTCAGCTTACCTCAAGGCAAAAGAGCTGGGAGAACAAGCCCAGCTGGCAGTCTCTCACCAGCCACTCTGCAGGACAAGCAGTGTGGGGGGTCTCAGGGCTTGGGTGGCTGCTCACTGGTCCTGCCACCAGTTTCCAGGATCCCAGTTATGCAGCTCATTCCTGCCCAGATTTTGTCACTCTGAAAGCTGCCGGAAAGCACTGAATGTTGTTTTTTGTTGTTGTTGTTTTGTTTTTAAAGTCCAAACCATCTCAACTGGAAAATTCTAGCAAGTTGGAAGGCATTCAGAGAACAGCCTGATGAGGAGGATGGGGCAAGGGTCACAGGATGAGTGGCCTGGGGACAGGCGTGAACCTTCCAGGTGAGTAAAAAAAGAATCTACACAAGGACATGGGAAGTCTGTAAGCTGTTGTAGGATGTGATGAGCGGTTCGTACCTGTTCATTTATTGCCACCTGATATAACTGCCAAATTCTCACCTTCATTAAATGGTTTACTAAATCACCAAGCATGTTCAATGAAAGGAATGGTTCAAGGGGAAACAGCAGTCGTTTAGACACTTTGTAAGCCATCACTGCTCCTTTCCTGCCTTGGGGAATAGACTGAAGAATGAGGGCGGCCCTTCTGGGTGGGCCAGAATAGCCCAGGACCCAGTGCAAACAGCGGGGGCTGGTGCAAAATACAAGGATTTGATGCTTCCTGAATTTCTGCCTTTGGTTAAAGTGGTTCCTCTTGTAACCTTGAGCAAACCTTCTGAAGAGACCACTTCCCTTTCCTCAGCAAGGTGCTGCTTGGGCCTCAGCATGTTTTCCAGAGGTTTCCATGACAGCCTGACTCAGCCCACTATCATTACATCCAAAAAATACATAGGATTACGTGGTGTTCAAAACAGAAACATGTGACGGTCAGTGTGCTGCTTAGGTCAGGGGTGAGGAGCCTCCCCGTAGGGATGTAAGAGTGATTGAGATGAAAGCAAATAGTAGGTACGTGCACGCCTAACAGTGACATAACTAGGATGAGCAGGTACTGCCTTCCAGTTAGTACTGCCTCCCAGTTAGAGGAAAGAAAGTCCCAGCTGCACTGGGCACTCTGAGTTGCAGAAGACATTAGAAATAGCTCATGCAGCAGCTGTATACTAGCAGCCATGGGGCTGGACTCTCCAAAGTCATGCTCTGTGACTCACCAGCTGGTATGTGGCACTCAGCTGGAAACACTTGCAGGCCCTGACTTACAAAGCGGTCTGGTGATCTGGGTTTGAATCTGCCCCTCCTCCTCCAACAGCCCATCCTCTGCCCCAACCCCCACCGCATATGCTCCTAATTAGCATATGCAAATCCACAGAGGAGAAAAGACTCTAATGTCGCTAGCTGTTAGTATCACACTGAAATTGCTGCTGAATTAGACTCTGAACACAGCATGTCCTTTTTTATCATGCCCTAGTGGCAGCAGCGGGAGGAGGCACCATATTTGCACAGCATCTTTAGAGCACGAGCACTATAAAAGCATATCTAAGATTTGTCAAAAGCAGAAATTACACAAGTCCTTTGTGAAACATGGATCCATCTAGGTAATGGAGCCTGGCTGTTAAGTGATTCCCAAAGCATTCAAGAACCCATTCAGATTAGAAAAAATCCAATCAGCAAATAAAACTGCTAGGCAGAACCAGCAGCAAAAATACCAGGCTTAACTCCTCCTTGGCTGCACTTTCCCCAGGGCTTAGCCATGAGGAAGGGCTGTGGCTATCAGTTGGCAGCCTCAAGAAGGTGTTGCTTGTATAGATATGAGGGACTGACGACTGTATCTGCAGCTTTATGCAGAGAGCTGGCTCTCTGATCTTGATGCTTGGAAGCATACAAGACCATAGAATTAGAGAATGATCTCGGGTGGAAGAGACCTTAAAGACCACCCAGTTCCAACTCCCTGCCATGGGCTGGTTGCCCCCACCAGCTCAGGCTTCCCAGAGCCCCATCCAACCCAGTATTGAGCACCTCCAGGGACTGGGCACCACGGCTCTCTGGGCCAGGATGTCACCACCCTCAGAGTAAATATATTCTTCGTAACATCTAACCTAACTCTCCCCTCTTTTAGTTTAAAGCCATTCCTCCTTGCCCTATCACTAACAGACCGTGTAAAAAGTCTATTCCCCTCCTGCCTGTAATCCCTTTCAAGTACTGGAAGGCTGCAATGAGGTGTTCCTGTAGCCTTGTCTTCTCCAGGCTGAGCAAGCCCTGCCCCTTCAACTTGTCTTCACAGGAGAGGTGCTTCATCCTCTGAGCTTCTTCATGGCCCTCCTCTGGACCCACTCCAACAGCTCTGCATCCCTTCTGTACTGAGGGCCCCAGACCTGGACGCAGTACTCCAGATGAAGTCTCAGGAGGGCAGAGCAGAGGGGGACAGTCTACTCCCTGTCCCTGCTGCCACCCCTCTGCTGATACAGCCCAGGATACTGCTGGCCTTCTGGTTTGCAAGTGTGCATTGCTGCCTCATATACAGCTTCTTGTCCATCAGGACCCCCAAGTCCTTCTCAGCATGATTGCTCTCAAAGAGTTCTTTTTCTAGTCTGCACACATACCTGCACCCAACCCATGTGGGCTGGCCTTGTTCTACCTCATTACATTCTCATGTGTCCACTTTTTGAGCAAGTCCAGGTCCTCTGGATGGCATTTCTTCCTTCTATTGCTGTCAACTGTACCACCCAGCTTGATGTCATCAAAAAACTTGCTGAGGATATATTCAGTTCCAGAGTTTATGTCAAGATAAAATGGCTGTTCCCAGCATATTTGTTATCTTGCTATGTGCAAATGTGACCAGGCAGCCATTCTTGCTCAGGTGTGTGCAAAAGCAAAGTGGGCAACAAGTGTATCTATGGCATTCAGCTGAGAGTTAAGGAATAAATACTTCAGGCGGACCAAGTTCTTGAAATAACTAAGGTATCACCCCCCTAACTATCCATAAATAAAACAGCTACAGATGTCAGGAAGCTCTCACAGGATTATCTTCAGAATTAGACACAGCAGTAGCATGATGGTTTGCTACAGTAGTCATGTGAAAGGAGAAGCAAGGCAGGTATGGCTTTTCCTCACAGTGATGGGCACCAGTCCTACCATCCAGCCAGAACATCTGCATCTGCAGAGATTCACTGCTTTTAAAAGATGCAGTCTCACAACGAATTTAGTACGTTCAGAGCACAACCAGATCAGAAGCCCCCAAAGAAAACACAAAGAGAAAAACATCCCAGCAGCAGTCTGGTTTTATCAGATGCTTCTCTTCACACTGCATATCTAAATGGTTTCTTAATCAGTGGCTTTGTCCAACAGCTGACTCCTGCCAAGACTGCAGAAAGTTTTAACCCTTCCTAGCTCTAGCTGCATAGCAAGACTGTATGAGACTAGAAGCTGCCTTCTGCACTGCAGAGCAGGCCTTGATACGACCTTCCTGGCAAAAACAAGTCTACCAAGAACGCTGTGGCTTCTTTTTCCAAGAAATACAAAATTTAAGGCAACTGTTGCCACTAGCTCAGAAACAGTAGGAAAAGAATGACGAACATATTTAGCCTTTGCAGATCAGCAGCCTCAGGGAGGTTTTGTTTCAGCATGGGAACACAGATGTCTGTGGACTGAATCAGATGGCCAGTTCAGCCTAGTCTGTCACCTTGGTTAGCAAAGTTCAGAAGCTCTGCATTAGGTGTAATAGCCTGAAAGTGGGCAGGCACATCAGTGATCATCTGCTCCATTCTCAACCCCAACACAGGCAGCCTCCATTAGAGAATGCCTTATGTCCAGAAGCAGGTTTCATAACACTTCCATTGACAGCTGGGTGCTTATAAAATCATAATGCTGCATGTTGACATCTCTGATAGCATCCAATTTTTTTTCTGAACTCTTGCAACCTTTGGGCCCTGTAAAGAACTAGTGATCTTCACAGCTAATTACATGCCATAGCTGTTGCTATCCTTCAATTCTTTTGAGCATACCAGCATTTATCTTCATTATTTATCCTTGTTTAGGACAAGGAGAACATGACATTTTTGGTATTTGTCACCCTTCTGAGCAGTCCTAAGCTTTTCATCCCGTTCATATACCAGGCTTCCTCTGTCCAGACACTGGTCTCTGTCTACTTGTGTGTTCATTTGCAAAGGACAAGGCAGAACCCAGAAGATCTGGATGAAACCACAGCATTAATTTATGTAACAGAATATTTTCCATGCAACAGAACTAATAAAAAGCAAGCCAGACCTTCATAAAATACTTATGAAGCAGACCAGTCACAAATAATGATTACACATATTTTTCTTCTGAGAGAAGAAACTTATCCCTTACAGGGACTGGCAACGCAAACCAAACTCAGCACGTAAAGCTCCAGCCAGGACAGCAATCAGCTGCCATGAGTCAGACATTTATTTTAGGATAACACTCTAGAAGACAGCTCATGTGCTAATTTGGCTTGGAATGATTGGGCTCAACAGAGCATTAAGGGTCTAATGAACTAAATCTGATAACCCTAGATTAACCAAGGTCTTCTGCTAAGGAAACTCATGCTGGACTGCAGAGGATACACAGGCCTACTCCACTGAAGAAAAGGAGAGCAAACAGGGACAATCCTTGGCACTGTACTAGAGGAGCAGTTTGGAGTTCCTAGGGATGTACCAGAGTTATGATTACTCTGCTTTAAGCCACTTCAGGGATGCTCAAGAGGACAAAGGAGACATCTCAAGTCTGTAGACTCCCAAATCTTTCTAGACAGGACATGCTCACATTTGGAAATGCTTCCTGAAGCTGCCGTGTCCTTTCTGTACCAGATGTCAAAGAAGAAGAAAAATCTACAACAAGTGGTGAGGAAGAATTTGTCTCAGCTGAACCCTCACAATGAGATGGTCTTCAAGTCATCCATCCAGGTTTCAAAGCCCTGCAACCTCTCTTCTGAGCATTTACTATAAATAAACTAGGTAGTCTTGTTATTCACAAAAACGTCAAGCCACTTGGGAATACTGCTGGGCTTTGAAGATTAACAGTAAGATTAATGGACTAATTAATCACAGTACATGAAAATTATTCCTATTATTAATTTCAAATAATTCTCCTTAACTCCCTGGAATATTTTTATGTTGCAAGCTGAGCAGCACATAAATCACTATCTTCTTTCTCTAGAATAGTCATCTTTTCTGTTAATGAACTCTGCATTTTCTCATTTGATACAATAATTCCAGTTTCTTCAGTCACTCCTCTTATGAGATTTTTCCAGGACTTTGTGCAGATTTCTGGTAAGTTTCTCATTTCTCTCCAAGCCTACAGTCATTACTCTGAGCAGGGGTGACTAATTACACACACTTTCCAATCAACAGTGAGATGTCTTCCACTTTACATATCAACACTAAAACACTGTACTATAACTTACCATGTCTACCTTATGTATCCTAATGTTTAAATACAGCTGTTCACCAAACAAAATTTCCTATGACCAGTGTTACTTCCAGATACTTTTTGTAGGTTAATGCCAGATCATTTAGAACCTGTCAAAGTGCATTTTTGTGACTATTATGTGACAGCCTTATACACACTTATTTAAGTTAGCACCTAAGCTCAAAATCTCAAGGCTTACAAAAAGACTTGCCAAAAGACTTGCCTAGAAGAAACAAGAGCCTCTTCTCTTCTCTTCTCTTCTCTTCTCTTCTCTTCTCTTCTCTTCTCTTCTCTTCTCTTCTCTTCTCTTCTCTTCTCTTCTCTTCTCTTCTCTTCTCTTCTCTTCTCTTCTCTTCTCTTCTCTTCTCTTCTCTTCTCTTCTCTTCTCTTCTCTTCTCTTCTCTTCCACATATATTTTCTATGAGGAAAGAAATCTATTTTCTGTGTCTCTGAAGTTTGATTTGTGGGGTTTTGCCCCCTGAAATTCCACAAACTGTTGGAGTAGGTGTGTGTGAAGTTTTGCTTGTCTTCATACAGATTCTCCTTGTGAGCCCAGGAGAGAGAACACGGTCCTCAGTAGCTGCTCGTGCCCGTGCTGAAAGAAATACTGTGGTGAATTTGCCCTATGTAACCAGTGAGATCTGGTAGCCTGCTTCCAGGAAAGAAGATCCTCTTTTTGCTTTTTATCAACAGGCCAAGAGGTTTTTGTGGTGTTTCCTTTTCAACCTCAATTTCTGCCAAGGGCAAAACACACAACAAGGAAGCAGATCAAAATACTGTCTGTGGAATATCCTCTGTTATAGAGGGAGATCACACTTCTGCAACTCCAGGAAAAATACAAATACATTGCTTCACACGAAAGTATTTCTCCACCCTGCAATACCGAATCATGTCAGTAACACAAAGCCTGGTAGGGGTACATGCTTTCCTTAGGATCTGCAAAGATTGTGCAGTCACCAGCAGTGGTACAGACAACAGATAACTCAGGGTTTCAGACAGTTCCTTCCCTCCTCTGTTTCTGTGCCACAAACTGGCTAGCTCTAATGCACTGAGAGCTGAGATTTCAAGGAATGCAATGTCTCTATGTTTGTGAAGTCTCACCTTTCTTCTCCCCCAGTCCCCTCCTGAAAGGCAGGGAAGAAAGGAAACAAAGGAAAGCAAGTGGGAACAACAATGTTGCCAGGCTTACAGTAACAAGAAGTAATCACTACCTTCAGAGTGTGTTATAAATACAGTAATTACAAATAGCAAGTGTTTGAAGAATTGTAAATGAGGCAAACAACATGGAACAGAGGCACAGAGGAGACACCTGGGCAAGGAAGATGCTCTGCTCAGTGGCCATTTCAAACACCAAGATCTGCAGCTGGAGGATAAATCTTAGCAGCAGGTCAAGTGAGATACCACTGAAGAGAGATGACAGAACAATTTGCCAGCTACAGAAAATGATAAAGTGCAGATGCATGCTGAAATCCATTTGCTGCCCTTCTGAAGGGTCAAGCTACAGTCACTGCTCACGGTAAGTTACATTCAGGCAAAATACATCCCTTAAAAGTGACTACAGCTATTCACATGCTAACAAGTGGTGAAGGACAGACAAAAACAGCAAGCCGAACCTCAGGGTAGATGTGTCAGTCCAATCAAGGAGTACAAGAAGGAACTAGGCAAAGCCAGAGAAGATGCTCAGTGCCTCCTAGCAGCATCTTGGGACCAGAAATTTACAGCTCCATGGGATCTTTGCATAGGAGGACTTCTGACTCTACCTCTTGGGAAAGATCCTAGGATTGGTCTACAGGGAAAAAAAGCACTGCAAGCAGGCACTGGATAAAGTACTACTACTAAGAACAGCGAATTGCACTACCAGTGGTCCAGATGGGCCATTCTTCCTGCAGACAAGTACATCTGTGAGGATGGCTACACTATTTGAACTACACAAAAACATGTGACAAATCCCTGCTCTTTGACATGGGAACCCAGGGAGACCAAAAGAAGGGGCCTTGATAATCAAGAAGCAGTTAAAACAAATTGATATGGTTAGTCTAACTCTGTAGGAAGAACAGACTCACTTCAAGAGTAGCACCTGAAGAGCCCATTACATGAGGGCCAAAGGAAGCAGAGGAATGACTTAACTGATGATAACCTGTGTTTGACAACATTTAGAAGCACAAGAATTTTTCTTCAGGGTTGACTGCACCACGGTTGAGTAACTGATTGGCTCAAACATCACATGATAACTTGAATTCTTGCAAAATAAATATACAAACAAAATAAAAATTCCTACTGCTGTTTGTTTTAACTGGTACCAGTATGTAAGAATGCTCCTAAGAGAGCCACAGATACACAGGGGAGTCTCTCGCACAATTGAGAACCAACAGGAAGGCAGACTCTCCCAGCCCATTACCCACCTCTTGTCCACCTGTTCCATTCCTTCCCCAAGAACAGACTACACGCTAGCTTGAGGTAATGGCAGGTCCCAGGGAAGTATCTGGTAAAAAAATTGCTGCATAATTGCCAAGATCTTCCCTACAGGCTCTGATTTTTTTCTTTCCTGTAATTTGCAGAGGAGAAAATCCTCTCTTGCCAGAAAGACCTTTGAGCTCCCACCACTCTGGGACACCTCTGCCGCCAACCCACAGAGTGCAAAAGGGCAGTGACACTCCAGTCTCTGCTTCCAGAGAGTATCCCATGCTGGAGCAGAGAAGGATGGATTGGTGGTAGTGTTGGTTTCCTATCACTTGCCAAGAGTCAGTACTAAGCATTGAACCTGACCTCCTCTGCATTTTCTTGAAATGAATGACATGGGGAAAAAAAACCCTGCAGCATGACTGTCACTACTGCTGAACCACCAGCAGCCCTGCCCAGCAAGAAATATTAGCATGTGTCAGATATAGAAAAAACATTATCTACATATTTCTGAGGCTACAACACAAGGGTGTTGGGGAAAGAAAGAGTTTATGGATAGACCTGCTCTTGCTCTCCTTTAAACAGGCGTGCCCTGGCTTTGCCCCACTTCTTTCAGAAGACGAACACTAAAATAATCTTCATCGAGAGATAAAACTGGAGCAGAATCAGGGACCAGAGCCATTTTGACAGCCTGTTACTTTCACTTTGGAGACTAACCAACTTTCAGATGAATGCTGGGGCACGCAGGGAACCTGCTCAACAGACAACACGACAAATCCCTGGTAAGGCTAGTTACAAGCGCAGCTGTAACTGATAGTTGATCATTGCTATGGATTTATCCCCCTGCCAGACCAGCTCCCTCAGCTCCTTCAAGTCTTATCCTACAACCTTTTGCATGGCTCTGAAACGGTGTAACCTTCTGGCTCATTTGGACCTACAGACCAGACTGCCAGGAGCTCTTTGTCCCCATCAGGATTCTTTGCACAAAGCAGCAAAAGCAGCAGATAAGTGAGCTTTCCTATTTCCACCTGGACTTTAAGGGCTTCCAGAAGCCTGGAGACAAAATTTCCTCATGCAGGTGTGATTTGATGGCTGACAGGGAGGCATCTCCTCCTCAGATCAGTGTCTCACCCCTCCATAGAAATCACATTTCTCACGTTTTGTTTGCTTTTCTTGGGTTTAATCTGCAGTCAGCTCCACCAGCACCTTGTCTATTGAGATGAATTACTGCCCAGAATCTGCAACTTTGGACTAAGTACCTTAAGCTGGTCCAGTTTACATCCAACAAGAAGGTAAAAACAAACAGCTCTGTAATTAAATTAATTTTTTTTTCTTCCTTTAAAAATTTTATTTGTAAAGAGAAGATCTTTGCCATATCAGGCAAAACAGTTATAAAAACAACAAGAGCAAAGGGCTAGGGGAAGTACTGCAGAAAAGAATTTGAGCACACATCATAATTGAAAAACACCTGGAATCACCAAGGTGAGGAAATTAGAACAGTAGGATTTCTGACTGAATGAATAAACACATTGAGAATTATATTAGAGCTCAGTAGAAACAACATCTCTGATAGTGTTCTGGAATGAAGAAGAATATGGAAGCTGTGTCAATGACGTGTTGACAACACAAGGAAAAAAGGGCACAGAAAAGGAAACGAGCATTTGAAGTGGAAACAAATTTGAGCAGACAAATGCACTGCAGTGAGAGGACAAAATATTCTTGATCCCAGAACAATGAGGAACCATCACATGATCCCACTGACAAGAGGGCTCTCAATAAAAACACCCATGAGGAAAAAGAGGAATGAGCCAAAGATGCGTGTCTGGAAAATAATCAAGGTAAGCCTTTCCTGTTCTGAAAGAGGAAGAGAATTGACCCACCTGAGACCAGTCAGCCTGCCCTTCATACATACTACAGAAGGCATTCAAAAAAACATTGGGAAAGAGTAATGGAACTGGGAAATAAATGAAAAATGGGACAAAACTCAATATAGGTTTGCCAAAGGCACATCACCATCTAGCTATCAGGTATAACATCAGAGTGAGCTCAGCAAGAGCATCAGACTGGAAATAAAGCCATCTCTAGGACAGAGAAATTGTTCCTTGATTGCTATTAAAGCCCTAGACAGACTGACAGGCAACAATGGAGCTGTGGGCAGGGCACTTCCAAGTCTAGTGCATACATTCCTAGGCACCCGCACATTCTGCAATGCAGGTCCAGGTGCCTTGGATCCAGCTGTACTTCATCCCAGCATTCTGCATCAAGGCACTGAAGACACACACCAGCAGCCTTATCTCCCTGCTGTGAATCCATTCAGCCAGCTCCAATCACCAGAAGCTATTGCCCGTCTTTTAGGCTCAAGCCATCTCAAGACAGATAATCTCTGTGCACTCTCACTGCTTAACAGATGCTACTATAAGCATGGCACCGACCAGCTAGGCACATCCTGTGTATCCTGAGAAGCATTCTCTTCCATGTAGCAAAGCAGGCTGCAGCACTTCACTACTGTCAGATAAACACTGTAAATGCACCATACACAAATATTCTACAACATGACACGTGTATGCTGCATACATATATCCTGTTTCACAACCAGAACTCTGGACCATGATACATCTACAAATGCACACATGTTGTCCTTGTCCCCGGCACCCTTCTGCAGGAGCCTGTTCTGCAAAGACACACAGGAGAGCGCTCCTAAATCATAAGGCAAGGTTTCAGGAAGAGGTGAGAAGGTGCTGCAGTTGAGGAAGAACTATGACATTTCCAGGACATTGTCACAGAGCTGTGAGCAGAATTCATTTTGCACTATGAAGTCCCACACTTCACACCTAGCAGTCTAAACTGGAAGTAGGAGTGCAACTTCTCCGCTGAGCGTGAAGGCTGGATGTTAGAGAGCCTTGCTGCTCCACAGGGATGGAAAGGGAGCAACTGCCTGAGAAACCACAGCAGCAAAATGGTTCCTTCACACAAGTGCTGTATAAAAGGCTGTGCTGAGGACTGCATCTAATCTCAGCAAAACTGTGGGGGGATGCACGGTGCACTGACCATCTCAGAGAACACAGGGAGAGAGGCTGGAGGGTTATATTATGAACTACATATTTTATAACCCCTAACCATGACAATCCACATATCATTCCCTGTGACCTCTGCCACTGGTTTCTGCCTCGCATTTCTCTATTGTTCTAGCTCTGCAGTGTTCCTCACATCTGCCTTTTCTGCTTCAAGATTCCACTACAGCTCTGCCAGATTCTCACCAGTATGAACTCTATCATCCTGTGGTTCTTGACAAGCCTGAAGATGCTTTATCTGAACTATCTTCAACTTATTTCGATGCTCAGCTGCTCCCAGGCAACTGCCAAGCTGGCACACTGCAGAAGGGTTTTGTGAAGAGGTTATACATGCCAAGCTCGCTCATTAACAGCACCAGGAGGTAAGGCTCCATTAAAATCACATTCCTCTGATACCTACAATTGCAACCACACATTCTCAGCATTTTCCATAACCCCATGTTTGTTTGCTTATTTACTTAACATTACTACACTCTCATACATACATTTGTCTACAGATATATAAAACAGTGGGATTTAGATTTTTCCTTTATTGTTATCTCTGACTGTCATTCTCATCATTGCCTCTCTGGGGTCCATATCCCTTTCTGATATACATCCTTCTCTTTGTTCAAGCCCTTCTCCCTTTGCATTTGCGGCAGCAATTTGATGGAAGGATTTGTGCAGGGAATGGGGGAGGGAAGAAGAAGGAAGGCAGGGAGGAGGGAAAAGAGGGATTTGGTTATAAGAGGAGCATGTAATTAAGCTCTGGTAACTGGTACCCAGCCTGGACCACTCATCTCAGTAATTAAAAATAGTAATTCCTCCATTATGAGATAACCTTTCTCATCTAATCTACAGAAAGAGGCAGGGAGAAAGCATTCATTTACATAGCCAGCACAGACACACCCTCAGTGACACAAAGGACTCCAGCCTACATAGATCCCAGTGCATCATTCTGCAGAGCAACAAAGCTTTACCTGCCAGAGTATTTAATCCTAACGGCCTATGCTTTCTGAGGCATTACCAGTGTTAAAAAAATAAAAACAATAAAAGCCAAAAGCCATAATGACAGCAGCCCTTCCTCTGACATGTCCTTTGTTTGTCTTTTCACGGAATCGCTGTCTGTCAAAACAGCTTTTGAGCGGCACAGCAGCATCACCGCTGGGGATGGACAGAGAGTGTGACAGCTCATGGGATCACAACAATCCGAGTGGGCTCGGCTGCCATGGCAGACACAATGGAGAGCTGTGCAAGGGAGCTCTGTCAAGGCAAAACACAGCTCTCCTCTGCTCAACGAGCCCCAGACGTGACAATCGTTATTTCCTAGCCACAATGGACAAACACACATTCTGCACAGCAGTACCAGCCTCTTCACTCTCTTGCATCAATTATAATCACAACAGCCCCAAAGCAACACAGCCTCCAAACAGACAAAGCAATGATAAAATCTCTAAGCTTCACTGGGGAGCTGGCAGTCCCTGCAAAAGCAAACCAGCCGTTTTGTAGAACACTGAATGGCCTGAAACCCAACAGTAGGGCAAACACCCACCCCGCTCATTTCTCCATCTCACCTTTCTGCAGATCCTCTGCTGCCTGTCTCCGCTCCCTGCACACGCTCTGCTCCGGCAATGCTGAACACACTGATTCCAGCAGGCTCCGTGCTTTCTCACTAGGATGCTGTGGGAAACACAGAGTCAATTTTTTTTTTTATTCACAGCTGCATCCCTGGCAATGCAGAGGGTCTGCGCAATCACATCTCCAATGCTTCTGCTGCTGCTGCTGTGACGTTGCTGCGTGTGAAGGAGCAAGCATGCCCACAGCAGAGCCGCTCCGGCTTGCAACCGGTCCCTGCGGGACCTCAGACAAGGCAGGAGATGGGAGGGAGCAAAGAAGGAGAGGAAGGGAGAGAACAAATCAGGCTGGAAGATGGAGGATTGATTCTTACAGGAATCAGGAAATCAGAAAGGTAGCACGGGGAGAAGCATAAAGATGAATGACTACACCATAGGAAAGAGATGCAGCACCTTATTCTGTGATGAGCGTGGGTTTCAGATGCTGCAAACTGCCTGATCTCGTCTGGTTTTGTAAAGGAAAGTAAAGGGCACTGGAGTGCTGTGCTCCTACAATTGATAATGGCAGCCAGATCCCTTGGAGAAAAAACACTCATCTGCAAAGTAATGCACAGCAGGAGGAGGCTGGGAGGAAATGGAATGATCAGGAAAATGACAAGAAGCTTCTTGAAGCTTCTTTTACATTTCTATAGTGATTTGTCCTAAAGAGGTTCATCAACAGCATCTATACAGTGCCAACCAAACACAGCCAGCCTGAGAGTGTGATGCAGCCACAAGCAGGTCAGTCAGTGTGGAACTGCTCACGGTGACAGGGATTCTGCAGTTCACCTGTCATGGGGAATCTCAAACAAAGACCCAAGCAACTATTAACCACAGCTAATGGTGACAGTGCTGGGCCAAACCCATGCACATCTACGTATCAATCCACAGCAGATCCTCCTTCCTGAAACAAAGGACTGCCACCTGCAAAAAGCCAAGCTTTTCTCTTATCCTAGGAACACATAGAGGGATTTATTTTTATTTATTATTTTTTTTTCATCATTTCCTTTCACCCTGAGCTCTCTCTTTCCTCAGAGTAGTAATTTGTGCTTTTTTTGTCTGTTTGTTTGTTTGGTTTTTGTCTCAGTCCTGGCACAACCACATGGGCCAGGTACCCAGCTATGTTCACAGCTGTCCCAAGGGAGGCATTTGCAGCACTGGAGTGGTTCCCTGAGACAGCCATCCTGCACAGGGCAACACCCCACTGCACCATTTAACCCTGCACAGAGGGCTGCTGCTGTGACTGCTCCCAGCAATACTGTGCTGTGCTCAGGAGAGCTCAGAACCAAGGACTCATGGAGCAAGCTCCACAGCTGCAAGCCAAAACCCACCTCTGAAACTGAGGCTTCCATGGGGACCAGGCAAATCAGAGAAGAGAGAAAAACATCGCATGGACACACAGGGCAAAGAAAGGAATAATCATCACATAGCTGAGTGTTTTTGCTCTACACCATGATACATTCAAAGGAACAACCAAGTAAATAAAGCAAGGCAACACAGCGCTTTGCATAAGCTTCTGCAACTGGAGAGGCACGCAAAAAAGCTATGCCAGAAAGACCTATTCAGAACTATTAGTGGAAACAGCTGCCTGTTGATCTTGGATCCCAGAACACCGGAACCCTTTAAAACACCTATTTAGGTAACATTCAAGCCATATTTCTCACTGAAAGCCCAGAGCCTGTCCCCACCAAGATGGTGCATGGGCTGGGGCCCAGCTCCAGCCCCTCTGGTGCTACTCACCCCCAGGATGGCCTGTGAGGCCACAGCACCTCAGCCAGTCCCTCCTCAAGACTTGGGGCTGCTGACACATGCAAGGCATCCTAGCACGCTTCCCAGCCCACCCTCAGCCCTCACACTGCCACCTCAGCCCCTTCAAGCACCAGCAATGAGCCTGAGGGATGATGCAGGGCAGAGGGACATGAGGGACAGACCGCAGGCCAGCAAAACGTGGGGGGAGGAGGCAGCCAGTCCCAGCCGCCAGCTAGAAGCAGAACAAGGCACGCTTGTTACCCAGGAGACTGGTTCCCACAGCAGAGAGGAGAATGGAAACTATGCCGGTGCCCTCTCAGCCCTCCGCAGGCCTTGCCAGAGCTGAGGGAGGAGGCACAAGCTGCTGCCTCCCTGTCCCTACCACCACATTAACCACTTCACTGACACAAACCAGACCCACACCCCAGTGCAGGTGGAGTCTGCAGCAGACAAAGGGCACCCTCAGAAAAAAAACACTCTTCAGCACATCCGCACCCCAGTGCTGACATGTACGTCATCCTCCCAACATCATTACTCAGCCTTCCACAGGCTCACACGGCCTTCACTGCTGTGATGAAGACCCCTTTGGTGCATCTCCCTGCCTGGACCTGCTCCTCTCAGCCACTGACAGGCTTTGTAGGCGGCAAGAGAGTACAGGCGCTAATGAGGAAGAAGAAAGCTCTTTCTGGGGGGCTGTCTTCTAGGAGATGACTGCTCTCTGATCACAGAGATGAGTCAGTGAGGGAAGGGGAGCGTGGCTGGTGCTGGGAGTGGAGATACTGCAGGTTGTTGGCTGTGCTCCTCGGGGAGAAGAGGGGAGGGAGATGGCGGGGTAGAACATGCCTGCCTCCACCTAACATGGCTCCCTTCTGCCTGGCCTGTGAGACAGGAGACAGCCCAGCATCATGCTGTATGGCTTGGTGGTAAAAAGCTTCCTAATTCTATTCTGTTTCGGCAGGATTACTTTCATCAGCCTTCAGGTGCTCTGTTGGCACTGGCTGCTAAGGCTGGCTGAAACCTTCCCACTTTCACTGCAATTATACAGCAAAATCAACACAACGAGCCCAAGCCTCCCACCGATGTGCTGCAAATCTGCTCTGATGATCAGTGAAGTGGAAACAGCCCAGACCCACAGCCCAGCAGGCCACCTGAGCTGCAGCTGTGACACCACACGCCGGTTGGGAAGAAGGTTTTCATCACACCAGACTTTGTGCACAACCTGCCCAACCTTGCCACAGACCAACAGCCCCAGGCAGCAGCTGGTATAATCTAGCACAGGGAGTAGGGAGCCGCTTGCCTCCTTCTGCTAAAGGATGGTCGGTTGGGTCTACCCTCATTGCCTTCAGTGCACCTGTGTCACAGCAAGCTGACCAGCATTGAGGATGATTTCTGTCTGTCTGTCTGTGGACGATGCAGTGAGGACATGCTTAGGACACATTTTATGGGCTCATAGCCCTGATTATAGTGCAGACACAGGAGGGACAGACACTACCACACCTGTCCAGTTTGTGGGCAGTTTAGGAGCAGACTTTCCAGCTTGCCCAATGTTTGTTCAAGGCAGAAATCTCAGTTCCTGAGGCAAAGCAACCCCATCCACCACAGGCTGTTTCAGGGATGCTGGTCACAGCTAAGCCAGTAGTATGCTCCTGCTCACTGGGAGCAAGGAGGAATGGGATACACAGGCTAGTAGGAAATGCAAAATTTATAAAAGTCCCCAACAAGAAAAAAAATAAATCATTCCCCATGCCTGCAAGCCCCAGCCTTCAAGGTCAAACAACATCCAAATACACAGAAATCAATACAGGCTAATCATTACCAATCCACACTTGACAACTTTTCTATTTGCTGGGAGGTGGGAACAAACATGGGAGTTCTCAAACGAGACGCCAAAGCTCCAAACAGATTGAGGAAAGCTCATGGCAGTGCTGTGCCAGTGCCTGCCCTTACTCCCCACTTTCTCCCCAGAGGGTCAGCTATTGATTCCCACTAAGCCTGCCTTTGGAGCATGTCCAAGGACAGACACAAGAGCCTGTGAGGCCATGCAGGTTGCAGACACATTTCTAACAGCAGGATTCACCATGCCATCCTGGTCATGGTCATCCTGCCCCAGCAAGCCCTGCCTATGGCCTGGAACAGCACTACTTGTTTCTTCAGGGCTTAGCAACCCCAGGCAAACCAGAAGGTGGCTTGAAATGAGACAGCTGCTGTTGGTTTTTACCCTCAGAAATGGACATTTCTTGTTTACTAACCATTTTCTAACAGAATTAATTCCCAACTTCATTCCTCTGATGTTTAAGAACCTTCTCTGAATTTTCAGCTTATCTTAATCCATGCATAGCTCATCCCTATTCACTCCTGTTCCAAAAATGGTCCTTAATGTCAGTATTTATCCAGTCTGTGTTTAAAGTTACATCATCTGTGTTCTTTAATCACTTAGCATGAGGCAGGCTCTCCATCTCTTTGATCATACCAGTAACTCTTCTCTGGACATGACCCATTTTGAATACTTCATCCTCCAGAGAGTAACTAGAAACGCAGACTATCTTCCAAGCCAGACATCACCATGCCTTAAACCCCCCAAATTCCCCAGCTGCTCTTACAAATATTTTATCCAGCATGTCACAGTAGATAACGTTCATCTTTTCACTGATATTCTCAGTTATCCTCCACATCACCGACAGGCCTTGGGTTTTCCTATGCTTTCCTTACTTTCCTCAGGGAGCTCCCAGACAAACCTGAACTTTTTGCTTATTTCTCATGCACACACTCATCCAATTTGTACTATCCAGTGCTCATCTGTGTTATTCCTTAAGGACTTCATAGTCTTCTGTTGAATAATCCTAAACTGCCTTTGAATTGATGATCCTTCTTGTCCTTTTGTCTTTAGAAAACATCATCAGCAATATTACCTTCCAGAGCCCAGAGCATTATCTCATGTAATGAAGAGCTTCCACCTCAAGGCTATATCCTAACAGCGACTTCCCTTCAGACCAGCAGATCCTCATTCAGCATTCATGTTAACCTTCCTTTAGCCTGTGTGCTGCTCCTTAACTCTCAGCAAAGGGCATTATGAATTGGAAAATTCCACACGGATTTGCACGGAATTACATGACAAGCACTTGAGAGATGCATTTCAGGTAACCAAACTGACAAAATACAACAGACTTAGTAAATCCTCCCCCCAACTCCCCACCCCCACCCCTCTAAAAAAAAAAGTAAAAAAAAAAAAAAGTATTAAGATACCCTTTAAGTTACCCTGTCTGCTTGCCTAGCTGATAACCTGCAACCTCTTCTGGTAAATAAATACTGGGCTAAGGTGGATTCTTCATTTAAATTACTACATTGATTTTCGTCTTTCTTGTATTAAGGTCAAACCCTTCATATTGCTAGTGGCTGATGCTTTACTGCCCAAGCACAGAGGCAGTTGCAAGCTCCATAAAAGTCACGACTACCAGACAGGGCTAGTTCTGGCATGGCTCCCACAGGGCTGGGCTGAGTTCCACATAACTCAACAATACTGAGATGGCTACGGAAATCCAAACCCAGCCCACAATCAGCTTGTCCGTCTCCAGTCCCTTCCAGGCCAAAAATCCAGGACGTTCATACTGTTTTTCCAGGAAATGGCTGCTATCAACATCTTACATGCAGGACTCCGGAGCAAGAAGGAGGTACAAATCTCTCTGAAAGCTGTAGGAGGAAGAATTGATTCAAGAACGCCAGTGTCCATCTTTCAGCCCTAATACAGCAGTCCCCATGCAGGAGCACAAAGAAATAGAGAAGGGAAATCAGGACAGAAACAGAAGAGCAGCTCCTGAATTGTCGTCTGAAGTCTCAGCTTCAATCTGATAAACGAAGCTCATAAAGCTGTACTGTAAACCTTGAATTAAAGCAAAGCCTGGATGAAACTGATGCAGCCTCGAGATTTCAAAGCGTCTGAAGCAGGAGCTGAGCTGTAACAGCAACCCTCTTTCTTCAAGCACTCACTCAAATATTCATGATACACTGAGTGGGAATATGAACTCTTTGACCAATGAAACCATTGCCAAAAGGGCTAGAAAGAGTATTATTACAAAAAAAAAAAAAAAAAACAAAAAACCCACAACAACAACAAAACAAAAAACAACCACATATATCTTCATACCTGGCAATCAATCAATTGCTTGTTCTGAGCAGCCCAGGGGAACCACAGATATGAAAATGTTACTGGGTTGGCTTCTGTTAGAAGCAATTTTTAAAAACAATTGTCTCTACAGTAAAATCTACCTTATGGATTTTAATTAATATATTTTCAAAATAACCTAGTAGCTTCCCACTGCCATGAAGAAGATCTTAAAAGTCTTAAGCTGCCACACTACATCATAATACTCTGAAGCTGGTGAATTCGGTAGCCACACTTCATTGGCATACATTGGTTTGTATTCTGACATCAAATTAAAACAGCATTATTTCCAGCTGTGCAGCTGAGGAGTCACAAGGCTGAGCTGAGTCTGTGCAGTCCTAAGATGGTTCACTGTCTACATACTAAGCACAACCAGAGACGGCTGTGTACACAGAGAGCATTGCTGGGGAAAGGCGACTGCTTCTGGTTCCCGTGATGTAAACTGAAGTGACATTCTCTTCCCTCTACAGAGGATGACTCCAAGTGAGGGTGACTGTACTGCAAACAAGTCAGCTCAGAGACTATAAATGGGTGGACCGTAGCATGGCAAGCAGGAAAGGAGAAAAACAACCCTGTTGGACACAGGAAGAGGCCACATCCAAGAATGGAAAAAGCTTCTTTTAGTACTGAGTCATAAATATTCCAGTTTTCCAAGGCAACAGCAAGCATGAAGAATGCTCTTGGCTTCACACAGAAAACCCACACTCACCTCCCTCTGCGCATGCCTAAGTGCTTCACTGCCATTGCTGCTCAGAGGAACAGCAAAAGACAGTCAGAGCTGCCATCTCAACACAAAGCTTGCCTGCAGATCACCTCAGAACTCAGGGAGCACACAATTACTAGCTGATTTATTAAAGATGCATAATACTAATTATGGATGGTTATACTGCTTTTTTTTTCCCCTCAGTTTGTATATTTCCCACCCAAACTGATGGTGCAGTGCTGTTCTGCAGACCTCCATCTTCCTCTTCTGCATCTAACCCACTGGATCGGGAACAGAGCGTATGTCTTTTCATCTGTACCTTCTCTGGTACCAATACTGTTAGCTGAAGGTTAAGGTCAAGACATAAACAGCAAATTAACATAAATTATAGCCATTACCATGACACCTCACACAGCACAGACTGCACATCCTCACCCATAATCAACATGCATGACCTGCTCATTAAGAAGGGATTTGTGGTTACCATAGATCACAGGATGAACTTGAGTAATAGTGGCATTTTGCTTTGAAGTACACAAACAGTATGTAGGGCTGCATGAATACAAGACATATGCAAGGCTTGGAGTAATCCTTCCTCTCTACCTAACACTGGTATGTATCCCAGCCCTCTATCGGTCTGGCAAAGATATGGACAAAGTGTAGAAGGTGCCACGAAAGCAGAAGAATTAATAAAAGTAAAATGCAAAGCAAGCAGATAAGCTGTCTGTAGAAAACGATGGGGTACAAGAAGGCAGTTCTGAAATGCATAAATGGCTGTTGCCAAGAAGAAGTTAACAAACCATACACCACATCCCAGGGCAACAAGAATAGGGGCCAATCCAGTGTACCATGACATCAAGATAAACTGAAGAAAAGATTGGGCTGAAAGGATTTGGGATGTAGCAATAATCTTCCAGTCACTGGGAGTTTCTCGAGAGGTTACCAACAAAGAAACATGAGGAATGGCATTGCCTGAGTCAACTGTGCCATGTTAGGGAGATGGACTTGCATGGCTTCTGGATGACTTATTCTTGTATGATTTGTTTGACTCAGAAAAGCAGGAAGCCTCTAATGAAGGATTAAAAGACTAGAACAGTTTACTCAGGCAGAATCCCTGGAGAAACAGATATATACGTCTGGAAGGATGCAGCAACTCCACAGGTGAAGTCTGACCATAGAACAGCATCCCATGCCAGCAGATCCAGTAGCTAATCCACTGTCTGGATTGTCTTGTTGAAGATGACCGATGACCAGAGCTGATAACTCCCCTCACTTTCTCTTTGGTGATTATGACCTCTTCCCATCTAAGAGAGCAGGCTGCACTGGATAGTCAACCAGCTGTACCGCAGGTCTCCGTGTCAGGTCAGCCCAACACTAAACAGCCCTGTGGTTTTGGGTGCTTACAAGTATTTGCTAAATCAAGAAGAAGAGTCCAATCTGCGGCATTTAGCTGCAGTGTGGCCAACTGTGCGAGGTCTACCTCCTCCACAGACTCTTCTACCCATCATGCAGAGCCAAAACTGGGAAGAAACTTTCCACACAGTGCACAGAAAATCTGCTCAGAATGGAAAAAGACCCACAGAAAAGGAAATGCTAAGAGTGGTAAAGGGGAGATGCATGTGGGAGGCAATCCTGATATGTTCTTTAAAATAGAAAGCAAAAGTCGGTGGAGGCAAGGCCTAGGCACACACACTGTCCATGATCTGGCACCAAGTGAGAAAGCAAGACACAGGAGACTCGTGAGAAAAACACCAAGATTAGGCTGCTTTGGACAGACTGAAATGGGTCTCAACCCTAAAGTCAGACAGACTAAACAGGCAGGGCACAGCACTCTGTGATGTTCCCTGTGGATAAGTCTCAGCGCTTCAGGAACTGCTAGAAGCCATGGACTGGGACTCTGGTGAAAGCAGGAAAGAGATGCTTAAAGATGGCAAACGAGGTCATGCATCTCCATGCATCCTAGATGCAGTCCAGGCTAGAAAGAGATCTGAAAGAGCCCTCAGGAGCTTCATCACAGAGCCTTAATGCAGGCCTAATAATAAACATCAATGATAATGATTCAGAGACTTCATGTGTTGGCTGGACATGGCAGAGGAGCAAGAAGTCCCTGATGAAGGACTGGCTTCCCAGAAAGGTTATTTTCCCTCACAATACCTGAAAGAATAGAAATATGCTTTTAATTTCTGTGATGTATCCAGACAATTCTAAAGCCTGTGGGGTTCGGTATACACACAAGAAAATACTCTAACCTGTGTATAATCTCAGCAAGAGGCTTTCGGCACACAGTAAAGAGAAGCCCAACTAAACGGCCAGAAGGAGAAGATGGCCATTGAGAGCTTCAGAAGGTAGATAATACAGTCAAAACCAGAACATGAGCATCTGCTGTACTTTCAACAGTTATGAGTGCGACAGAAAACTTCCATTCTCCATGTTGTAACAGGACTTGTCCTCCATTCCTGGGAACATCTGTCAGTGCTAACACTTCCATATCAGAGGAAGTAAAGCATGGAGGGTGCAGGAGCAATGACCTTTTCAGAAGTTTTTGCATGCCCACTGCTTTCACAGCAGTCTTCCATATTAGTTTAATGTAAACCAAGCCCTTCATTAAGGAAAGTACTTAGAGACTGCAGAAGTGTCTGACCATTCTCCTACAAAAGCAAAACTAGCACAGATGCATCTGGACATGCAGCCGTGGAGGCTGAGGAGCTTTCAGGAGGGATTGATGCTATAGTTCTGAACCCCAGCATCCGAAATGGAAGCACAGTCACTCCTGCCCATGACATTGCTGCCTTCAACTCAGAGCCAATAAATAAGCCCAAGTGCTGTCCCCAAGATTGCAACCAGGAGACAGCTCAGCTCTTTTCTGTAAGCAAAGTTCCATACACTAAGCCACATAACAGCAATGATGGCTGCAGTCCCACAGAGGGTAACTTCTCCTATCTCTCCTATTAGAGCAGAAGAATAGATATGATACAGCATCTCTGTCTTCTGATAGTGCTTCACTGAGCACAAGCTGCTTAAAGAAGCATTCCTAAGTGAGCTCTGGGATCCATATACAGTCACACAGTGGGGTCTGCCACTCTGGCCCATTGCCTGAAAACAGCAAAGGTCAATGCTCCAGCAGCATAAGAGCAGGAGAATTACATACCTAGCATAGGACCTGACCACCAAAAGGCAAAACACAGCCTGAGGGCAACGAACTGCAGCTTCTGGCTCCTCAGCAGGAAGGTGCAGTCTATGCTGGCTGTCCAGGGAACATGGCTCCCCAGTATCCCAGCAGCCTGCAGTGGGATTCCAGGTATAGCCACCAACCACATCATTAAAAGATACATTTTTGATCATATGAATAGCAAAGATGTCCAAAGCAATAGACTTTAATCCATCACAGATACCATTAAATCTGTACATTTTCCACAATTAACTCTGGATAAACCTAACAGTAGGGCCAGCATCTCCACACATGCCCTTGCTACACCAGAAGGCTTTTTGGAGGGCATCAGACCTGTCCAGTGGCAGGGAGCTGGCAGCAGGTGAACCCCTCTTGGTATCTTGTGTAACTCCTATCAGACATAGAGATAATGGTCAGAACGTACAGAGAAAGGTCAGGAGCAAATAACCTAATTAGAAGTGAAAGTCCCACATCTTCCTGGTGACCAGTAGATCTGTTGATGGTCAGGTTCTTCTGTGGTTAGCAAGGCAGAAAGCACTGGAAGGCCCACTGGACCCCATCCTACAGCCCCCAGTCAGGAGCCCCCAGTGATCTGCCTGAACCGACGCCAGCATTTGGGCAGGGCTCAGTGTTATTTTTAACATTTGTTCACATAACTCTTTGGATGAATCCTGGGAAGAGCTTGTCCCCAAAATAGTATACTGTGGGCACTATTTATACACCACTGGAAGGAGAGCGGGGAGTGCTGAGAAGGACCCTCTTCCTTCTTCAATGCTCAGAAGCTGCAGATGCTAGTGGCCATAAAACAGGGTTTGTTGTTTGGGTCAGTTCTCAAAAGGAAAGCACTGCCTGCAGAGGCATGAGAACCTTGTCTGTCCTATCTAGGAGACTTTCCTCGAGATGGTATGAAAGCCCAGGTACAGGGGCTGTGGGGAAGATGAATGACTTGTGCACATATGGGTAGGCACACGTCAGCTGCCTTGAAGATAAAAAAGGGAACAGCTGTACTCAGACACAGCGGGGACAGAAGAAAATGCTGTTGCCCTCTCATTTTTATCTGCCCTGGACTCTTGAAGGGAAAGGAGTCTTTGCTGAGCCCCAATAAGGGGGTACAGTGGTGGACACTAAATGCCAGCAAGAGTGGCTGGGGAGAGGGCACCAGACCAACAAGCTGACTGTCCTCCACCCCAGAAACAACAACAGCCTCAAGCCCTACCACAGCAAAACAGCTTGTCCCATAGTGCTGAAGGAAGGAAACATTAAAGACAGCCTTTTGAGACTATTCCGAATATCTTCACTGCATCTATTTGCTGGGGTAAGGATGCCTTCTCTCAGGCCATAGTAGGCACAGAGCCTACTGAACTTTCTCGATTTTTGCCTTTATTGAGTTCCTTCTCGTCCCCCTTTCTACCAAGACACATCCTGATTACCCTCTACTTTCAAAGTAACCCTGCTGTCACTTGGAGAAAAAACTGACACCACATGATCTGTAGAAAATGCATAGAATGCTGTACAGGAGCAGAGCAGAGATGAGCTCTGTAGTATCAGTACCAGGCAGGAAGAGAAGGGAGTCAGAGCCGATTTCCTAGTATATGGGGTAAAATAAAACATATACATACATTTCTTTTCCATAGGGCAGCATATTGCATGTTCATCATAGCCACCAAACAGAGAATAAAACCAGACAGGTGCTATGAATTGAAGCACACCCTACAGGTGGGGCAGGACTGGTCGCACCACTTTCAGCACAACAAACAGAAGGGATGAGCTCCTACCTTGACAGGTACAGTCTCTCCAGATTGTGGGCACAGCGCACAGCAGATGGGAGTCAGGCAAAGCAGCAACTGCATGAGAGCAGCAGGAGGAATGCAGCACGCAGAGCCAGTGATAACCCGAAGCAAACCAAGGGGATCAGCTAGTCTGGCCGCGAGGGTCTCTGCAGGCAGCTCCCCTGCTGCTGTAGGATGGCAGGGCTGTAGGATGACACGATGCTTCTTCCAGATGGGAGCTGGACTGGGGGTTCCTCGGGGACAGCAGTGCCAGGCTGCTCACAAAGTGCGTGGGCAGGAAAGACGAGCAAGGGCTGTGGGCTGCTGGCAGCACAAGGGCCAGATTGCTAATGAAAGCCCCAGTGTAAATACAGATGCACTCTGGAGAGGACTATGGCAGAAATGCAGCTCGAGTTACAGAGAGCCATTTAGAGCAAGCTCAGAAAGAAGGCACTGTGATGGGACTGCTCTCCTGCAGCTGGGTGGCTGGGCAGCTGCCTCCCTTGGGGCAAAGCAGCCCTTAGCTCCACCTCCATACTCCACAGCAGCTCCTTCAATGCCAGGCAACTTGGATCTATGCAGTTCTCCACCCATGTAAGATACACCAGTCCCACATCTTCTCTGGTGTACACAGTTTCAGCAGCTCATCATGGCTGGGAAGGAAGGCATTGCTCCATCTTTATGCAGGACCAGCAGACCATTCGCAGTGCCCACGTCCCATGCACATAGACTCTGTAGTCAGTGGGGTATGTCATCTCCCTTTAGTCTTCCACCTCTGGCATCTCCTTCTATCATTCTTTCTTTCCTATCTCAGGATATCAACTGGATTACAACTTGGATTTACACCAAGTAACGAAGAGAGGGCTGTAGCAATTTGTTCAGCAAAGAAGCACTGTGTTGAAGGGTTTGAGAGCTTTGCTCACACAGCTCAAACCAGCAGTGGAGAGAATGAGCGCAGTTTGGACATTGCCCATTAAACTAGCACTGAAAAAATCTCATTGAGAGGCTCAGGAGCTGTTACAGGATACATACAATGGAAGGAATGGCCTATTTTCAGTATGCCTGGTGCCAGACAGGCATACAGCTCACATAAGTGACCTGGGATAGCACTGACAAAGAACAGGAGGTTCACAGAGTTTGGTAGCAAATGACATCTACGCTGTACAAACTCTTAGCATCTGCTGGGACCCCTTCCATGGGCTGTAGTGAGGAAGGTAAAGGTCCTCTGTGCTTTTTCCCTCCAGTGAGCAAAACTTCTCCCACACCTCAAAACTGAGCTCAGGATGAGCTCTCTTGACTTTTTGCTACTCTTGCACAAAAACAAAGGGAAAACTTCCCAATGTAACATAGTAAAACATGGTGCCAGATCTGTCTGGGACAAAATCTGTCCATCACTTAAGTCTCCAAAGACCTGTTCATCAGTATGGGCTCCATACACGGATTGCTTCTCCCAACATAGGCAGCTTCTGTGATTCCTGCGCACAGACAGACTAGTTCACCATGAAGCAAGACAACACAGAAGTCACATCTTTAACCAAGCTGCTTCCTGCAGCCCAGCTAACCTCAGTCAGGGGATGGCTAACACCAGATGATCCCAAACATCTTTAAAACTACACACAGCCGCCCAGGCTCAAGTAAGGCAGCTGAGAGCACTCCGATCATGGCTGCAGGATGGCTTAGCACTTCTGCAGCAACTGCATTCCCCCCATGGCATAAGTGAGAGTCCTACAGCATCCCCAGACAACCACAAGCACTTACCTTGGCTGAGGAATCCCAACTGCAGCTCTCCTCTGTGCTTTCTGATCGCATGTGGAGAGATGGAAGAAAGTGGTACCAACAGAAGATGTGGTCTGGGAACCTGTACAGCCTGGCCTTGTCTTGCTTTAGAAGCACCATTCAGCTTAGAATCACAGAATCACCAAGGTTGGAAGAGATTTCCAAAATCATGCAGTCCAATCCTGCACCTACCACCAACATTTCCCCACTAAACCATGTCCCTCAGTACAGCACCAGGGTCGGTGACTCCACTACCACCCTGGGCAGCCCATTCCAGCACCTGGCCACTTTTTGCAGAAGTATTACCTAACATCCAACCTGAATCTCCCCTGGCACAACTTGAGGCCATTCCCTCTAGTCCTGTTGTGAGTGGCCTGGGAGAAGAGGCTGACCACCACCTCACCAAGGCCTCCCTTCATGTAGTTGTAGAGAGCAACTGAGCCTCCTCTTCTGCAGACTGAACAACCCCAGTTCCCTCAGCCACTCCCCATAAGACTTGTCTCCAGACCCCTCCCCAGCTTTCCTTCCCTTCTGCAAAATTTGCTTGACCTGCTTTCCATGCTCAGTGGAGAAACAGCCAATTCAAGAGAGGACAGGCAGCATCAGCATCTCCTCCCCAGGTAAAGTCTGAATAACCTAGAAGCCCAGCACCCATCCCCGTGCCTCAGTTTCCCCAGTTGTGAAACAAGCATCACAATGCTCACCAATTTTCTGAAGCTGTGATGAAGTTCAGGTCCTTAAGACATGCTGACAGTCTGGAAATAGCAATAAGCATTCTGCATTTTCCACCCATAAAGCAGAGATCCTTGTGGCTTCCCCAAGCACACTGTTCTCTGTTTCACCCTCACCAAGGCAGGTATGCTGCAAAGATGGTGATCCCCACCAGCCCCCAATGCAGGAGCTCGTGTCCCTCTCCCAGCTGTACCCAGGCCATCTGCCAGGCAGGAATGCAGTGCATCAGCTGAGGGCTGCAAGAGAGCTGTCAAGGCAGCGGAAGGGCTGGGGCTGCACCATGCTGGAATTCCAGCAACGCACAAACACCCATCAGTCTGCACCAGGAACAACTCCTCCCTGCCCCGGACCGGGGCTGAATCACTGGAAATACCAAAACAATGATGAGGTCACGTTCCCTGAGCAAGGAGCCAGAGCCAGATATAGATGCATGGAGAAGCATGCTAAAAAGGGATTCGATGTACAAGCTGGAGGCTCTGGCAGACAGGCACCCGAGGTATTTGTCTCGTTTAAAAACAGCTTGAGGCTGCCAAGAGGCTTTTTCTTTCTTTTTTTTCCTCTGCAGGGGGCAGGGAACTGGGTAGTGCTACAGGGGCTTTAAATTCTTTATTTGTCCTGCTGAAAGAGACACAAAACATTGGAGCTCATGAGTGTGTAAATGAGTGTTCAGTGCAGTATGGGAACGATGCAGAGGTTATACTATGACTCAGTTCCAAGCCAGGTGTTCCCAAAGTGTCTGTCTTGCTGAGATACCAGACTCAGGTTTCCACAGTTGAGAATCCACCTGCAACAACCTGAATGACAGACAAAAATCACATGGCATTACTGTCTGGTTGCTTTTGCTACAGCCTCAGCCAGCTCCAGGAAAACCCATTGGTTTGACAAGTGGTGTGAACAGCAAATAACAGTGACTCCTGCTGCAGCTCCTAATAGGAGCATCTAAGGCAATCAGCAAATAGACTTTTCCGGGCAGTGCAGATCCAGCTCTTCCTAGTTCTCAGTGGAGGGAAAAACACAGATATTTACTGCTTAGAAAGTGGAGGAAATTATAAAGAGAATCTGTAAAAGATGGAGGAATTCACAATGCAAGCCTAAAATTTGCCCTTCTGTACAGGTAGACATTTGGTTGGATAACTCAAACACACAAGATCATCTTGCAAGATGAAGAGGCTCAAAGCATCCCGATTTTGTTCCATCATAAATCAGCTCCTTATCAGGAGCCGAGGGAAACAGAGGTAGGAGCAGATATGTGGCACTGCACATCTCACCCTGCTGGCTGCATGCTGGCTGCAACAGCCACAACTGTGCCTGGCACTCTGAGCTGCTGTGCCTGCATCATTCTCTTCCTACTGCAAGAGCTTTCGGATCTGCCTTAAAAAAAAAAAGAAGAGAATTATGTGGCATGAGGTCCCTCCTTGGGGAGGAGGAAGGGAGGGAGGAAATCAAGGCAGCTGCAGTGCAATAGTGCATTACATCCCCCTGCTGCAACATAGCTCCTTATGGAGAAGCACTGCTCTGCAGGCATCAGCTTGGCTGGGCTGAGATAGTGTTATCAAATCTATCTAAGCCCCATCCACGGGAGAAGTACTGCTGTGCTGCAGCGCAAACTGGGGCCCACACAAAGGCTGCCTGTGTTACTGTGCTCCCTTCCACCAACCAAAGGAATTCCTAGGTGAAAAACCTAGGTGATCAACTATCACAAATAGAACCCCAACCAGGCTTCATGTTCCAGAACAGAGCTACAGTCATCTGTCCACAGGAAACACTCTTGTACATGTTCTTTGGCAAAGAGAGGGGAATTAAGTGTTCAGCAGAAGGCAGGCTGAGTGAGGCAGATGTTCAGCCTCCCTCAACATCTGGGAGGGACAGAGCAAGCAGAACTCCTCCCAGCCAACTTTCCCCTGAAATGCTCCAAGCTGAGCTGGCAAAGAAACAGGACCTGGTGCCTGGCCCAGCTTCAGCACAGCTAACCACAGGGAACATCAGCAGACAGCTGCAGCTATGCAGGATAACTTCATGTCATTGATCTCAGAGCTACCTGTGCCACACAGCTGCTTGATAGAAGGGTGAAGGAAGCACTCATACAAAATATTGCCATCCCAGCAGAGACAGAAGGGAGGTTTTGGGGAGCCATAACCCCTATCAATAGCCTTGGACATTACATTTTCTAGCACACTTAAAACCAGAGCAGACATACTGCGCACTGCATACCGCCCAGCCAACTGCTCCATCAGCCCACTCAATATGCAGCACAATCACACTGCTGCTGCAGAGAAAACCTAGGGATCCAGGCACCCTGCACAGCAAACACCATCAGACAGCATCTGCTGCCACAGCAAAAACCGAACCAGATGCAGAACTGCAGGCAAAATATTGGGCAACTGCAGACAAGGCTTACCCCTTTTGAATATTCAGTGCTCCCTTATCCGTGGCTTAGAGGTTTCGGAGGCAGCCAGCAGGTAAGGAAGCTGCTTTAGGTACTGCCCAAGGCCCAAAGGATGCAAACCCACTGCCCATGAAAGGCCACCAAATGGGAACCTTGCCTGGCAGCCTCTCTGCAGCAAGGCTGATGGAGGACAGCACTGCTCTCAAGCTGACAGAAGATTTCAGTCTAAAATTCAGGGCAGCTTCTGACTCCCGGCATGATCTTGTTCTGCATTTTTCTGGTCGCAGCTCCTGCTGATCCTCAGTATGAGGATGCAGAAAAGGGCGACAATCCCAGGATCTCCAGCCGAAATCTCAAATTTAGGAGAGGGAAATGGGGTCATTTTTACAAGCCAGGCATCTCCTGTTAACAGAACTCACAGTGCGACCACTAAAAGGCAGCAGCAGAAAGGCGTGCTTTCCTAATTCAGAGGAAGCCTGGCCTTGCTCTGATTTTCTGCAATGTCTCATGGTGTTGGGAGGGTGGAGGGAGTGGAAGAGGCCAGATCTGTTTACAGCCCCAGAGCTTGGCTGAAGGCTCAGTGTTGTGCAGGCAGCTGGACAGGGACACGGGGGTTACCAGAGGCACTGGCCTTCCTGCTGAGAGACACAGGAGAGAGGATGCACCTTCCCAGCACCAGGTGGAGAAAAACATTTTCTGCTTTAGAGTGAATTATAATAAGTAGGGCAGCAGCGGGCTAGCTTTGGAAAAACTGAGAAGCAGCTGAGCTGTAGCTACGTGCTGCAGTTCTCAAATGGAGTCTGGTCAGAAAACCTCTGTACCCTTCCTCTGAGCCCTGGACCACATTCACCCATTCAGAAACACAGTCCTGACTACTGAAATAAGGGTAGAGGTGGCTACCAGGCAGGAGGCTGAGGCTAGGAACTTGTCTTCATAAGGAGGAATGGCAGCTCTCCAGCATGCTTACAGCAGCTGGAAGGAAAGGAGATGCAGTAAGAAGCCCCTGACATCCCTTGTGGAGAAAACTTGCCCCCAAGGACAAGAAAAACACCAGTTTAAAACATGCACAGACTGACGCTATGATGACTTCAGCACCCTCCCACATTATCAGGCATGAGGCAGTGAGAGAAGAAATATTTACTTAGCTCATACCTCAGCTTCACACAGACATATAGGAACTTTGGTGCTGGGTACCCCAGGGGAGTTGGTGCACAGGAACGTAACATTATAGGGATCAAAGCACCCAGTCCTGCATACCAGAAAGCTTTCCCAAATGGTAATCTCTTTGCTGCTGTGCCCCAGGCAAGGGCTCCCACACAGGCACCAGCATGGACTGGAGCATATTTTCTTCTCATTGCAATAAACAACACATTTAAAAGACAGAACGGGAAGATTTCTATCTATTCAGAAAGTCTGTGTTGAAGGAAAGGCACATTTTCAAGCTTCACTCACCCGAAGTTCTAAGATATTAGTTTGCCAGGCTGAAAGCTGAGCTGCAAGGAAAGAGCTGGACAACTGCATATTGACAGCAAAGTTTGGAAAAGCAGTCATTAACATTGCACAAGGGATTGCAGAGATGATGCAGCCCTAAGAAAAGCAAATGCCATCTGGACAAGGCAGTGAACCATCAGCACTATTATACAGGCACTGGGGACAGGAGCACCAGAAAAAAAGAAAAAAAAGAGAAAATCTGTCCATCCACATTTAAAAATGATAAACTCAAGTGATCAGGTGCATAAAGAGCCTGGGGGAAACAGAAAACCTATGAAACAAGAAGAAACTTAAGAGCCTGGCTTGTTTAGCCTAGCCAAATGTAGGCAGAGAGCGGATAGGATTGCTCTCTAAATATATCACAGGAGACAAACAAAACTGCTGAAGCAAAAGGATAATGCTGGCACAACAACAAGAGAATAAATGTGCTGTGAACACATTTAGGGGGAAGAAAAATAAATAGTCAGTCATCAGAAGAGGAAGCTTTCCATCTGGCATAGCCGATTTTTAGGATGAAGTTTTATCAGTGGTCTGAAGGGGCCATAGGATGCAGTACCTCTGCTCAAAGGTATCCAAATTGTCCCCTACATGCCTGTCCTTGTTCCCAGCTGGGAATTATCACAGGTCACAATGCACAGGGCTCCTTTCTAGCACAGACCTTGCTGAGAGTCATGTCTGTTAGAGAACCCAGGGCCAGCACGTGGTGCTCCCGCAGCCTCCCATGCCACAGGAGCTGCTTATGATTAATGACTGCCAGCCTACAGGTCACTGGAAAAGCCTCGTGTGGCTGCACATGGACGAGGTGACAGCCACCAGCCACGTGCAGGGAGTTACATAAGACACCCCTTAGGTGCCTCTGCCCTAACACACCCACATTGCTGGCGCAGAGGCTGCTGTTTTATCCATTTTAAATGGTTAGCATCACAACCTTACCATTCCTGACCCCAAAACTGCTGTGCGATGGGCCAGGGAGTACGGAGGTGTTATAGCAGAACCCACCGTTCAAACCACTGTATTATGGAATAGTGCAATAATGATAATAATAATAGTTTTTAAAGCCAAGGGAATATGCTTTATGTATCTATCCAACAGAAGAGCTCCGTAAAAGGCTGAATGCCCATCCGCAGTCTCTTTTAAAAGGCACGTCGCACAGCAGGTTATGACACCGCACCCGACCCCGAGCGGAGCACCGTCCGCGCTCTCGCCGCCACCCATCATTCCCGCAGGGCTTCCCCTTATTTACCACCAGCGTTTTGCCGACATTTCTCCACGCCCGTACCGCAGCGAGGGTTGCAACACCCTTCAGCAAGCACAGGCGAGAAGGCAGTCAGTATTTTCTATAGGCACCAGCGCACACAGAGCATCCCCACAGCCCCGCTATCCCCTTACCGCCCACCGCCCCTCCTCACTTACCGAACCGGCGCCGCTGTTTACAGCCGGGCGCCGAGGCGGAGCCTGACCGCTGTCCGCCCCCCCGGCCCGCCCCAGCCGCCCGGCCCGCCCCTGGCACCGGGGTCCTCCTCTGAGCAGTCCCAATAGCGGCGGGTCGCCGTGCGGAGGGGAGATGGGCAGGGAGGCGGGCGAGCTTCTGACAGCAGCGGCTGAGTGAACAGGCGCGGTTAAACGTCTGGTGAGAGCATCCTTAGAGAAATGGAAGAGTTACAGCTCCTTCACAAACGCCTCCTGCAGGGCTTTTCCTAGCCCTGTGCTGTTCAAAGCGGTCCGCTGCAGCTTGCTTGCTTTCCTGATTGTTTCGCATGCCCAGATATCACATTACTTGGCTCTGGTGAGGCTGCACCTCGAGTGCTGTGTTCAGTTTTGGGCCCCTCACTACAAGAGAGGCACTGAGGTGCTGGCGCAGGTTCACAGATGGGCAACAAAGCAGGGAAGGGCATGGAGCACAGGTTGCATGGGGAACAACTGGGTTGTTCCCTCTGGAGAAGAGGAGGCTCAGGAGAGACCTTACCACCCTGTAACTCCGTAAAAGCAGGTTGTGGCAAGGTGGGGGTTGGCCTCTTCTCCCATATAACAGTCATAGGACAAGAAGGAATGGCCTTCAGTGGCACTGGGGGAGGTTCAGGTTGGGTATTAGGAAAACTGTCCTGCCAGTGAAAGAGCGGTAATGCATTAAAGTGGGCTGCCCAGGGTGGTGGTAGCATCATCATCCCTGCAGATGTCCAAGATCCGCAGAGATGTGGCACTTAGGAACATGGTTTAGTGGGCAATACTGATGGCAGGTGGACAGTTGGATGATCTCAGAGGTCTTTCCAACCTGAAACCTACTATTAGAGTCACTGTTATCTCAGATCCAGTCTCCCACAGCCCATCCTGCCACTTCAGGAGATCCCAGAATGCCTGGTTCTACACCTGGTCAGTTAGCAGTCAGCAGAATGGCAACAAATCAGTAATCCCAATATTCTCTGTTTATTTAAAAAAACAAAACAAAACAAAAAAAACTTTACAAAATCAGAAGTGATGCAGGACACACATCACTGCCAGATGATATGTCTCAAACATAGATTTCATCAAACTACTGAAATATCTGTAGTTGGAAACAGTTCCCCAACAAATCCACCACCCCCTGCCTGCCCTTTGCAGCCTCCACAAATCCCCTTTAGCCAGAAGGTGCTTTATATGTAAACCACATGACATGAGTGGCACAGCTTCAGAGTTTCCTTGCTATCTTAGCAAAAAGTCTGCCTCTGCTGCTCTGCATTAACATCTGCTGCGTTCCATGCTGGGAACAACTTTGATAGATCTACAGGCCAGGCTGGGCATTGTGTGGATGTCTGCTCACCTGCATAACACTCTCTTTTTAACTCCAGCCCCAAGAAAGCTGACTATGAAAGACATAAACCTAATCAGAAAGCCATGATAACCTCCATAAAGTGAATGGTAAGTCAGAGGGAAGTGATGAGCAGCAACTATCACAGCACTTTCTTCAGTCAGGGTGAAGGCTCTTGGTGTATTTAGATACCTCCTTGCAAGGGAGATAATTGAATTAGAATTTGCTCCTTCCCTACCAAGCAGCTTCTGATTGCTGAAGCCTGGATCCTGTCCCAGCTCTGGTTTGCACTGGCTATGCTGAAATTTAATACCACAGTTAGCAACAAGCCTCCCAAGCAGCAGGTGCAACAGAGTGTTATTTCATGTGCGCTGAGATAAATGTGGGGAAACGAAACCTTCTATTAGGGCTTAAACCATTTCTTACAGTAACTGCTGGAACTGGGACCACAGGCAGCGTGGTGTTGTGCACAGACCAGATGAAGTGGGGACATGGCTGGCCTCTTGCCATCACAGATTGCCTCCAGCAGTAGCTCAGAGTCAAGGCAGAGAGCTCCCAATAAATGCCAGATGGTTAGGGTGCAAAATTCTAAGTCAATACTAGGCAAGAGACTAAGTTCTTTAAAAGGAACTGAGAAAATGTAGCAGGCAAAGCTGCTTAGTCCCCTGTACACACAAAAAAGCTCAATATGGACAGCTCAGCAGCACTGCAGGACAGATCCTTGTGCAGCCACGCAGTAGCCAGCTGGTACTGGTGCAACAAAGCTGCCAGCAGTCCCAGCCTCTTGAGATCACCACCAGTTCACCAGGTCCCTCTGCTGGCAGTCAGACTGATAGGATTTTGTGGAGCCTCCTGCTTTCTGGAACTGGTGACTGAACCATTCAGAAACAAAATACCAGTCAGCACAGAGAAACTCTGCAGAGGCTCCTGAGCCCTTACCCAGTTGCTCTGAAACTTGAACACATTGCTCAACAGGGAGGGCAAAGAGCAGCCAGATCATGCTTCATCCCTTACTCTGACCAGCCATGCCAGTGGAGTACAGGGCAGGGCGCCCTGTGCAAGCAGTGAAATAGCATCTTTCCCTCTGATATTTCTGGTGTGAGCCCATCAATTCAAATATGCACATGCATTAGTCTGCTTTGGAGGGAAATCCATCTGGTGCTGAAGGTTCAGATGAGCCTAGCCATGATATGGGCTTCTACGTGCTAGATTTTAGAGCCTGATCCTTAAGGGTGCCTGAACTTCTTTTGACCTTCTATTTTAAGTCCAAATGAAATGGCTGGTGCCCAGATACAAAACCTGAGATGGCTATGAGGACAAAGATCTTTCACAAGAGCAGATCTGCGTTGCAGACAGGGCAGACTGATAAATGTCAACTCCTTGTCCCTTGACCAAGTGGGAACCTCTCTGAGCTTGCAGCACCTTCTAACTGAACATGGAGGAACAGGGTGGTTGGGGGACACTGGCCTTCCTTTGAAAAACGTGATTAACTGTTGGTTTGAAAGGAGGTTACTTCCAAATCATCCTTTCCAAAGTGCTTGTGTACAAAATAGACAAAAGGCTATAGAATTAAACATATTACAAAGACTGGGGGGTTGCGAGTTGTATGGCTAGACCTAAGGCACATCTGGGGTCCATACTGTCACCCCAGTATTATGGCCCAGAGTGGATTCTCGACAGACCCAAAGGCACATGATTAGAAAAGACATTGCCAATTCAACCTTTTCCTCAGCCTGGACTTCACTTTGCTCTGAGGTATGTATGGGTTAAAAAATGATGATAATTACAATCTTAAGGAGTGAAGGGGCCTCCTGCAGCATGTTCTCCTTGCTCCAGGGAGGCCCTTAGGGATATCATATGGCAGTTTTGCTTCCCTTACTCCTTGCCCAGGAGCAGGACACAGCTCTGGGAGAGGAGCTGAATCCAGAGAGTGCACATGGAAGAAAGGAGAAGCCAAAGTCCTTGCTTGGGTAGTCCTTCCCACCAGCCCTTTGGTTTGCTTTGGTTTGGTTGGTTTTGGTTCTTATAGTCCCTTGTGTTTATATTTGTCACTATTGGGTGAAAACGTTCCTGTGGTGGCAAAAGGTGATTTTGGCCTCATGTTTCTCCCAGACATAATGAGTGCTCCAAAGCCATGCTGATGGGAAAAGGCATAGCCGGAGCGGCGCGTGCTGGTCCGACGCAGGCGTCTCTTGGGGGATGGTGGAGGTGGCCTTTTTTTAGCTTCTTTGATCTTGAGTAGGACCTGAAATCAGAAAATAAAACAGAACACATGGCAAATGCATTGTTATTCACAAGCACAGTAAAAGAGGAGCAGAGAAAGGAGAGAAAAAAGAAGGGTCCAAACCCAAAAATGGTTAACAAAATCAGGAGGATGGTGGGAGGGACTGCAGAGCAGGAACTGAACTCGCCAGCTGAGGAAAGGGTAAAACTAATCTTATTCTGAAAGGCATCGTTGGTAGCATTGTCTATAAGGCATGGGAAGGGATGATTTCTGCTCTGCAAGGCCTTGGTTGTGGCATTGCTGCAGCTCTTTCAGGGACTTCAGTCAAATTCCCCAACATGCAAAAGTCATTGCAACAACAGCCAAACGTCCAGAAAGCAAGATCTGTAAGGAAATGTTGAAAATTTGGCCTATGTAAACCAGAACAAGGACTAGTTGAGGGAATCTCCAATATGTATGAGGTTTTTATGACAGTGATGATCAATAGATTTTCATATCCTTTGTCAGAGGGGAGAAATATGGTGCACTTTATTTGCAGGTAGGAGGCTCTCTGTCCCCATATGGCTCAGGATAACCCCCTACTGCCTTCCTCTGTCCCTGCTGCCTGGGACAATGCTGTAGATACTTGACTCTCCAAGGGTCAATCCTGTATTTAAGTTCCTCTTGTGCTGCCAGCTGAGGATCTCCACACAACAGGAAGCCCAAACAACCCTGTCCTGTGACAGTTCATTTCCCAGAGGCAGGAAAAAACAATAAAGTGGTTTTGCACTATTGCTGCTCGCCCAATGCACATTGGGTGGGATTCTGGAACACAGTTATGTCTGCTCAGCCAAAGAGTAAATTCAGCCCATTTCTGGACATCAGAAGTTCCTCTTTGTCTCAAGGACCGTCCTACCTAGCACCCACCTTCCCCTCTGCAAGGGCTAAGCATTCCCCCTTGCTCTTCCTCAAACAGCCCTGGAGCACCCGGGGAGATCTGTGGGCATCCCAAGGATAATCATAGAATCATAGAATCGTTTAGGTTGGAAGGGAACGTAAAGGTCATCTGGTTCAACTTCCCTACAACGAAGAGGGATGAAGACCTCGCAGTGAGGTGCAGGAAGAGGAAGGGAGCACGAGGTGGCAGCAGCATTTAGCAGATGCTCCTGTTTGAGAGGAAGCCCGGGGAGCTGCGGGGATGCTGATCTCGTTCGGGGGTCGCTGGCTGTGCTGAGCTGTGTGCTCGCTCCATCTTTCCCAGCCTCCTCTTGCCCTAACGGCCTCACCTCTAGAGTCCTGGGCATGGGAGGGCAGCTGGTTTCGGAGGGGCTACAAATGAAATAACTTCTGAAATAAAAAAATCCCCAGCAAGATGGATGCTGGGTGGGGTGCTGAGGGCTGTGGTCTGCCAGGTAAAGTAACCTGCAGTATGAGGGCAAGAATACTGAAATACACTGCTCCTTTGCTGCCAAATCACAGGACTTAAACCCTGCACCTAAACATAGTGCTGCTTCAATCCAATCCACATCTGATTAATCTCAGCCTCAGTCCCAGCTGCAGGTGGCTTGAGCTGTGCCAAAAGCCAAATTCAATCCTCCTGCTCAAGGGACTGGGAGCCAGATGGATGGCAACACTTGTGCCTGCAGGGATGTGCACTCCAAGCAGTGCCAGGCCCTCTGCAATAAGCCTGGCTGGTAGGAAGAGGGTTTCAGGCTTACTAAATTGCCTCCTTACTTTATCACTGGCAGTTGGCCTTAAGAGAGTCTTCAGGAATCGGAAACCAACTACAGGCAGCACACAGAGGGCAATGCTGAGGAAGATTGCTAGCCACACATTGGGTTGGCTGAGGGTGTTTCGAGCAGTACCTGAAAAATAAACAATTGAAAGCATATCAGCAGTACATCCCACCATCATTCTCTTTAATGCCACAATTCAGTCACTCTGTCTTTCCAAAACACTGGGAAACTGACCAAAATATAGACACCTTCTCCAACAGTGAAATGAACTTGCTGCAGAGGACAGCAATGTCATTATCACTGAGATGAGTAAACAGGAAGGTAACATCCAGACTCAACCTCTCAGACAGAGAGGCGTGTTAAAGAGTAAAATCAATGCAGAAGATTGATGTAAATGTTCAAGAAACCTTCAGCAGCAGTTCAACCCTCCCAACTTTTTCCAGAATGCTGGTGCAAAAGGAAGAACACTTCTTAATTTCAACACCATTTCCCAGAATGGGTGGGATCACAGCCCTTTAGGAGAGGAGCGTGCATCTAATGGGTGTGTGGGCAAAGCAGCTGCCACGTCTGACACTGCTGTGTTCTTTGAAACTGAAGTGTTGGCTTTTGGCTCCTCTGAAAACTGAAGGAATGTAGGATAGAGAAAACTGTCTACAAAACCCTCATTACAGTGTTCAGCGATGTTGTAGTTGGCAGTAAAGTTGCTGAGCGTCTTCACTTGGCCAAATTCTACTGTATTCCCACTCCAGTAAAATAAGTTAAAAACTTTTCTGAGTCCAGACACTTTCCTTAGGCATGGTTTCAGACTAAGATTAAGCAGCACTCAGCATTATGGATGATTTGACCTTAGCAGAATAGCAGATAGAGAAACCCCTGGCAAGCGAGTTACCAGCTGTCTTTGGAAACTCAGCACTCTACCTTCTCACATTCAGTGCCTTTGATATTAAAAGCCATCTTACCATCTGCTTGGGAGACACACTGCAGACACTGACTGGAATCTCAGAAATTTCTAAAATGGCCATGCAGTGAATGTGGGCAGAACTAGTCTTGGTTTAGCAGTCCGTCAAGAAATAAATGTATTGATTCCTACACTGATCCAAGACTTGAAACAAAAAGCTCCGTGCCATCAGGAGTAGGGTCTCCTAACAATGGCACATCAATACGGCAAATGGATACACTGAGCCATTAAAAACATCTAAATTACTTCCTTAACCTTTCATCTTCCCCTGGTTAAAGTCTCATGAGACAGATTTATTTTTATGGTATCTCTTCCTTTTTCACGTATTCAGAAAGTTTTTATGCAGAGATGATAAGAGGTAACCATCAGTGGCGTTTCTTTATCCTTGAGTATTTGCTGTCTAAGCTCACCATTGTCCTATGGCATTTTATGTGCCTAATTGGATGTTGTTTCTATGCCTTCCTATACTAACACATCAATTTGTTTATAACATAACACACATCCTTCAGCAAATAAAATGCTTCCAGACACCTGTAAGAATTGGTTATCTGGAAACAGAATGCAAAAAGCAGCAAAAAGCATTCCAGCCAGCTCTGTGAGTTTATTTTAGGGATCAGTCCCGTGGTTGTGTGAGAATGTGCATTCTTCTTCAAGGAAGCGAGCAGGGCACATGTTCACATGGATGGATGGGACTCAAAATAAGCATTTGTGGCTGCCTCCAGAAGTACCTGGCATTTCTTAGAGTGAAAAAGGTAATCAATATATTCCATAGCCTGTTACTACCTCCAGAGAGGCAAGAACCCATACTCAAAACACTTAGCAGAGCTAGGCCCCATAGTACAATAGTTTTGAGTGCAACACAGGTTTGTCCAAATGCTTACCAACAAATGGGAATGAGGCCGGGAGGATCAAGTACATGCCATCACTATACATGGTGAAGGTGATAGCAAAATACACAGAAAGGCTGCCCCAGATGAAGAACTGGTTCACAACTGTCCAATAAGAGGTGTCCAAGCCAATCTGAAAGAGCAGAACAGTACAACTGTTGTCAGTGCCCTAATTATTTAATAGATATGGTTTGAAGACAGCCGGAGATCTTGTCCTCTCCTTTGTACCCCTACACCCAAGACAGCTGTTTATTCATCCCTCAAGAAATACCAAGCCTTAGATCATACAATGCTGGGAGACCATTCAGGGCAAGCATTACTGCATTTGCTCTTCTGTTGAGAAATTTCTCTCATCATTCCAATACCATCTGAATGCTGTAGCTCCAAGTCTTAGCAGTTTCTTCCACTAAAGAAACTTCCCTGCCTCTGCGGGACACAGACAGACAGTTCTGTGGATCAAGCACATCCCATGAAAACAAAATGAGTCCTTTCCTACTTCCTGCCTTAACCACCTTATCATAGAATCCTAGAATCACAAGGTTGGAAAGGACCTACAAGATCATCTAGTCCAGCTATCCTCCCATCACCATTGCTATCACAGCTACTAAACCACATCTCATAGCTCCTCATCCAGATGCCCCTTGAACACTGCCAGGGACAGTGACTCCACCACCTCCCTGTGCAGCCATTCCAGTGCCTGACCACTCTCTGAGAGAAAAAGTTCCTTCTTATGTTCAGTCTAAACCTCCTCTGGTACAACTTGTGGCCATTTCCTCGGGTCCTGTTTGTTGCCTGGGAGAAAAGGCCAAACCCCTCCTCATCACAACCTCCCTTCAGGAAGTTGTAGAGTGCAATGAGGTCTCCCCTGAGCCTCCTTTTCTCCAGGCTAAACAATCCCAGCTCCCTGAGCTACTTCTCATGAGACTTGTGCTCCAGACCCCTCACCAGTTTTGTTGACCTTGTATGTACACATTCCAGGGCCTCAATGTCTTTCTTGTAGTGAGGGCCCCAAACCCCTCTTCCCTACAATGATAGTAAACTTCCCAAAGCAAAAACTCTGCCTTCCTGAGACTGTGATTTTTGCAACAGAAAAATCTACTGTTCTGTAAAACTGAGGAGAATAAGCTGGTGTCACATCTTGCTTTTGCAAGAAGTAAAGATGCAGCAGCAAACACAGTGCTATTAGAATCACAATTGGCCCTCCAGAGGCTGCCTTCTTAAAACAATAACTGATTCCTATATACAGTCAGGGATGCCCTTACCTGTACAGACACCACAATCAGTAAGCAGGTCTGGGCCATCAGGGCAAAGGACTGGTAATCAGCAATGGCTTTCCCATCACTTCTCATCGTATTGTACATGGCCCCATAGGGGATAAAGAAGAGAATGAGGGAACTATAGATTCCTTGCAACATGCACTTGATAAACACTGTTTTGTTAAAATAGAGGTTTTGCTGTCCAGGCACGTATAGCTGTGGAAACAGCAGGCTCCAACGGTCATCCACATCCTGAAAATAGAGAGGAGACAGTCAGATTTTCTGGACCCTACACAACCAACCACATAAGAACACTTAAGGTTGCCATGTCCCCATTACGTTCATTTCTATGAGAAAAAGCTCATCAGCCAATTCACTCAGTTCAGTGACTCGCATGTTACATATCAAGGTCACCTAGACTTGTTTTCCATCCTGAATTTCACCATTCTGTGCTGAAAAATCTGGCAAATAAAAAAATGAAGGTACATTTCACCTTAATCAGGCTGCATGCTCTGTTCTCCTAAGGGTTTCCTGGAAGCTAAGGGACAGAAAATACCATTCTGGCTGTGTCTCTACTGAGGTCGAAATATATAAGTGAAATATATATGTATCTGATGTTACTGCAGGAAGGCTGAACCTGGACCTCCTGGCTGAGAAGATCCTCAGATTGTGCATCATACGTTGTTCTGTGTGGTGATTAAAAAGCCACTTATCTGGCTTCAGAACAGCAGCAGTGAGCTGTGGCTGCTCCAGAGGAATGGCACTATAGCATCTTTTACTCGTGTCAACAGTCTAACATCAAAACATCTCCAAACACTGAAACATGCAGGACAAGGCAGGATAATATACAGTCTCCTCCTTGGTGTGTTCTTTTTTCATGCCCTTAGATTCATTGACAGGAATCTGTTTTAGGGATTATTACAACAGCTAGACAAAGAGCCAGCTGCTTTTGCTTCACTGAATCAACTCAGAGGACAAAACAACTATATAGATATAATACAATGAGTGATCAAAACAGTACCTGATCGAAGAGGCTCATTCCTAGCACTGGGAGGGAGGTATACATCAGATTGTAAAGCGTAATGAACCACTGGTCATAGACAGTCTAAAGGGAAAAAAACAGAGCATCATGTTAGCAGAACGCTGCCCTTTCCTTCTCTTCACAAGATTACAGAGTCATAGAAGCAGTCTCCTCCTTGTAGATCTGCCTTGTAAATCTGCCTGGATGGGGTCCTGCTGGAGCAAGGGTTGGACCTAACAGACCCAGAGGTCTGGCCAACTTCAATCATTTTATGATTCTATTAATTAGATGCTGGAGCACTGTGACTGAAAATACTATTGAGACCAAAAGTATAGCAAGACTTGAGCTTAACAGCCCTAACCTGCTCACTACCCAAGGGTGGGGAACCTGCAAAAGAGGGAAGATTTTATGTCACTCCTGACTGCTAAGCGTGCACTACTGCCCACAGCCACAAGAGCTCCTTGACCTGACCCAGCATGGCTCTTCTTCATGAAAACCATAGGCCCTACACAGATCTGCACCAAAATGGTCAGGCTCTGGGTAATCTGCATCCTACTTTGATGGCTGTAATCAGTACAAACACTTTCAAAAATCCCAGCAGGTGCCTACATTCTTCATAATGCACCTAAATGTCTTTAGGCATCTTTCCTTTACCAGCAGTTCTGTATCAGTTTTGCACAAGCTGAAGACAGAACTGCGTGCCTTACAGAGAGGCAGCGAGAACTGATTTAGTTTACTTCCACTTAAAATATTTCCAGATATTTTCCTTGGAAATGCTAAAGGAGATCATGAGAACACAGAAGCTGACCTACCTGAGCTGAGAAGCCAGAGAAGAATCCATACCAGAAATGCACTAATGTGAAGGCAAAATTCTTGTAGAAGAAGTACTTGAGGAACTTGCACATGCGGATGTAGGACCAGCGCCCGTGGACCAACAGCAGGCGCTGCAGGTATCGGAACTGTGCAAAGGAGAAGTCACTGGACAGGACTGCCTGCATCCCCTCCTGGCCACTGATACCAACCCCGATGTGGGCAGCTGCAACAAAGAGGATATTGGTCACATCAGGTTGGATATTAGGAGAAAGTTACTCTAGGAAAGAGTGGTGATGCAGTGGCACAGGCTGCCCAGGGAGGTGGTGCAGTCACCGTCCCTGGAGGTGTTCAACAAATGTGGAGATGTGGTATTGAGGGACAAGGATTAGTGGGCAATATTGGTTAAAGGTGGATGCCTGGACTAGATAATCACAGAGGTCTTTTCCAAGCTCAATGATTCTATGATTCTGTCATTCATTGTCAGTGTAGCAAGGGTACAGCAAGGGCTGAGGTAACCCCACTGCTTAGATGAATCACTCGCCCTGAGACACTGTGTTAATTCCATCCCAGACTGCATGAAAAGTCCAGTGTATTCAGGAAAAAGTGCAGCTGGAGGGTACCAGTTCTTTCAGCACTGTTATGATTTTGGCTGCATTTCTTCATTTTCAGTAACTGACTTGTACTACCTGAATGGAGTTACACTCTAAGCGACAATACAGTTTATTTTCCAGCAGCACAAATCATTGCTGCTGTTATAAATACCTTTAATTTCTGTTGGCACGTGAATTGTATTTACATGCATGAAAATCCTTCCAACAGCCTTGAAACACTGCTTCAGACAAGAAAAACTTTCAAACTGTCAAATGCTTTATAGATTTATCAGACACAGCAGTGTAATGCAAACTGCAGCCTTTACATTTCTTGGGCTTTATTAGTTCAATCATATAATTAGATAGAAGAGTCACATCTCTTTTAATAGCAGCTCGGGTTTATTAAACATGGACAAAAGTTTAATATGACAGCTAATTATACAGCTGTAACTAATGAGGGCAATCTTGATGGCTGAGGGTTGGTGAGATTTTGAAGTTTCTACAGAACAGTGAGTTGATAAAATCCCAAAGTCCCAACCCTCTTGTAGTGGCAGGGTTAGTTTCTAATTATCATTTTTACACTTTTTAACTTGCTTTTCTTATAATTCTTGACTGGCTGCCTGACTTATCTCCCTTGAAGCTCCCTGCTTAGCCTCTTCTTTCTTAATTAAACAGCTCCAGTTAATCAATTCTTGCAAATTCACACAAGAAGATTAGCAATAGGCCCTTCTGAATAATCTTAATTTAATTATACATAGTTAGGGGACTTTTTTCATAAATTCATTGAGGAAATGCAGCACCAAGTGATGCCCAAGGATAAAAGAGCCTAGAGGCCTGTGTTTTATTACACATCGGAGATAAATGACAAAGGGCCCCACTACTTGGAAACGTTACAAAAAACCCTGTGACATTTTGCAGAGTATTTAAAGCTATGGCGATTGTCCTTCTTCATAGTAGACAGGCCCTCACTAAAACAAGCTTGTTTGACCTTTGCATTACCATTGTGATGATGGCATGCAGTCATACAGGTGGACTTGTACCCCAGCGAGCTTCAGGTCTATTACAAAGGCAGAAACAACAGATGGGTTTGATGAGTTGATGGCTGAATTGGATGATCTTAGTGGTCCTTCCAAGCTCTGTGATTTCATTCTATGATTGAGCCTGTGAAACCAGGAAACCTGGGACACAACCATTGCTGCTGAGGCAACCAGACAGAGGACCCTTAGAGCATTAGGGTTAGAGTTAGGACACCTCAGGCAGCAAACATGGCAGTGCATCACTTTTCTGGAGCATGCTGGCTCTCAGCCCTTACTCACTTTTGATCATACTGACATCATTGGCACCATCTCCAATGGCCAGGGTCACGGCTTTCTTGTACTTCTTCACCAGCTCCACCACCTGGGCCTTCTGCAGCGGGGTCACCCGGCAGCAGATCACCACTTTGCACATGCATGCTGTTCGCACCAGCTCCAGTTCCAGATTCCCTTCCAGCGCATAGGCCTGAGGAGAAATGACAAAGAGTTTCCTATTAGCTTGTGTCAGACCAGCAGTGAGACCTGAAGGAGGTTTTTCCATCCAGCACAAGGGAAGTGTGAAGTGCCTGAGAACACTCATTCTTTGACACATTCTCATTCTCTCATTCTTTGACACATTTCAGCAAGACCATAGCCCTTCCTCTGTAAAGCAGACCATCCTTTGGCCAGATGTCCTTTTTTTTTTTCATTTAAGAACCAAGAGCTTTAAAATATTGTGTCATCAGAACCCTCCTTCCCTCCTGCCAGTGGCAGGAAGACAATGAAAGAGACTTGTTCTTGATTTGGTTTTAGTGCATGTACCAGAGACTGCAGCTAGAGATGACTTTTCCTACAGCATCCTGCCTGCTCAGCACCAGGAAAAGCTGTCACATAGAAACTTTGCTACTGGCATGGACAGAGATCAGCTAGTTATATGGTACTGCTTCTGTGCCCTGTTCTTTATTTGTGTCTCAGCAAGACCATGTGTACACAGTACCAGTAGACAAGAGGACAAGGCACTGGCCAGTTAGGTAGGATGCTAACAGGAAAATTACCATTCTTCAAGTCCTAAGTTCATAGAAATACACTACATCTCATGATAAGATTTTTGGGTAGTAATTAGCAGGGCTGGTGTAGAGCTGGGAGTTAAACTTTGCTATTAAGAGGTAGCAACTACAAGAAACGGAAGTCAGAACTTGTCTCTGAAAGGCAGTGCCTACTGGTTATCTCCAGCTCTACCTATTTGTTTACCCTGTGATGTAATATAAAATACAGAAGCCACATGAACCTGATGTAGTCTAAGCCTTCCTCCTAGATGGATTGAACAGTATCTAAGTAAGTTTTGTGTCTAACCTGTTCTAAACATTTTCGAAGGATGGAAAATATATTCCAGTTCTTCACTATTCTCAGCAGAAGGATTCAAGCTCTCTGCCTCAGTTTCACTGGAATCATAGAATCATGACCTCAGAGACCATTTAGTACAACCATCAACCCATCCCCACCATGCCTACTAACCACATTCCTCAGTGCCACATCTCCAGCAATGGCGACTCCACCACCTTTCTGAGCAGCCCGTGCCAATGCACTATTACTCCTTCTGAGAAGACATTTTTCCTAACATCCAAGCTGAAATATTATCCTGTTTTTTAACCTGTTCACATTAAAAGAGTATTACAAGGGTAGATCCCTGACTCTGAAACCCTAACTCTCATTGTTTTTCTGTGCTCTCCAGATCATGCATAGAGGATTACTTCAGCTTGCTTGGAAAAACATCATGGGGAGTATCAAAGAATGTAGTAGTCAAGTTTTATGACATACATTCTATCTGTTATCAGATACATGTATTTAGCAGACTGCAGTCTTGGCATACTTGAAATCCATGTTTGATGTTATCTTATTTTCTTGGTGCATCTACTGACTGCCTGCCTATTTTCCCACTATATTTCTGGAAAGAATAACTGGTCTGCCCTGCTGCTCGAGCTCACTGAGCATCATCATCATCCAGCTTTCTCCTGCTCCTTCTGAAGCCTTGCTCATCACCTCTGATGTCTCAAATAAGTGCTGGAGCTCATCTTCAGTTAAGGGGAAAAAAAAAGCCAACAACACACACAAGTAAAAAAAACAAAACAAACCTCAGTCCTCTGTGGCTAACTTTTAAACATTTTCAGACTTCAAGTACATCTCTAACGTATTAAAGTTCATAGGAAAACTCAGCCCTGCCATGACTCTGGACTTCCTTACCAAGCTGTGCCCATTGATAACCAGGCCATACACCCCATTTGCTTGTTCATCAGGTAGAAGCTTTGGATTTTTGGAAGACTTTTCAATCTGAATGTTGATTTCATCGCTGTCCAGAAAGGAGTCTGGCTTCATCTTTTTCCTTGCATTCCTGAAAAAAAAAAAAAAAAAAAAAAAAAAAAAAAAAAGTTTAGAATAAGAATTAAAACCTTGTACAGATATATGATTTTCTAACCCAGCTTTATGGCGATAGAAATTTGGAGCTTCCCTTTGTTAGTTTAGTTCCATTTTCCCTGCACCCTTACTGCAACATGCACTGTTTAGCTGCTGCTTTTTGTGCATGTCACCCACACGCTTCTGAAAGCCCACAAAACATTTTCTGAATCTGTGCTGATTTGAAGCCAAACAACGGATCTGAATGTCACAAAAGACAATATTCCAAAGGGATTCCAAACTTCCTTGCATGTTGTTGGGCATGTTGGGCCTATTTACAGAGAAAAGGACTGAAAAAAATTCCAGTTTTCCTCCTATCCCTAGAAACGTGTATCTACTGAGGAGGCTATGGAGGAAGGCAGATGGCCAGATAATGCTAGGCACAGATCATGTCCAAGCAAAAGAATTACAGCATGGATAAACAACAACAGTACAATGTGGAAACAGCACAGATCAAGCCTGAAGCCAAAGGCTTTGTGGCTCCTCATCACTTGTCCAGTGTCAGCTGGTGGTGATTGCATGACTTTACTGCCTTATTCACTGATATAGATTTGAGCTCTTGGAACATGAAGCTACAGAGTTTACCCTCACAGAAGATTTCTACACTATGTCTAGCTGCTAGGTCTTCCAGGGAGGCAGATAGCCATTATCAAGCACGCCTGAAATGAGCTGTACCAGGTAAAGCATCCAGGGGAAAATAAATCAATGAACAACAACAAAAAAGAGAACAACAAAAAATACTGGTCAGTGCACAGTAATGAAGCTGTATATTTCAACCATTTACCTGAGCTCATTAAGTACATCCTCAGAAGTGCTGCCTTCAATAACGAAGACATCTGCCATGTCATCATACAGCAAGTTGCAGGAGTAACCGATATTCATTGCCGTCTCTGGGAAAGAAAGGTAGGAGAGATTACCCACTTCAGTGCTCCAAATCCACCCACAGTGTCTGTGTCCTTTTTACACCCATGACAAAAGCTCAGTTCTCATTTCAAAGAGCTCAAGGCTTTTCAGAACCAACAGTTATAGAGAGATGAGAGAGTCTTAGATGGGTGTAGCAGCAGGTCCCTAACCAGGCCGCAGAAGGCCAAAGAAGAAAGCTACAAAAACAAAAAACAAAATAATAGAACAAAACAAAAAAAAACCTAAAAAGCCCAAAATACCATTTGGTCAACACACTTGGAGCAATTAAAACAGTTCGTGTTGCCTCCAAACATTTCTTTCTGGATTTTGAAGTTTCCATCCCCTACCTCTATTCCCACCCTAAAAGTGAAAACGTGGCCCCAAATCATAGCTCTGAAGAATACCAAAACGTTTTATTTAGAAAACTCCATGGGGAAAAAGTACGTTTTATGTTTGCTTGTTTGTTTTCAGAAGTAAGTTTAGTTCGCTCTGAACATGGAAAAATGAAAGGCTTCATTTTTTTCTCAAAAATTCACTGCTCATTTCTTGGTTGAAGTGGTCTGGAAACACTTTTTGCATCCCAGAAATGCCATCATTTCAACAAGGTTTTTATTTCTCCAAAATAATTCACTGGATTCTATTCACAGTTCTTTCCAGCATAATGAATTTTCCAGAAGCTTTTGTTTCTTCCATTTTCATTCTAGAATGTTAATGCCAGAAACAGAACTGAGATCAGCTTTAGCATTCAAGTTTCTGGATAGTTGTAGTCAACTTCTTCTAGCCTTCTTCAGAAGGAGAGGAGACTGTATTGTGGTGACGCACTCACTGTCACCTCTCCATTGGCAAAAGACACTATCTTTACATTGCTTCCATCCACAGGTCAGGACTTAGGAACAGGCACCACCTGCAGTTAGCTGGTCTGATTGCAGCTAACTGGAGTTTTGTCTCACTGGCACTGAAGAAAGCCCTCTAAGTTTACCTTCTGTGCAGTTTTTCAAAGGAGAAAGGTTGAGAACATGAGTCCTAGTGGAACCATCTCACTAATGAAAGAGAAGGAGGCATCCCAAGCTGCAGCTTCCTTACCTTGCTTGTCTCCAGTGAGAACCCATATCTTAATGCTGGCTTTGGCAAGAGTCTCAATGGTCTGTGGGACCCCGTCTTGCAGCTTGTCCTCAATCGCTGTGGCACCTAGCAGCTTAACAGAGAACAGGGAATGGGTAAGACTTCCCACTGTGAGTAAAGGAGAAAGCATTAGACATCCATGCAGGTATTCAAGCAAGAACAAAAAAAAACCTCAGAAATAAAGTTGCACTGATTTTTGTTCTCCCTTGGCAAATTCACTGCACAAGGTACTCCTCTGATCCTGCAAATTTTGTACTTTGTAATCCTCCTGGCTCAGCTGGATCACAACCATGCTAAAAATCATTTGCCAAACATGAGCACATCTATGTTCTTCCATGTCCTCTCCACAATAGATAGAGATTTAATGCAGGAATGAAGACTTTTGGGGATTCTTGTCCCCGAATTTCCATATGCAATCTCCAATGTAGAGCTCGCTCCAGACATAGTGAAACTGTTGGATGGTTGCAAAGCATCTTCTCCAGCCCACAACATACCCCTCCCAGTCCTTACTCCTCACTGCCACACAGCACTAAATTCAAACTGATCAGGACACTGACCTCTGTTATTTTAAAGTTACTGTTTTCTCTGTGTTTTGGAGATACTTGGTAGCTTTAAACTATTGTCAAAGGGACATGAAGGCTTCACTCTCAGGCATAGGCAGCACCTGCTACCATACCTCCTGTTGTTGGGAGACTAAATTCAGACTCTTCTACTCCCTTGCTAACTCTGCTCGCTTGCACCCATTCTCCATCACAAGTCAGGCTCTCTTACACCATTCTGCTACTCCTTGCAGCACCTTCTGGGGATAAAGCCATTCCTGTGAGGGTACAGGGAAGGATCTGGTATTCCTGCTGTGAGTCTCTGACCTCTTCTTTTATCATCCTGAGCTGAAAAGCATCTGGCTCCCTGACTTCTACATATTTCCTGCTCTGTACATACCCCACACTGCATTTGCACTCTCTGGGCTGGAGGATTCACTCTACTGAGATCAGGAGGGCAGCAGGCTCTGCCCCATGGGCTATGCAGCTTCCAGAGGTCAGCTGTTTCTAGGCTTACACTTATTTCTTCCCAGCTCTGGCAGTGCCCTGAGCATAAAGCTAATGGAAAGAGCAACAGTGCAGCTCCCCAGATTTCCAAAATCTCAGAAAAACATTGCTACGACTGCAAAGGCTGAACTGTTTCCCCTCAGACACCACACATTCTTTTCATTCATTATTCATGGCTGTAAAACACAGGCAAACCCCAGGGCTTCAACAACACTCATGGAGAAAAGAATGACTTGAAGATCACAGTTCAGCTCTGTTTCAGATTGACACAAACATCTTCATGGACATCATCCCCCATCCCGCCCAAGGCTGTGAGAACAAAGGCGATGCTCTCTCTGAAATGGAGCGGGACCTGGGGATTACTCACCGCCTGCCATTTCAAAGAGAGGAAAATAAATAGATCAGCCATTTGCAAGTACAAAGGATAGCTATGAAATATTTGTGTCCCTGCCACCTCCCTTAGGCTCTGCTATGTCACTTCATCACGAGAAAGCTACTCCGACACCCACGTGAGACAAAATAAAACCATTCCCAGGCACTGGTGGCTGACACCCCATTACTGGCTCTGCATGGAGGTGCCAGTGAAAACCCAGCACTGCCATATTTCAAACTGCTCCTGTCAAGCAGCCCACTGAGCTGTCTGCAGCGCTGTGTTTACTGAAGTCATACTGAGCTGTTTATTGACAAACCACTATTCTCACTGCCTCCCCCAGAGGCTGGCCCAGTTTCTATGGAATACCAACCATTAGATCTTTTTCGATCTCTTCATATATCTCTGACAGTTTGTCTTCACGTCCTTCCAAGGCAGTGCTCGCTTCGTGGTGACGCTTAATCCAGTCCTGAAAGTATTCTTCATCCAAGTTCTTATAAGCCACGACGAGTGTCCTCAAACCTTCCCCAGCAAACTCCTGCAAGACAGTGGTGGGACAGAAGAGGTCAAGGGAGAACAGACTCCTTACACTGCTTTGCACAGGAGTCTCTGAAAGCAAACAGCTATTTGTGAAGACTTCTTACCTAACATTTGCGGATGAAAGGCGAAAAACCACACCTTAGTCTACAAGTCTTGGGGAACTTTTAATAACATTTTTCATTGCTGTCCACAATCCTTGCAAAGAAAAAAATCAAAACCCTCTCCAACTTTCCAGCTTTAATCTTTACATCAACCAGGCTCTTGTTTCCCAGGACCCCATTTTTCACCTTGTGGTTCAGTGTTGCGAGACCTAAATTAGACACTCTGAACTCACCCTTAAATTTCAGAGCTGTGCTCAACACGTCCAGAGGTGGGTTTACATGGTTTACATGCACAGTGAGGGCACAGTCACAGCATCTCAGGAAGACTTTGTATGTCTGCTTTCTGCAGATCACAGAGTCACACACAGAATTGCAGAGGCTGGAAGGGACCTTTAGAGATCACTGAGTCCAACCCTGTGCTAAAGCAGATTCCTCTTTACACAAATAGGAAGTTTTTTCCCAAAACAGGACATTTACTTTCCTTTAGGATTCCAAAAGTATAAGCTTGAAGAGAAAATGCATCAGGGAAGAACGACAGATTCATAGAACAGAATGATAGAATCATAGAATCATTAAAGTTGGAATAGAGCTCTAAGATCTTCTAGTGCAACATGACACCCATCAACACCGTTGCCCACTAAACCATGTTCCTAAAAATGACATCTCCACCATTCTTGAACACCCCCAGGGACAGTGACTCCACCACCTCACTGGGCAGTGTGTTCCAGAGCCTCACTACTCTTTCAGAGGAGATTTCTTAACATCCAACCACAACCTTCCCTGGTGCAACCTGAGGCCACTGCATCTCATCCTACTGTTGTTACCTGGGAAAAAGGGCCAACCTCATCACAACCTCCTTTCAGGTACACCACAACCACAATCCATCTCCCTGTGCTCTGACTTCTCCTTCACCCACCACATTTACGCTCAGGCAATGAACAGAGAAGTTTGTGTAATTGCTCAACATCCCTGGCAAAATGTTCTGTTATCTTGTTGCTCTGCTCTGTACCAGATGGAGCTGGCATCACAAGGCAAAGTAAATGTTGGCCAGATCATCCACTTCTCACCACACCTCACTCTACACCAACCATATAAAAATCTACAAGTTTGAGAACTGCGTCTTCCATGCTGCCCTGTATGATGTAGGGTAACCATTAGATGGTTTGTGTTGGACGGGTCACAAAGCACCATCTAGTTCCAATACTCCTGCCACAAGAAGGGATATGATCCTCCACTAGATCATGCTATCATGAGTTCCACCTATCCTGCCTGTCTTCTACCTCCTACTCTAGAGGAACACAACTCTTCTGAATGTCATAAACTGTATAAACTGTATTTGACATCCATGTCACGATGTCTCAGATAATACAGAGCAGTTTAAATAGCACCTGGTGATGCCTAATTTGGTATTGAAGGCTTCACAAATTAATTTCTCTCTCCAATCCTCTTGAAAAAAAAAAAAAAAAAAAAAAAAAAAAAAAAAAAGAAAAGAAAAGAAAAGAAAAGAAAAGAAAAGAAAAGAAAAGAAAAGAAAAGAAAAGAAAAGAAAAGAAAAGAAAAGAAAAGAAAAGAAAAGAAAAGAAAAAAGGATATATATAGTTTTTGTTTGGGTGCTGCTTCTGAAAGCTGTTTTTAATTTAATACAAATCATGTTTTCATACCTGGAGAAAAGGCAACCACCAAATGCAGAGATGTAGTGAAGAAAACACTTACATTCAGGTGTTCCGTGGTCTCCTCCTTGAGAGACTCACATGATGGATGAAGCAGTTCATACAGAATGGTGTCAGCCCCCTTGCAGTACAAAGTCAGGTCACCTTCCGGACTGCGCACTACAAGGAAGAGGAGAAAAGTTCTACACATCTCAGGCTGAAGCAGCTGGGATTCATCGCATTTGCATCAAAACAGATGTTTTTATAGGCATCCAAAATCTACCAAACGTTTGCAGAATCCCAGGAACCAAGATGAACTCTGCTCAGAACAGAAGAGAGTATAACTACACTCAGCTCTGGAGGTTGAACAATGGTCTGAGCAGATGCTCTGTTAAGACAACGTGGTCCGAGCCACCTGCAATTCAGGTAGGGCATCTATATTCAGAAATCAAGAACAACTTGTTCTGCTGCCAGTAAAGGTTCTCATAAACATAAAAACACAGGAAGAAAGAGCTGAGAAAACATACCAATAACAGACATTCGTTTGCGGACATTGTTGAAATCAAGAATAGCCAGAAGTTTGTAGATTTTTGTTTCTCCCATTTCCACAACAGTGATGGTCTCCGGTGTGCGAGCCCGGAACACAAACCCGAAGTTTCTGGCAGCAGTAACGAGGGCTCCCTCATCGGGAGATTGGGCCTGGTACACCAAGTTACCTGCCATGCACAAAAAGAAGGTAATGTGACTTCAGCCCTGTTTTTGAACTAAAGAAATACTTATTATTATTATTATTATTATTAGTGGCAATTAACTAGAATGATAGAATGACAGGATCGTGATAAGATCATTAAGGTTAGGAAATAACCTCTGAGATCATCTAGTCCAACTGTTCAGCAATAACCAATGTTGCACACTAAGCAGTGTCCCTAAGTACCACATCTCCCTCTGGGGCAGTATAGAATCGTAGAATCATTAAGGCTGGAAAACTATGTGTGACGTTGGGAAGACTGGAACAAGCCCATCTCCTGTCTGAGGGAAGCTGTGGCCCCTGCAATTTCTGCACTGCAGTTGCAGTAATCCCACCTCAACCACAGTCACAGAAGATGGACACAACAACTCCAGCTGCTGCCTTTGCCAGTCCTCACCTTCCTTCTTCTCTTCAGGCATGACGGTGTGACAAAGGGAGAGCAGCCGGAAGAACCTGTGTGCTGGGACATCATTCAGCTTCACAGCTTCAACCAGGCTGTGGTCATAGAAGGCAAACTTTGGGTCGGCCAACTGGTTGTAGGAGAAGTCAACCTTCTCTGTGTTCTGTAAAAGTATGGTGTTATCTATAGAGCTCTCGCGTGCATGTACAACAGAGCCTGCCCACCCCAACCTCTTACATTTACAGAGATCCCTCTCTTGTAGAGCTGCTCATGACAGAGTGATGAATCTAAGTGGGAGGTTTTTAAAGCTACTGAGTCACAGGAGAGGACAGGCACCCAAGTACTGTTCAGAGCAGCACCTGGGCTGACAACATAGAGTCATAGATCATCTAAAAAGATCCTTTCCCATACTACAGCAAGTACTCCATCAGGAAACTCACTGAAGGATTTCTACATTTCAGAAATGCGTGCCCTCAAAACACAGCTTCTTGAAAGCACCATCCAGATTTCAGTGGTTGTCTGAGACATGGGCACGTGGAGGCTCAGTTTAAAACAATTCAAAAAGCTGTGTTCCCCATCCTCCTAAAGCAAGAAAAAAAGACCTGATATGGGAAAAGATGACAGAAGAGTGATGTAAAGGTTCAGCCCCGTGGGCACCGCCTACTCTTACTGTCTGAAAACAAGAAACCTCCAGGTAGAGAGGAACACTGGAGAGCATGAATACTCAGCATAGCATGATCCCTACTTTCATCCTACCCCCAGTGAACTCATAGTTTCCAGGATGGGAGTCATCCTTCCGACCTGCACCAGCTGACATTCTGCACTTATGCCATAAGAACACAGCTCTCCCACCTCCACCAACTTGTGCAAGAAGGTCCAGACACTCCAGCATCGTGGGTGTGTGGGAGCAGCCTTTCACCCGCAGGACGCTGCTGGGCAGCTGGCTGGGAGCAGACCAGCATCTCTCCCCCAGCAAGCCAGCCCTCTGCATTCTGCTGCTTGAAGGAGGGCAGGCTGGTGGCACAAGAACTAGGAGCAAGAGCCAATTTCAGTTTAAGTTTTAAAGGGCCTGGAAATGAATCACCAGGGTGAGAAGTGGGATTTTCATCATCGTTTTGCCATTTGTTATCTGGATTTCTGCATATGGTTTTCAGACACTTTAGGCAGCGAAATCCAAGATGGGGGTTTGTGTCAGCAAGCAGAGGGTGGAGAAAATGAAGAAGTCCCTCATTTTCAGGCTCTCCAATGTCCAGACACTAGGGAAATTTGATAGTAACTTTGTTATGCATATTAACTGGACTCCCCAATTCCCAGCCAGAACTGTAATTCTCTGTAAAGCACAACAATATCCAACAGTGTCCAAGTTCCCAATCACTATCAATACCCAAGTGTCCAGAGGAGCTGTGCATGCAGTAGGATGTCACATGAAGCTGAGGGAACAGTGCTGCCCATCCTGCAAGTTTAAAGCAGGCTTACTAGAAGGAAATGCAATTATGACAAACCTCTGATGCCTTCAAGAATGCACCTCAATGCTGTTAGGATAAGGAGGAACACGAGCACAAGCTAAGACTGGGTGGGATGTGTCCATGGACACCTTTGCAGGCTGGTTCACAGAAAGCAGAGGATCTGCTAACTCTTGAGCACTTACCTCGTTTATTTCTATCCGCTGCCCAGACTTATCATACACATCACCTGCAAGCAAGAAAGACGAACGTTATCCCACAAACTCCAGATAGCTGCAGTCTGAGCTCTTCTACCACACACACACACACAAACTCACAAAAAAGAAACAAAAACAAAAAGTGCTTTGAAGCTATTGCCAAATGTAAAAGCTTCAATAAACACAAATATACCGACACCTGTAGTGGAGACTGGTGATTCATACCGATCAGTATGAAACTCAAAGCAGTTATCATAAAGTTGTCTGTGATTTGGCTAAAGAACTGATTTCTGCTCAGACATGACAATATTAAGATGGTGCTTGCAGGAGAAGACTTCTCGTGCATCTTTCCTTTGGAAAATGAGACAAAATCCAGCTCTTGGGTCACTCTTTGCAGCAGTCCCTGGACAAACAAAGAGCAGTTGCCAACGTCCCTTCTTCCCACACATAGATGGTATTTTCACTGAACAGACGGTCTGGTCAGAGAAATGAATGACATCTCCTTTCTAGCTAAAGGAGTTTCCCTGCTGAAATTTCTTTCTGGACAAAAACATCTCGTAAGCTTTGGACTGTGCCCAGGCCATCCAGAATCAAAACTTTTTGAAATAGGATTGAAACACATTAAACTACATATTTGACAGATTCAACATCAACTGTGACTACAGTCCATTTAAGATACTGCTACTCCCTCACAAGAGCCCAGAGGTTGTAGAAAGAAACTCAGGAGCCATCTCTTCTGAGAACGTTCATCCCAATGGGAACTGTAATCAAAAGGCTATCAGACATCTCCTCTTCAATGGCAAGCCTAAGCCTACAGAGCATCCTCCCTGGCAGCAGAAACAATGCTTCCTTTTTTTCTGGCATGCCTCCTCAAAATGCTCCAAGAAGAAGTTACTCCTTCATTTAGGCCAACAGATAGCACTGAGAAAAAAACAGAAGCTTTCCGGCACACTAGTTCATCAGTAGGTCTGATACAGGCAACACAAAGCATCAATCTACAAATAAGATGTGACTAATTTCTCTGGGGGAGTCTAATGATGTTAATCAATTAGTCAGTATGTGAATTGCTAGCACCTCTTGAGGTGGATGAAGAAAATTGCCTGTGGCTATACAATGAAGGAGCCCGCCAATGACTGTTGTCATCTAATAGTGCTAACCACTGTTGTTTCCCATTTTTTTTTCTAACTCCCTACAAACTTTTCTTTCTCTTGGCAGGCTAAATAAGTTAGGAGTGCAGATGAATGGCCATGCCATTGACAGCCAGTACGTGAGCTGAAGAGTAAGCTACTTGAATAGGGTATATAAAACCATTGCTCATGATGTAAGAAATTGTTGAGTGTGAGTAGTTGACAATATACCACCATGAGGAATGGCTCATTTCACAAGTGAGTAAGAGTGAGAATGTGAGAAACAGCTGGACTCCACATATAGTTGGAATATAGTTGGGAGTGGGGACTGGGTGCCTTATAGGGAACAGAGTTTTACAGAGTTAGCAATACTTCGGTAGCCATATCAAAAACACCATGAAGGGCTGAGACCATACAGGCAGTGATATCAGAAAAAGAATACATTTGGGTACAGGCATACTTAAACTGGTATCAATGAGTGAACAAAGTAATAAGGTGCAAGTTCTTTAGCTGGGTGGACAGTGGGGCAGGTAAAAGGTGGTCAAGGGATGGAAAAAGGGGGAAGCGAAGGAAACAGTGGACAGGAAGATTATATTAGGATACACAAAGAGTGCAATATCAGGGTTGTCCTTGTATATTTGACCATTACAGCTGCTTACAAAACACTCTGCTGGATGTCATAGTTAGTCTCTATTGACTGAGAGGCGTGAAACATAGAGAATAAGAGGAATGGGTAACATACCATAGGATTTGCCATTGATGGAGCACTTGTTGAAACACATGATGTTCTGAGTGAGAGTTCCTGTTTTGTCTGAGAAGATGTACTTGATCTGCCCCAGCTCTTCATTGAGCGTAGTGGTGCGGGCCTGAGCTGGTGTGTCATTCAGCGGGTAATACATCTTACGGTCCCAGTCAATGTAGAAACTGTTGCCCAAGCGTATAATCTCTACACTGGGGAAAGAGAAGGCAACCAAAAAGTCATTAATTTAAAAGGACAAGATATTCATCTTCAGCACTATCAATAGCAATTGCAATTAGAGGACAACTCTGAAGGTAATGATAGGACATACTTGTCCTTAAATGGACTGCCGTGTGCAATACTAAAGCAAGTCCCACTGAAATGATGCAATGGGCTTGTAGTAGGCTCCTCTCCTTTATGAACCAAACCTGCACTTGCTTCTGCGGTGGCTGTCCATTTCCTTAGGCTGGGCAGTGAGTTAAGACAAGCCACAGGAATTCACTCCCACTCAGACTAGCACAACTCACCGTTAACCCTGCTGAGAACAAGCAGCAGCTGCGCACGGAGCACAGACATAAGTCAGAGGCAGCAGCAGGGTGTTTCATTTGGTGCAGTTTAGAGAATGTGTTCAGAGGGACCCTGGGCTGAGCCGCGCTGTGGTGCCAGGAGATGAGTACAAACAACTCAGACCACCAGAACAAGTGAGTCATTGTGTAACTCAATACAATCGTGGAGCAGTATCAGCTCACAGACAACACGAATTTCCACTTTGCTGCTGGTGTGACACACTGGGCAGGAATGGGATGAATTCCTTACATTTGGTAACACAAAAGAGAGTCTAAGAACACAACTTCCAACCCCTTAGCTCTGAGTGTAACTCCTCACGCTCCCAGAAGCTCCATGGAGAGGGCAGCACCAGCAGCTATGAGCTGTCCTTGTGGTTTGGCAACACAAACTTTTCACAGATGTTCTCTGTGAATTACATAGCAACAGTTCATCCTGTAGTCAGAAGCATTTCTCCCTGACAAATTAGGTACAGTTATAAACCAAACCAGCCCAGGCAGTCTACAGTGCCACCTCAAGATTTTGTAGGTAACACGTCCACCCTTCCTACCCTGCTTGCCCATCTTCAATAGTCAGCACAGCACTGTTCTCTTGGAAACGATGGCACTGACTGTCTACTCCTACACATCCTCAGCTCCTACTTACCTGGCAACTCACAACTCACATGAGCCTTGAAGCCACCATAAAGAAAGTGCTATTCACCTTTTTCAGTGCAAAGGGGAGAAAGCATGGTGCTACCTGCAGTACCAAGTTTCCAGCCTTGCTCCCACAGCATCCCACACTTATACCTCTTCTTCAAATGGAGAAGAAAAGGTTTCAGTGAAGAAGACAATATATTGTTTCTAACCCCCTGTTCTTTTAAAACCATGTGGGACCTGTTCTGGCTAGTCAGGAAAGTAGGGGTTATGAGATGTCTTTGCTAGATGGCAACAGCATAGAGAGCTGGCCCTGGCTGTGTGGGATCATCCACACTGGGGTTGCATTCATGTCATATCACAGAACGGCTTGGATTGGAAGGGACCTCAGAAATCATCTACTTCCAGCCTCCATTCAGACAAAAGCTAAAACTTTCCTAGGATGAAAGAAGGATCTGAAACATACCTGACATAGAGTGAAATTGGCACCACTGTGTTTAGGATGATCACATATGACCAGAACATGAGGAAGGCAGAGAAGGGGGCAGAGGTGACATCTTCTGCCCAGGGCAGGTACACTTGGAAGTTGTAGCCCTTATGAGATTCCCAGATACCATTACCAATGGCTAGGATAAGACACATCAGTGCTAAAAATGCAAAGATCTGGAAAATAAAATAAAATAAAACAAAATAAAACAAAATAAAATAAAATAAAAACCTGCATGTTAGAAACAGGGAATTCATTATGTGCTGTTTAATTGGAAAACTGTAACCAAAGGGAGTTGGATAGTCTGTGCGATGGGTCAAGGTTTTTAGTGGTGAAGGAGGCAAACAGGCGAAAAAAATGACTATCTCAGAGATATAACTACACAGTGCACAGCCTGTGGCAATTTGGAGTCACAAGGCTTCAGACAAACAGCAATATAAGTCCCAAGTACAGACCTATAACAGGGTGCTCCTGGGCAGATGGGTGCAGAGCATCAGATCTCACTGGAGGAGTGCTGAGCTGCTGCTCCTTAAAGGTCTGGCTGCACATCTGGTAATAATTTCCCACACCCCACCCCCCCACCAAAGACTTCTTCTGGCTGTTTGCCAGGTGTGTCATAGTTTTCCTCACAATTTCTGAAAAATCAGTAAGGATAGTTTGTAATGCAGGAAATTCACCACTGTGCAGGTTGGAATTCAGTGCTGGATATCCTTCTTATGGTTAAAGGAGAGTCACCGACCCAGAACTAATTGTTGCCTTGGTACCTACCATTGCCATCTGATTACATCTCCTTTGAGCTAACAAAAAGCAATGCCAGACATTGAGGTGTAGCCTTGGACTTAGAGAAGCCTATTTCTCGAAGCTTAAAGCAACATGGGGAACAGCAATTGGGAAGAAAATACAGATAAATGCCAAGAGAACAGTGAATCCACAAATACAGGTGTGGAAAAGGCAGACACGTTTAACAGACACTCCTCCACTAATGATGGAAGAACAAAGCAGAAGGATGTATCAATCCCATATGATGCAGCAGATGGAAAAGACAGTTCACCTACTGTGACAGGGAACAGTATGTGGCTCTGTCTGCTAATAATAAGCATTTTCAAATCAGTGGGTCCAGGTAATTGAAAGCCAAAAGCTTGAAGGAGCTCACTGATTAATTATCTTAACGAGTCAAGTTAATTTTTAACAATGCTTTGAAAGCTGTGAAGCTCCACCATACTGAAAATCTGCTAAGATAGTTACAGTACTTGGAAGGCTGAAACAGTGACCGTGGGAAAGAAACAGAAGCTAGTATGACGTAATTGTTGGAAAAAATGATACTAGAAGCAATTCTATTGATACTGAATTCTTCTTAAAACTTCCACTATCCTAATAGGAGTGTGAAGATATGGAATCAACAGGCTGTGCAACTGTGCTATTAAAAGCCATCTCTTGCATGTATGGTCATTAGGGATGAAGTACCAGTACACTGGGACACTGTAAGGCCAACCAGTAATAACCATATTACAGGAGTAATCAACTCTTTTTCTAAACAGTTATTGAGGTACAAATATAGAAACACTGCACGCAAAGCAGACGCTTGTGTTGCTGAAGTAGCCTACAAGGGGAGGAACGATACTTTTATGGAATGATTTGAGCGTCTTGGTTAAAAGTTCGTGTCCAACCAACTTGAGATTCAATACCAACAAGATACTAAAGGGGGATTTTAATTAATGAAGGTGTTGTGCTGCAGTAAGGAGGCATGTTTGTTTCCCACAGCAGTGGCAGGTTTTCTGTTTAGCTGTGGGAAGCCCAGTAAATTACTCCACTGGTGAAATGGAGGCAATATTGCCTGCTAGTAAGGAATGTGGTGTGATGTTTTTAAACCCCTGTGACCAGCACTAAAAACAGACTTTATTTTGAGCTGCTGTAATAACAGTGGTCTAAGGGTTTGTGAGAGGGATGACTCAGGAATGGGCAATGCCCTTTATTAAACCAACAGATGGAGAAAACAGGCAAGCCCAGCCATTTTCATTAGTATTTCTGTTGGTCGAAGCATGACTGCTCACTGCAGACCTTGTCTGCTATGAAATAATTAGAAAAGATAAACAAACAAGTGTGGACAGAGTGTTGGCATCATTACCACTACCCTGGAAAAGATAGAAGAAAGCAAACCTATTGTAGACAGAAGGCTTCCCACTGTGAGCAGCCAACCCCTTCTGGTGCTGCCTATGCTATGCCCGTGATGAAACCTCTGCAGGACTGAGTGGGATTTGTGGAGGGAGGAGATGACTTTTGACAGGCATTTACTGCTAGAATTAGAACAGTCTTTGCTGGCACTTTGAGTTTTGCTCTGTGATTGGATGCAAGAAGGCACTTAGTGATGAAGCTGACAGCTGTATTTCTCTGAAAATGTGCCTCCTCAAACCTGTAAAAAGGCAGGTTTTGGGGGGAAAACTAATTCCTGGTACTGACAGTAGCATTCCCTACTGGATGAGGAACATTCCTTTCTTTCTGAGACTCTGATAAATGTTCCTTTCTTGCTGGTTTCTGCCCCGTGCTGCCAAATTGCCTTGCAGAGAGAAACGCTCCCAGACATGAACAAACAGTGATGGCTTCCATCTGTAAAGGTTCACTCCCAATTAACCCCTGTAGGGACAGAGCAGGGCAGCACTGAACCACAACTCCTTTGTCATGCCCTGCCAAAAAAACTGACTTGTCCCTGGAAGTTTTATGGACAATTAAACACAAAATAGCTTTGCCAGTGTTAACATGGAAGGAGTTTCATTAAGCTCAAAATGAGCTATTAACTGCAAGCTGCAGCTGCTCTGTATTTCCATACTCAGGAGTGCAATTCACTGCCCCTTTTCATGACTTTGCTTCACAACCTCTGGCCACCTGGAGAGCTGGAAGGACCCAATGCCACATTGCCTACTGTGTGCCTAGAGCTGGCTGCATGGGGCAGGGCAGAGCTGCACTCAGACACCAAAATGATAGGTGCCTTAAAAGTGCATGAAAGAGAAAAATATACACACTTGGCTCCACCAGTGCCTGAGAACCCAGGCAGAAGCTGATGCAATTCACTGCAACTTGCTCTTTTCTTTTTTTCTTTTTCTTTTAAATGGAGCCACGAGGTAAATTCATCTTGTTCACATTCACAACAAGAGGCCAAACAGGCTGAAAGCTCTGGGTGGGACCCTTGGCTTGCGAAAGCAGATTTGGCAAACCTTCACTGAATGCTAAATTCTGAGGTCTCTATTCAGACTTCCTCCACTCCTCTACAATTCTACCCCACATCCCCTGCTCCTTTCCAGCAACAGCAGAACAGAGAACCCTTGAAAATGTGTGGTTTTTCAGAAACCAGCAAAATTCTCAATGTCAGATGCCCAAATCTTGCTTGGTTTTTGCTGTCCCCTTAAAATTAAGGGAAGAAAACAGAGAGAAAAGCAAGCTGAGGACGATAAGTGAGAATTTCACTTGGTAGCAACTGGTGAAGTGTTATTAAAGTCAGTAGAGTGTCTTTGCTGTTCACTAAACAAGGGCCCCAAAGGTTTGAAGATGATCCTTGAACAGCTCTCTGTGCTGTGGCATTGCTTCATAGCAAATATGCACATATTCAGGACATTGCTTCACAGTGCCAGCAGTCTGTCCTGCATCCAAAGGAAAACAGCTTTTCTTCCAGCAACGCTGACTGCAGCAACATCAGAATGCAAGCCTCTGAAGACTGTTGGTGATAAAGGTGGTCCCTTCCCCGAGCTGCTTTGAAAGTAAGTGGTAAAATCTTGACTCTGCAAAAGAATCACTGTCTCTGCCTGGTACTGTTTGTCATTTGTTGAAAACACTGACAATCTTAAATCTCAATTTAGGATTGTCTTATTGTGAGCATAGAGCACCTGCTATGCAAGATCAGTGCTTTCATATTTGTCAGCTGCTAAGAACATCACTTTCTTGATATTAACAAGACCATGTCTCAGTGTTCACCCCAATGTGATAACACAAATGCTGGCATCATGTAAATCAATAAGCTCAGTTATCAAATGCAATGCATATACCATCAAAGATGCAAGAAATCAGAAAGAAGAAGGAGCACTTCAGAAGAAGCGTGGGGAATGTGAAAATGATAAACACATCTGTAGGAATGGTGCTAAGTTAATCAGACTTACCATCAGCACAAGGACGTTCATGAGCCGGTCAATGCTCGTCCTTTTGAAAGTTGTTCTTCCACTGTTCTGCATCAGCTTGGTGTCTGGCCCTGGAGGTGAAACATGTCGATGAAAGTGTTAAGTCACTTGCCTTGGGTTATAAGGAGGAGTCACGAAAAGCTAATTAATTAGTCCATTAATTCTGGGTTTTGATCCCGTTCTCTTCTTTCAACAGCCAATTCTCCCTTTTGGGTTCAATTACTTTTCAGAGAATATCTGATGCTGTGCTGTTATTACTGACATATTACGCATGTCTCCTAAATCTACAGCACTACAGAAACAACAGAAGGTCTATGTCTGTAAGAAGCACAGGTTGAATATGCTACAGTAACACCACTGATGGTCCTGATATTCCAATATGGCTGAAAATCATATAAAAATAACGTTGAATTTTATCAGATATTTTTAAGAGTGTAGAACTCTGAACAAATTTGGGGAATTAAGGCTCCTATTGGCCTAAAGTAGGCCAATAATGGCAGATCTCAGATGTGATTCCTAAACAAATGTAATGTTTAAATTCTTTCTTACTGAGAGATCTTCTCTCACATACTTTGCTGCATGCGTTGCAGAAATAAAACACTAGTTCTGCCCATAAAAGCATTTTTTTGAGATGGAACTGGATGTTGTAACATAATATTTGCAAATCACTTTTCTCCTATGGACCACTATAAAAAATTACAGATTAAAATCCCCAATAATATACAAAATGCCCAGCTTAGAGTTAAACCAAGGGATCTTACATATTGTTTTGCCTTTATATTTTTACCTGATAGAAATATATCCCCAAAGAGGAAATTATTTGGTTCCTTTCCCCTTACTAGGTATGATGTGCTCCCATACAAATGCTGCTACACTCTGCAATTCACTTGTTGGTTTTCCTACCTACCAGCATAAATAACAAGACCAAAGCACCATTCCGTGTTCCTAATAGTACAGCCCCTCAGCAACATCTTCTCGTTATCCAGGGCATACTTCTCTCCTCGAAGAGCAAGAGTTCCTGTGAAATTATCCAGCTTGTTGTTAGGTGCCTCGCATTTGACTTCACCTGTTAGAAACATAAAACAAAACAAAGACAAATAAACAAACAAAATCTCATAAGAAATGTCAAGAATCTTTGCGGCCTAGAACTATGCTGTTTAATACTGTATTCTCAGCTGTTTCCAGGCAGGAAATATTTCACACTGTAGCTGCCATCCACTGTTGACCCCATCATTCCTAACTTTCATCCAACATATACTGGTGTTGCTCTTACCCCATATCATGTCATATTCTAATGGCCACAACGAATTCAGATTAATCCTAGATTTTAGAGATGGTAGTTTTGTATTACTGCAGTCCAAAACTAAGTTTGCGCTCTCTTTTGTGGGTGAGAAGAACTGTTGAACAAGCAACATACTTCTACTCCTTCCAGAGCAAATCATCACGGTAGGATGTCACTGGGTAATTCTAGACAGCAGTGCTGAACTCACATAATTCCTGCTCCATTTTCTTTAAAATTGCATGAGCCCAAGCAAGAAAATCATTGCCTGAAGGCTGCAAGAGAGTAATTAATTGAGGTGTCTCTGTTCACTGTTTTTTTTAATTTTATCTGTTTTATACCTTAAGAAATGCTCACACTTGAAAGAGATGCTGCTCCCTTTGGCCGTGCAGCTAACACTCTGTTTGGAGAACCTGTTTCTATTTCTATACTTTATAAGAGAACATGTTAATGTAAAACTGTAAATACAGATAAAAAAAAATAAATCTATTATTTAAATTGACATTAGCAGCCAGCATCTAAAGATTCAAAGCAGAGCCCTGTGAACATGTTGGAAGGAACTGGGAAATATAAATAGACCTTACAGAAAGAGACTCCAAGAGTTCAGTCTGTTCAGATAATCAGCACTGAAGTTATTTTGATCACAGGCTGCAAATCTCTACGTGAGGACAAGCATTTGCAGAGAGTGCAGTTTTTCCAGCTGTTTTCAGATACAAACACACCAGATTAAGAGATTGTAGGGAAAATGTAGAGAAAATCCAGCTGAAAGTACAGCTGTGAGCGTTGTGGTAGACTCCACTGCTTAAAACTTAAAACTCAGGGATAGGTGCTGTCATTGTGGAAAAGCACTTCTCCTGTAGAGCAGGGAAATCACCAGATTCCAAAGAAGAAGCAATTAGGAAGTTCTATGAGACGTGTGACATAGGTGCTGGTGATGCCATTTCATGCTCTGGTCAATCCAAGCGCAATCAGACCTGCCCTCCCTAGCCTCTAACTCGTACAGTCACTCTTCCTGTCTCACGACAACCCTCATGCTCTCCAAAAAGCACCAAGAGAATAGAGGCTCTGCAGTGCAACCCCAAACACGATGTGACTTTGGTGAACCAAAACCAGGGCACGATCCCGTGCCAAGAGCACTGCTCCTTTCCTCACGCAAGTTTTGGGTTGTGACTTAAGTCTTCCGTGAGTCAACGCCCAAATCTGCTCTCCCAGTGAGTGGGTGAGTCTGACATTTTGACATCAGAACAAAAAATCATTTGAATTAATGCAACCACAAAAGAGAGAGAGAAACTCTGGAGTGGGAAACCCAGTGCCCTCACCGTGACCTCGGTAAGACTCTGTGCTTCCTGTCCTGCTGACAGTAGGCAGATATCAGAATGCTTTTCACCTGACGACCTTAAATACTGCAAAGTCTACATGCAGTTAAGTGGTAGGTACTGAAAAACATTGCTTCCTTTTTTCCTCCTCGCTCCCAAAAGAAATAAAGTTCAGCATCTTTCAAGCATCTTCCTTATCTGAACCATCACAGCGTCAACAAACATCGTAACTCACATTAAGCATTCCACTGAGTGCCTATATTAGCTGCTCAACCTTTTCCTCTCTTCCTGTCTTAAGAAATAATTAGATAAAGAATTGCATAAATATTTAAATACTTTTGCAGAAGTTAGCTAGGGAAATGCAAGGCTGGGTCTGAGTCCAGGCACTCTTCCCAGTATTCACCCAAATATAAATCATCCTGGGAGCCATTCTATTCATTTTAGTACAGCAGAGAGGCCACTTTATTTACAAGCAGAGATTTAATGGACAAATAAATATTTGATAGAGCAGCTGCAATTCTCCAAAAGACTCTGAAACATTTTTAAATGATGTTGTTTCAAGAATGCAGCATCTTTAGATAAGCATTACCCAGAAAAATGCTTGAAAAATGGCGTAGGATGGAGGATTTGCTTACCTGATACACACTGCATCCTCCTCAGGAAAACAGCTGAGAGCACAACCTGACTTCACAAAAAAAGACCTTGCTGCACCCACAAAAGCACATTTCTCAAGGCCTAAAGCTCTCAGAACCACAGCCTTCACGTTGGAGAAATCCCAATGTTCTGAGCTGTTGCTCAGCTGAGACCACACACATCACTTCACAGAACCTCAGTGAAGGAAGCAGAGGGAAAGCCTCTGCATTTGGATGATACACTACCAGTGACCATCCACACCACGCTAACTCTCTGCCACATCACCACCGTTTTTCCCTGGGACAATCTAGTTATTTCAGTGAGATTTATTTTTATTGTTGATCTTTTGTCGTCTTTATCCAAAACCATTTCCTGAGAGCCTGCATTCCCTGAGAAGCTCCAAGGACAGTAGCCTTTGCTCCACTCCTCTCCATCCCCGTATTTCCTACAATCCTGCCCTCTGATGGAAGCCAGCAGGGCTCTGCAAAGCACCATTCCCTCATTCTCTCTCTGCTGATGGACGATCTATGAACACTGACTATTCCGTTTGCAATGAGTCTGGTTCCTTTTTCTTACTGTTCTATACTTGAGATACAAGCAGTGTGAAGAAAGGATGCTTTGCCTGTTAACAGCAGCTGGTGTATAAACATCTTAAAATGCAGTCCCTCTGTGGCACCGATAGAGACCTGCTGCAAGGGCAGAGGTTCTTCATATAAGTAGCTATTATTTGCTGTACAGATGCAATGTGCCCATTCTGTTTGCCTGCCACCACATCCAAAGGAGTGCTGTGCAGGGAGTAGCCTGGAAGGGAGCTGCTCAGGCACTCCATGGACTCTGGTGTTTGAGAAAACTCTTTGGAAAGAGAAATTTCAACATAAACTCACCATTGAAGTCTGTCAGTTTCTGAAGATCTTCTCCAAGCTCAGCAGTGACTGTCAGTGCCTGTTTCACCTTGAGGTTTGTTTCACTGTAATACATCACATAAAGCATAAAGGAATGAGACCAGCTCTCCCTGAAAGCCACTTCTTTTCTTGAGGACTGCCTCCTCCCCTGGACATCCGATGGACCATGCCAACACAGGCCTTTTTTAAATGCCCAAAAGGATGAGATTTACTGTTTCTGCTGCAAAGACAAGCAGTCCAGGGGAATTCTGGACATGGTACTAAAGAGGGTGAGGTGTCTGTGTCATGGTCACCACAAAGTATAGGACCAAGCATCTCAAGCCCCTGAGTAGTTTACTGTCAATTCTGCTGTTCATACTGCATGCAATCCTCAAGTATCCAAGCAAATAAGAGAGTCTTGGATCTTCTCCTGTGGTATTCTGGACCTGAAGAGCTCTGAAGTTTAGGCTTAGCCATCTAGGGATGTGAATTGAAATGCAGCATCAAATAAACACTATTTGTGCAGGGCATCCTATATGTTCTCCCTCGCACCTGCAGGTACCAGAACTACGTGCTCCTTTTCAGGAGAAGGCAGAGAGGGAAAGTCCACAGGGCTCTGTGCAGGATCTGGAGTGTCTCTCAAACCTTCTGATCTGTCTTGCTACTTCAGCCACTGCCAAAGCTCACAGCTGACGCTAGCTCTGGGTTATGCAGAAAAGGTAATGCAAAATGGGATGTAATGATGAGGTCAGCTCCAGTTTCTGCCAATGAATACAAATAAGACGTAACCCTCTAGCCTGTGGCCAGCTGTACCCTCAGCAAGCAGTGTTTGCAAAGATCAGACCCTTGCAGCACCCAGAAGAACCACACAAGGCTTGTCCTTGTGCTAGCAGCAGCAGTGGCCCCAAGGAGCAGGTTGGCTTACCCATCCAGTTCCGCGGTCTCAATGTACACCAGGCTGTGTGGTTCACTGCTCGATAGCAACAGCAGATCAGCCTGGACACAAACAGACATGCTGAGCATGAGCTATGCAGTTGGAGGGCAGCGCACTGCTACGCTGCTCGTCGTTTCTGAACACTGCAGTTCTCATCCCTGCTGATTTATCTGCTTGTGAGCAATAAGGCAGTAAGAGTAATTACAGAGACTGAGTGTGAGCAGGATGGAGAGAAACTGTACTCACCGTCACAAAGTTGTTGTTTTCTAGTTTTATTATATCCCCCACTTGGATATTCATCCATTTTTCATCCTTCAACCTGTAAGAGAACTCCTAGTAAGTAGGAACGTAAAGGAAGCAAAATTTAGGAACATACGGTACCCTGCCCTGCTTCAGGATGTACGTACCATCAGAGTCTGGGCTGCCAGTAAAAAGGAGCAAGGTCAGCCACTATGTGGTACATGGTGGGCTAAAAGGGGGCATAAAAAGCAATAACTGTGGCTGGGGTGACACACGGAAGGCTGAGACCACATGCAGTCTCTGGTTGCTCCCTTCCTCCTATAAATAGCCATGCTGTCTCAGAAAGAAACTCTCTTCTTTGCTGCAGTAGATGCCCTAAACACTTGAGAAATTCACGGGATGTGTTGGCTTTTCAGAGCAGCATTAAGGGCCAGAGCCTCAGTTCTAGCTCCACCAGGAAGGGCAGCAATACGGGTGCTAAGGATGAACCAGGATGCATGCAGCTAAGCCCCTGCCTGTAATGGCCTTCGCAACACAAACCAGTGCAGGCACCCATCTGGTCTACAAGCACCAGTATAACCAAATCCATCTTTTTGTTTGTTTTCTAATGCAAAACGATAGCACATTTCTCTTTCAATACATGCATTCCAAGACTCAGAAACCAACAGAGAGTAAACTAAGAAAAACTGGTTTACTTATCAGAAGGCACAAAAAGTATGTTCCTATTCTTTAGTCTCCAGTTGTATTTTTAACTGCTTGATCATCTGGTGGAGTTTACACAACATACTACTATTTACAGCACAGGAAAAAATCAGAGACTTTACAGCTGTATACAGCTGTGTCCTACAGGTGGGTGGACTCCATGGAACCACAAGCAAACAGTGCGACTGTCTGCTACAACAGCCAAAGCCTCCACTGCTTTTTCTTTTTCTGAAGGAAGAGAACAGTGCTGGCAGTACCAAATCCAAGCCACAATTGAAATGTTTTGAGTACGTTTGAAGTCTGAGGCGCTAGGCACAGAAGTAAACACACACACAAAGTACTGCAGTATGAAAGAGGAAGCTGTCTGCACTTCTTCATTTAAAATCACTTGTTACTAAAGTCTAGTTTTGCTTCATGCAGAAGTCAGTGCTATCAATATGGACACAGATACAGCCCTTTATGTCATTTCCATGATAAAGAGTAAAATAACAAAATACTCCAAAAGTACCAGTTGTTCACACATAGATATTCCCATCCAGAAACAGAAACAGTTTACTTTCTGTCTTTGCAGGCAGAGCCATAATGTCTGCACTGACTGTGTTACCACATCATGGGTTCATCAACCAGCCACATCATCCAGAACCACACTGTGACTGAACAGGGCGAAAGACAATTCCATCTGAAATAGTTTGGTGATCTTTGGAAGCCCAAAAGAGAGAAAATTTAAGTGCTCTGCCCAGTGGCGCACGTTTAGAGAGAATGACAGCAGAATAAACAGGACTTACATGCCATTGATCAGGACCTGGACTGGACGGTTGTTGACATGATTGTCGCTTTTGTGTCGATTCTGAAAATTTGATCAGTGTGTTAAAAAGCATTTCCAGGAAACCAAGCACACAATAGCTGTAGGCAGTTCATTAACATTTTAGGTTTTCTCCCAGCTGGCTGAATGGGTAAGGCAGATTAGAGTCATAAGTGAGTCATAGCTGGTAAGACAAGGCATAGCTGGACTGCAAAGAGCAGCAGACAACATAGGGTCTGCTCTCTGGAGGGAAAGAGGAGGGTAGAGCCTTCTATGCCATTTAGCGCAGTCCCGATTCAATTGCCATTAGACCTGTCCATCACAGTTGAATAAACTAAGCACCCAAAGGCACCCACTCCTCTGCTCCAGTATGGGTAGTGGCCATGAGTTCTGCTACCAAACTTTTCTAAACTGAGTCTAGATGGCAGAGGATGAGGTGCTTAAAGTGGGAACCTAAGAACAGACTTCCATGCATATCTTTCTGCTTCCATGTTTTCTGCCATGCTGAACAGTTTGAGAAAGTCAATGGACTGCTCAGTAATTAGGAAATTATGGCTCTTTCAGATAACGAGCAGATTTCAGGATTTAACCTCATCTGAGCCAGAGCTCATTAATTCAGCTCCCCACAGCTGGCTGTATTTACTTTGAGTGGTTTGCTTTAGTGATTGTGCTGAAGAATGATGGGCAAAATCCAAAGTACAAGACAGCAACACAAATCTTACGAAATCGTCGATGGCATCTTTGACTCCCGATACAGCCAGCACCAGCACCAGGGGCACCACTGTTGTGAACCACGCCAGTGAGGAAATCTGAGGGATCAACTGTAGGAAGAAGAGATCTGGGTTGAGGAACTATTTGCCTTTTCAGCAGACGAAAACAAGACACCGTTTTCTGTGTAAGCTGCAGATAATTTGTTGTACAATATCTGGATACAGAATAAAGACAGAAATACATCTCTGTCACTCAAAAATATGAGAGAGACAGGTAACCTATGCTTAGCTTATGGTTATAATTTAAGATATGAACATGGTGATGTCAGGAAATGCAGTGGGCTGCTCCTTCTTGTCACTTGTAAAATTAGGATCATGAAATCCCCGATGGATTTTTCTGGAGAGAGTGACATGAGCTAAGCCTGGTTGGAGGACCCAGAGCTATCTGAGCAAAGCTGGCTGTGTGGAGCCTCCAGATGCTTCTGTTTTGTTTCAGTAACTCTTCACATTTTGCTGAAGTAAACTTCATGTCATTGAACAGCACACAGCTGTTCCCAAGGCTCTTCCAATATCAACAGAGACATTCTTGTTTCTGACATCTTTGCTACTGTGAGGAATCAAGAGTTGAAAATGACTGTGCCATGCCTTCACCATCTTACTCCAGCACAGTTCTCCCCTTCATCTAGAAGAACCAAGGGACATGTTTTGGTGGTTATGGTGGTGTTGGGTCAATGATTGGACTAGGTGATGTAGTAGATCTTCTCCAACCTTAATGATTATATGGTTCTGTAATGATGGCAGCAACGTGACGCATCCATCAGAATAATTGTGGGCAGAATATACTCCATAAACAAGGTTAAATTGACATTTATGCCACCAAAAAATCTGCTCTTTGGGTTTGGTTCTTCCACTGTACAACGCAGATCCCACTGGCACCAACAAATCCAGCCAGAAGGAATACTTTTTAGAGCACCATGCAAAGCCATATAACTACTGCCTTCCCACACAACTGGGAAGATGCATGTCCTAGTGGGCAAGCACCCACAGCCACCTATCACATCCAGTGCTACAGGAAAGCAATGAGTAGGAAGAAGAGGTAAAAAAATAAATAAATGGAGGAATAACAAAATGTAAAAGACTAAAAGTCCTGCCTTCCTTAGCCTAATTTGATGAAGGTAGCAGAAAAAGCTCTATGCTTTTATATACCATCACTCCTAGTGAGTTCAGCAAAAGACATAGCTGAATAACTTAACAACTGAATAATTTAAGCTTGAAATACTATGAATTCGATAGACAAACAGCTAGAGTGCAGTAAAACAACACAGGAACAGTGCTTTCAGATTATCTGAAAAAGCACTTTCACTACAAGCTAGTTTCTTGGAAAATATACATGGGCTGAAATAATTCATTCCCTGTAAATAAGCAAAGATTACATATAATTTGCTGTAGATTGAACTAAATTATGCCTATGCATTCTTGAGCTGAGACTGAAGAATAACATTTAAAAAAAAAAAAAAAAAGTAATTTTTTGAAGTTGTGTGCACTGAAGTGAACAAACTTCAAATATCACTCCCAACTTACCCAAAATCGTACCAGTTCTGTGGTGGCTTTTTTTTTTTGTTTTCATATCATGTGTATTCTACTATGACTCAGCGATGAATGATCATGCAGCTTTTACCCATGCTTTCTCCAAGTGCCAACAAGCAGAAGTTTACTTGCCTGGTGTGTCCAACTTTCAGATGCAACAGCAGTTCCATTGGCTAAGGGCAAAGTGCAGGTTGGTGCCACTATGAGCTACTGTAGTAGCTCAGTGGTGTTGCCACTGCCTGACACTCTCCACATCAGGCTTTGTCCTTTCCTTGCTGAGCAATATTCAGCTTTATGCAAATGGACCGTAACTGTCAGCCTTCCTGATGTTAACTCCACTTCCATCCTTCCCAGGGAAACTCAATCATTTAATAATTTGTTCTTCTTCATGCTGCTTTAAGGCAGTCAAAGGAGTACAAGGAATTTGCCTTTAAACCTTTTATACTACAGAATGAGTAAGTCATGCAAATCCAAGGAGAAGTAGGAGCACTCAGATGTAGCCAGAAAGGGGCATGAGAAAGTGTACACAATTAGCTGAAAATCACAATTAATTTTTTTGTTCATTTAATTGAAACACTCGTGTCCAAAGCTAAAAGAGCTGGCTTTTTTTTTTCCGCCCTACTTTAAACCTTCCTTAAGGTTTTACCGAGATGACAGCTTGCAACAGGGAAATAGCTTACAACTATCAACGTGCAACCAGGTTTTGATAACAGACAAAGCAATCTGCTCAAAACAGCACAGTGAGTTCATACCTGCAAAATCAGCAAGAAAAGAAAGTAGGCATTGGCTATTCGCTGGAACTGTTCAAACAGGTTGAGAGGCAGGAAAGTGAAGAAGTTGTATTTCGATGTTTTAATTGAATTATTCTGTAGGGAAAAAAAAAAAAAGGCAAATAAATGGGATTGGTAAAACAGGAAATAAAATTACAGCACAACCCATTTCAACTGTGTTTTTGCTTGCTTATATTTAGCAATAGCATTGTTTCCAACAGCAGCTCAAAAAACATTTCCTTTTCCCCACACAGTCATGCTGAGTCTGGATAAACAGTGAATCCCTCATGGAATTGGTGAAAATATAATGCTCAGTTTATGCTACTGCAACTGCAGGTGGATGCAGGTACACATATACACTTAAGAGGCACACTGTCCTTCTATTATTCTTTCCACTTTCAAGACGTACAAACTGTATTAATACATACATATATGTACAGAACACAAGTCAGACATTTTGTTGGTCGAGTCTTCAGAACAATGTTAGAAAGCACACACTAAATCACACACCTGTTACTAGACCTGAGCCTACCAGCCTCAGAAGCAGGTCTTTCTTTCCAGAAGGGCCCAATATTACCATCACTAGCTAATTCAGCAGCCTCTCAGCAACTTGGAGCGGTGGCTTGTTTCTGTTCCACAGAGACCACTTGAACAGTGTTGTGCAAATAGCTACTAATGAAGAAGTCACCATTTCACTCAACCATCTGCTGCTTTGTTCCCTGTTCCCAGTTTCCTCTTCTAATTGCACACTGCCCCTCCAGCCAGTAACAATAGCTGCTCCCTTACCTGCCTTCTTCAACCCAGAGAAAGACCCACACTTTGCATTACAGAACTGGGTACCTTCTTCCCTGCAGATCAGAGCACTCCAGTTCAATTGATCCCACCATGGCTCAACCCATTGTACTTAGCCCCCTAGCTAGGGCTGTCCCAAATCTACATAGGTCTTTAGCTCTGCCCATACTGTTTAGAGCTACCCAGAACCCCAGCAGCCAGAGCAGCATCTCATTGTGCCTCTCAGCTACAGGTAGCAGCAGCTGCTATGATATCTAGTATTTTCCTGCCAAATTGGATAGTACTGAAGATTGCACCATGTGCAGGGCTGTGGTAGCAATGTGAGAGCCCAGCTACACACATGGTAACCATGGGTTTATTGTTTTCAAGCCTAATGTTGGAGTATCAGTGGGCCAAGGTATGGATAGCTGTCCAAAACACATGGTCCCAAGGACACAGCAAAGTGCGAGGGGACACAGTGAGCACAGCCAAGAGTCTTGACACTGAGGACAGAAAGAGCCATAGCACAGCCAGGCAGACAAGCATGACATACTAGGTTCTTTCCCGGCTTGAAGAGAATCTTGATGCATATTCTTCCTAGCACTTTGGGGAAATGGCAGTCACTTTACTCCCCTTGGTACTGAGGTGTACTGGATTTCCCTTTTGCATGAGGTTTATTAAGCATTCATGCAAGGTTAGCGCTGTAAGCATGTATGCCATCTGCTGCCAGCACATCTAATGTTTCTCTCAGAGAAACTCTCCACACACACATACACACACACACACAAACCTATTAACCCCCTACAACGAAACCTAAAGTGCACAAGAAAACAGATACTGCAAGGTGTACCTTCATCCAGTGGTAGGTTTGCTTATTCAGTAGAAGTGCAAGTATAGTATTATAATCACCTTTAGAGACCACTAAGCTGGTGGGTGCATAGCAGCTACTAAATATGAACCAGAAACCATTTCCAATCCATGCATTAATCCTGGGCCATTAAATCAATTATGATCTTCACTGTGGAGTGTGAAAGGGGGAATCTATCCGATTTTAGGCAGCTGCTGGACTTTTAGCTATGTCCCAGAAAGCACAGAGACTACAGCAACATGCTTCAGCATTAACTTCATGCTTTATCCTTTTGTACAAGCCAATGAATGAGCCTCAAAAAGACCAGAGATGGAAATGTCCTTCATAGAAGAGCTAAGAGTTGGGCTCAGGAGATGAGTACCAGCCATTCTCATAGAAAATAATATCACCTGACTTCTGACATCAAGTAGTCATCTAAAGGTGAGGTGAACTCTGCCTGTGACCTAAGTATCTTGACACTTCCTTAAATATGGATCATTTCAAAATTCCTCTGCAGAGGAGATGTGCTGCATACAGGCTCCATGGAATGGGCACTGCTAAAACAAGATGAAACGGAACAGCAGCATCCTATGCATACAACAGATACAGAGAATTAAACGACTTGCTTGACAAGTTTGTCTCCACCAGACTGAGTCTGGCAGATTTTTAAACAAAATCTGGGTCTAAAAACATCCAACAAACTGAAGGAAAATATCGCTGTCACTTAAAAAAGGGAAGACAGTATCTACGGGAAAAAGTCTGTACAAGGGACTTGACCCTCATGCGTCACCAGATTTCACAGGGTCACACACAACATGGGAAAAACTGCTCTGTAAACACTCACACAAAGTTTAAAGGACCTTGCCTTCAAAATCTCAGAGGTGGATAGGAAAAGAATGGGAGCGGTTTATTTCAATTCCTGCCTTCTATTTCTGTCCATTAATTACGTCAGGAAAACCACTGAATGAACCAGACATTCATTGTGTTTCCTATTGCCATTAGGCATACTAAAACACCCAGACCTAACAATTTCCACACGCTCAACTGCTGGGATCTGAGCATCCAGGTTTGTCTCCACAGTAGTTGAAGACAGCAATATTGTTTGTTATGTGTTTGGGAACACTGGCACACTATATGGCTCAGGAGGAGGACAAGTAGTGTCAGAATGGAGCTTCTCATCATTCTGAAATCTAGAATGAAACCCAAACATCAGAAGAAAAGAATTCCCCCTCATCACTGTGAAGATTTAGGATAAGAGGTGATGGCCTCAAGCTGAGCCAGGGGAGGTCCAGACTGGATATTAGGAAAAATGTCTCTCAGAAAGAGCAGCCAGGCATTAGCACAGGCTGTGCAGGGAGCTGGGGGAGTCACTATCTTTGGAGGTATCCAAGAACCACGGAGATTTCACACCGAGGGACGTGGACAATGGGCATGTGGGGGTTGGCAGTTGGACTGGATGATCCAGGTCGTATTCTCCAACCTAAACGATTCCCTGATTCTGTGATTTCTAATTGAGCTGTACATGGGCCCTCTGGGGCCAAGGAAATATAAATACTGAATGATGAAAAACAGTTGTGCAAAACCTCAGCCTTCCCCCCTGAAATCTCTGCATTCCCATTTAAAGGAGAAAGCTGAAGTGTGTGGGATCATTATCATGTCACCCTGAAATATTCCTGTGCTGTCTACTTTGACACCTTGGGCTCTCTGTTGGATACAGGGAAACCTTCATCCTCTATCTCTAGACCCTGTTCTAGTCTATGGTGCCTGATATCACTCAGCCAGAGCTGTTTCACACCCTGACTCAGGGATGGGCGCTACAGAGTCGTGCAGTGTGTTAAAGAGTCCATACACAGCCAATGTTTTATGAGCAATGCCTCAAAAGCACTATCCTCACCCGGCCCATGCCCTGCCTTTAGGGAGGGCGGCTCACCTGTGAGACAAATGATGGAGAGGAAAAACATCTGAGCAGTAACAGCAGTAACCTTGAAGAGATCTTTCAGAAACTCCTCCTTCTACAGAACTACAAAAATCAAATATTCACAAAAAACCACCCTCTGGGCCAAGAACCAAATCCTTGGTTCTGCCCCTCCATGTGCCTATATCCGGGAGGACTCAGCACAGTCAGCCAGCCCCAGGCTCTCCAGATGCAAAGCTTGACACGAGAGCCTGTGGGCGAGAGATGAGTCTCATCTGCTCTTTTCAGGGGCTCGATTCACACCTCTCGAAGGTGTGACTCCACCAAAATGCTGTCCCTAAGAATAGTGCTCATAGCACCACGGTTACACATGTCCAGATCTGGCAGATGAGCTGTTGCTTCGGGGGTGTTTTCAGAAGCTTGCCTCTGACGTCAGGCCACGGGCAGACGCTCAGCAGATGGCTCCTGCCTTTGTTCACAGAACAAACATGTCACCTCCACACCATGAAAGCCAGTGGAAATAGGAGACACTGCTGCTTTTGCGGTCATATTACAGGGGCTGAAAGCAGACTGCCAGCAAAGGCAGGGTATAGTACTGTCCACCTGAATTTATACCCCTAGCTCATCATATACTGTTTTCTAGCAACTGTATAACCTTGCCCCAAACAAATCCTGCAGAAAACTTGGCTGCTTGAGGTGCAGCACAGGGTACAGTGCAGGGAAGCAGCTGAGAAGCAGGAGCAGCCTTGCCACATGATCTGATAAAGTCTTGTGAGATGGCAGGGGTGAAATTCAGCGGCATTTTGTCCACCTGTAGCAGTACATTTTGGAAGCATGCACACACCACATGCAAAAATGTGACCCTCACCCTGCGAACGTGATCAAGGACATATTTGATAAACTTGTGAAACAGGGCATGTGGTGCCACTGAGGCTTTGCTTTCGTATTGAGAAAAGAACAGACACATGGCCCTGTTTTAAGCCTGCCTCTTTCCCAACAGTGGGCAGCAGCCCCAGCACAAAAGGAGACTGAGAAAGGGCTTCAGTAAGTCAATGGGCCTCACTAGGTGCCCGTAAGGACCTCATAGAGAAGTAAAAGGACTACCCACAGAAATAAAAGGCCGGCCAAACACCAGAAGCACCCACAGTCCTCTTTTCTTTTTCTTTGTTTCTTTTCTTTGTAACAGCTTCAGGAATTTTTTACCTATACATCCCCTTGACCCCCTCTGCCTCTTGCAACTAATAATAAACTGACTTCCAGGATCGAGTCACACATTCAGTATTCCAGGAAAATCTCTAGGAACATACACTCAGCAAGTTCTGTTTCCCTTCCTTCTGCCTGCAGACATCCCGTGCATGACAGAGCTGTTACTCAGAGCACCATCACTGTGGCAAGCACCCTTATCACAGTAGTGCAGAGGTGTGCAAACAGAAGCGACACAGCTTGTTGATGGTCCCAGATGGTCCCTTCCCATGGGGCTGCTCCCTGGCTGGGGCTGCTCCTGGCAGTGCATCAATGGATCTTTAGATGGATCCAGCTCACACCTTACTAACAGCAAAAAGAGTAGTGCAGGATACTGCTGTTGTTCCTCCTTCAGGAGCTGCTGAGACCACATCACCAGGGTACACTCCATTCAGCCTCCAGAATGACAAACAGGAGCAAACATTGGCAGGTTTGGGATGTGATCAAAGTTGCAGCCTACCAGGCCGCACACTGACAGAATCCCTGAGGATAACCCTATGGGCATCCTCAGATGTTAGCACAAAAGCTCAGGAGATGAGTCAGAATCTGAGCCAAGTGCCCCAACTCCTTGCTCTCCCAAATTCCAAAGGGGTAAGAACCTGGCTGCTGCTCCAGCTCAGGGCAATGTTCATTGGCCATAGGAGGTTATATTCATCCTCCTTGTTTCACTGGAGAATTCATTAGTTGACCAAGGAAAAAAAAAGGAGCCCAAGCAGCCCCCTCACTGCTGGTCCTGCAGAAAGGATGCTGGTTTGACCCTAGATCCTGATCCAAGATGAAATCTGTCATTGACTCATGGGTCCTGCATTTCCTCTCCTATTGTCTGAAAGCCAATTTCAAAGTTGTTTTCACAGCCCTTCATGACGTCCTAGCGCAGCTGTGCTGAGTTCCAATGTGAAAGCGAAGAAATAAAAGGGAATGGGAACCTAAGCTAACAATGAAAACCCTCAGAAGAGATTTTCCTCTCCACCAGTGTCCATGGACAGAGAGGTTCAGGGATGTCCCACAGTGGTAGGTCACCACTGCAGTGGTGCTGGGGACACAGCAGCCAGATTGCATCACGGAAATCACAACAAAACCCCTTAAACCTTGATGGAACACTTCTGGCATCCTGCTTTTCCTTTCATTTCAGCCTCCAACACAGGCAAACCTCTTGCAGAAGTCAGGAAGGATCTGCCTGTCTGTGGTGTGAATAAATACAGGTTTAGAAGTTAACTAATTTTTTATTTGCAGACCTATATTGGGTCCGTTTCTGTGCTGCAATAAGTGTCTTTGCATGTCACCCCTTTCTGCTTCGTTTCTGACTCATTCCTAACTAATTTTGTGAGCTGGTGGGTAGTACGTACCTTCACACTCAGCCCTTCCAGTTAACTGCACAACAATTTGTATCGAAGGTTGGTTTATTTTTCTAAGCTACCATGTTCTTGCTGTGCAGAATAAGGCCAAAGAGTGTCTGGGGCTGCATCGCTCTGAGAGCACTTCACAGTAACCCAAATAAACCCTGACCTACCCAGAGCCGCCACTAGAAGATGCTGCCCTTAATCACACCAAATCAGGTTGGACACTGGGAAAAACCTCTCCAAAAGAGAAGTGATGCATTGGCACAGGCTGCCCAGGGAAGTGCTGCAGTCACTGCACCTGGAGGTGTCCAAGCACAGTGGAGGTATGGCACTGAGTGGTGTGGTCAGTGGACAGGGTGGGCTTGGGCTGACGGTTGGACTGGATGATCTTAGAGGACTTTTTCAACCTTAACGATTCCGTGATACTACGAATAATCATCAGGATACACCTAAGAAGCACCACCAGATCAGAGACATTTGCTCAGGGATATGATTTAGCGGAGGGTTTTTAGAGTTAGGGTAGTGGTTAGGCTGCGGTTGGACTTGATGATCTTCAAGGTCTTTTCCAACCTGGGTGATTCTATGATTCTATGATTTCCCTTGACCCCATCTCAGCCAAGAATCTCCTTTCATATGGATCAATGAAACCACCTCCATTTCCAGCTGACTGGATAACACACTTCACAGCACTTGGCCTTGTGGGGGCAGACCTTCAGATCTTCCTCTGAAACTGTTCCTCTGCCTCTATGGTAGGGTGATTTCTACCAGTGCAATGCCTATCCCCTTCTCTATCCCTTCAGCTCAGCTTTCTGCACCATCCATCCCTTGTGCCCTGCTGGTGCTCAGATAAGAGCAAATCTGTCCTCTAGATTCTCCTGCAAATTGAAGTGTGATGGATCTGGACATGCCCTTGCATGAAAGGGCAAGCATCATTTTCTGTGGTGCAGCATTATATTCCTGCAAAGCTGGTTTGAGAGTATTCAAGAGTTGCTTCACATCCAGCAACTGCCAGAGCTGATGTCACCCTCCACACACACAATAGATTTTTCAGTTGTGTTTTTTTTTTTTCCCTCCCTGTTTCTTCCTTCACAGATATCCTGTAGACTTTGTACCGCAAAGGGAAGATAACTACAAATGGCCAAGGGCCAGCACACTCACCCGACTGTACGTGCCCACTTCCCTGTTCTCACCAGCAGCTCTGTTCCTTTCATCCATGCCTACACAAAAGAACTCTCTTTTTAGTGAAAAGCTGAAACCTGCACACCAGCTGCGACACACAGGCTGGCTGCAGTAATAAAGCAAAACACTACGCCTCTGTTTGCGTTTCCCTTTCTTCTCACTGGCCTTTCTCAGCAGCTGCCTCACCCTGGAGAAACATTTACAGCCTCACCTAGCTTTGTTACAGGAACCTGTTCTATAGGTTTTATGGATAACATGGCCTTAAGTTACCAAGTAAAATAAACTTTATCCCTATGGCTTTTTTTTTTTTTTTTTTTTTTTTTTAAATAAAATGCTTTCTAGGTCTCATTACAGTGCTGTGTTTCCTTCTTGTTTCTGCTCAGGGTCTCCATTTACAGAACTCAGTTTCACATGCACTGAGGGTTCAGAGCCTGGACCATTTGGTTCTGCTGGACCACATCCTACTGCTGAGCAGTGCAACTCCATAGCACTCACAGAAATCTGAACACAAGGAAGGGACCCAGATTTAACCCTTCCAGTGGAGTGAAACACTGGTAGACTATCATGCAGATGCCAGTGCATTGGGAGACTCTTTCCCTCTTTCCCTTTTTAGCATTTACAGAAGTACCCAGCAATTTACAGGATGGGTCCTAGAGTAACTCATGAGCAAGGTTAGTCACTTTCATAAGACATGGAAATGTAGCTTTACAAATGGACCTTTCATCAGGATTTACTGGAAATAAGCAGCCAAGGACATGGTGTTCAGCCCTATACAGCACAGGCAGTGCTTGCATCGCTACTTAAAGTATTTTAGTACCTCACCACCCACTCACCTACTCAAGATTTGTCTCTTTCTGGACAGTTTTCTAGAATTTCTAAGTCTCAGTCTACACTGGGCTCCAGAAATCACTAACCATAGGTGACTCTACTGGGGGGTACAATTACTGAAACTCATTGCCAAGACTTAACAGCTGGCCCTTCAGCTGCCTGCACTTTCACACCCAATCAATAGACTCTTATGGAAACCCTCCAGAGCTCTCACAGCCCTCTCCTCAATTTTGGTTATTTGCAGATCTTTGGCTATGTAAGAAATAGGCTGGGAAGCAGTGACATGTAGTTGTCTTTGTGAGTGGCTTTTCAAAAAATAGACTCAGTGCCAGGAGAGTTGTTTGTTCTCTCTGTTCTGACATCACTGTACACTTCCCTCCTACTTCCCTGTCCCACTGCCACTCATAGTCCATGTTGCAATCAACCAATGAAAGATCTTGAACACACTTGTAGCAGCAATGCTTGCCCCAGAACTCTAATTGTAGGCTCTATGTGAATCAAACACACTTTCCCAGTCTGAAACCACCAGGCTTGATAAAGCATTTGTGCTGCATCGTCCCTTACATATGTTATCTACAGTGCATTTCATGTCCAGTACACATGTAGCAGCACTATACTTAGCATAGCTCTAACCCGTGTAGCTCATGGATGAAGGGTGACCGCTGATTACCATCCAGTTCGTGTTGCCAACAGATCAGCTACATTAAGATCTTTAGTCAAAGCTAATGGCAAGTCTAAGTTTCTATCTCATGACAAATCACAATATATTGAAATGTTGATTTTTCCCAGTTATGAAAGGACCAAGAAAACACTGACAACACGCCTAAAGAAAGCGTGACTCAAAGGAGCTCCTGAGTAAAACTTGAAGGATGAATTTCATTGCTGCAATTCAGACATGCAAAAGACAAAAAATTCACAAAATTCACTGCAACATCAGTTGGCAGCTGCACTTAACTTTGAATGAATACAGCTTCAGGATTGCCCAGACAGGAGATGACCCTGCAGCCAAGAAATATGGCTGTATCAGCTGATCTTGTCTTTCTCTACACACAGGGAATGCAAACAGTCCCCATCTTTAGGAATCAAGCTGCCCAGGGGGCTGCCTGGCAGAGCTGAGTGATGGGCAGCACACCTCACAGTGCCTCTTGGAGTCACAGCCTTCATGGCACAATGTGAGCCCAGCAAGGCAGTGAAGATGGAAATAAAAGCTGGCAGGAAGCCACGAAGGCCAGATTCAAAACCTTCCTGCCAGAGAAGATTTCACTGCCAGGGCTGAGGAACTGACACATTTCCTTTCATATTTTACTTTAAATGGAGCCACATTTCCAACAGAAATTTCCCCCACAGGTTCCCTTACTGAAAGACCTTGGAGGCCTGATCCTGCAAACACATGGATCTGAAAAAACGTTTCTGGAAGCATATAAGGTCACTTATGTGCTTTTCTAGCATTAGGTCTCCTCTGACCACCCATGTGCAGGGCTGAGCTGCATGGGTGACTCAGTGGTGAACCATCTTTCTGACGTGCTCTCTGGCACATCTGACCTCCTGTTTCACCACAGAACACAGAAACAAGCCTTGCCCAAGTCTTTCTGGGAAACCCACTGACTGAATTACCCAGGTTTATTCTCTGCAGAGTCACAGTTCACCCGTGCAGTGCCCTCGTAACAGCAAACTGAAGATGAAGGGAGAGCACCTTGTGGTGTGAGGATGTGAAGCACATGTAATGAATGGCATCTGTGGCTACAAGTGCAACAGATAACATTTTCTGGTTACTTACAGCATATTCAAACTGTAGGTTAAAATCTCGGTTGTTTGCTTGAAGGTGTCTCTCTTCCTCTGCAAAGAACAAGAATCAGATCAGATATGCTTGAAGGTAGGCAGAATCAATACAAGCATGAATAAAGCATCAGAAAGAGCTGGTGGAGCTGCTAGCAGGTGACGCCACCTGGACTCTGTGCTGTGGTTCTAAATGTCCCATGTTAGGGAATTGGAGAGACTTCCATTACTGATAGAGCAATTTGTGTGCACAGGTTGCTCACCTTCTCCTGGGCAGGAATCAACACTCAGCCAGTGCTGTTTGCTATCCCTGTTCTGCTCCATCTCTTGCCTTGGACGTTTGTGAAGTTGATTCTATGAACCTACTGTTAGTGCCATTCTTCTACTACAAATGTACATTCTAGCATCACCCCACAAATGGGACATCACCACTGCACCTATCCCGAAATCAAAATCCACTGGAAGGGATATCAAAAGGTCACCAAATCTACCCTGTATCTGAAGAGATGGTCGTGCCTGTCACTCTCAATAACAGTCCTAGAAAGCTTCAGTGACAGCTCTTCTTCCAATGCAGCCTATTCCAGGACTGCATTGTCCTTCCCATGGGGAAGGTTTTTTCCCATTACCTAATGTAAGACTTATCATTTCAATTTAAACAAATTGTATCTTCTCCTGGGATGATCAAAGGCTCTTTTCTGCCCCCCGTCATTTCCTCGTGCTACTGGCCAAGGACACAGAGCCCAGATGAGTTCATGATGCAGTGAAGGCTGCTCAGCCTTGCTGCAGTTTACCCTTGGAAGGAAAACATAATTCTTATCTTTAGTCAGTTCCTGCAGGTTGATCTGTCTGGAGTGGCACCCTTCTTTCTGCTTTCCAGTGGGCCTTCCAGCTAGTTAACCTCACTCTGGAAGCACAGAAGCCAAAATGAGCCTTAGTTTACAGCCTCAGCCTTACCACAGCAGAGCAGACCAGAAGGAACACCCCCCCTACCTTTCTGACAACGAGTATTTTAAATGGAAAATCACCTAGGAGCTATTCAAATAATATCCTTTTACACCACCAGCACTTGGTAGACAGTGGGCCAGAACATGACCCATTGGGGCTGATCCCTTCTGGCTCAGCTGATGTCTCATCAGGCAACACAGACCCTTGATTTAGCCTCACTGAAATGAATCCAAACTTCTTCAGACTATTCCTCCAGTTAGTCAATTCTTCTCCTATCTTTTGGTGTGCTTGTAGCTCCTGCCAGGAGCAGATTTACTAACTGTGCTCTTAAGACTGCCAGACAAGCAGGAAAATAAAATACAGAATATCAGATCCAGGATACATCCACGATGACTTGAGTCTGATTATCAGTCATTGATAACTATTCTCAGTGTACTTTCTTCTCAAAAATGTTGGCAATTTGTCTGCAGTGATTTTATCTCATGCACGTCTCTCCAGCTTACTTGTAAAAATGCTACAAATGACAGCCAAGACACATTGCAGCTATCTAAGACTTCTTTGTTAGCCCTCTGGCTACCACTAACACAGAATTAATTTGTGTTGGATGTAATATTTCTGGACTGCTGGCTGTTAATCATCTCTTCCACCACACACTTCTAGTCACTTTGAAGTGGTTTGTTTGACTGTTTCAACCCTCACCCAAGAAGTGAAGCGTACATATCTATAATTGCTTCGCTTTTCTTCTTCTTCTTCAAGGCAGGGGCTTTTTGCACTCTTCTGAACCATACCTGCCTGTGCTCTGGAGTGTCTCCAAGGCAGCAGGCTCTCAGCCATCCTTTACCTCACTAATCTGCCCCATTTTGTCTTCATTCCAGCCCCAAACATCTCCCCTTCTCCTCTGTTGGCAGCAGCTAATGTGTGAGGTGTGTAACTGAGGAAAAGCATGTGTCAGATTCCTTAGCACGTTTTCTTCAACTTTTTCCACTATGCAGTAGACATAAAACATCTTTGATCTTCCTCCTCTTAGAAGGGTTACTGAACCCCAGAGAACCCAGATTCTACAGAACAACTTTTATTACCTTTTACATCCTCACTAGCTCTTTTTCACTTTGAGCTTTGCCATGCAGTTTGTGCTGGATAAAACAATGCTCCGTACACCTTCTAGAAGTGTATCTCCTCTGTCTGAGGTGTAGGTGATTCCTTCATTCACCTTCTGAGCCTCTCTGAATCATCATAGCTTACCATAGCTTACACCCCTGACCTTAATGTCAACTTAAGGAAATCATGGTTCTTCTTAATTCTCCCCGTTCCTGAATTTCCTTCCCCTGAGATCTGAATTAATAATTCTTCATATTAACCAAGGTTTCATTCTTCAATTCCATTTTAAATACTTTGCTGTTGTCACTCTTTCCCAAGCAACATACTGCCATTTTGTCCCCATTCCCATTTACACCACCTCCTGCCCTCAGCTGCCCAGCCAGCTCCTCCTTGTCAAAGGCATCCACTTCTGGAACAGACTCCATCTCCAAATAATCATCTCTGTCTGCACGAACAGATTGTGCCTGCTCAGCCCAAGAGCAGAAGAACACATTATTCTCCCCTCTGCTCCTTCCCAATTCTGCATCTGTGGACCCAGGATTCCTTATTTAACACCACACCCTGTCCTTCAGAAAACTACATTAATTTCTACCAAGATTTGCTCTTTTTGATACACTACATTAACTACAAAGTCTGCTGTTTTACCCTTGCGTATCATTGCTCAGAGATCTGCAATTTGTTTATCCCTCTCTTCTCCGTACCGGATCTCAGAGAACATGAACATACAAGGAGAACATCTCACCCCCTGCCACCTCTGTTATCCTTCCAGAATGAGCTTTATTCTTTTCTATTAATATTCCAGCCTCATGAGTTCCAACACGTGTCTATTATACTTATTAATGATGTATTAAGACATCTAGTTCTTCCTGTTTATTCAGTCTTGCATTAGCAAGTGTCTAAGCTATTCAGGGCACTGAACTGCTATCCTTCCTCCTTTCCCTCCAGAATCCCTATAAATAACATCGTTTCCCTAATTTTTTAAGCCCTTTTACAGTTCACTGGTTTTCGTCTCTGCATGTGGGCTGTTCTCATCAAGCCCTCTAATTCCAAATTTAAGCCCTCTTTACCATGTTAGCAGGTAAATGTGTTTTTCCTTTTCCTTCAGGAAAGCTCCCACCTGCCCTGGCTGGTTGCTACAAACCAACACAGAGGCTTCATTCAAGACTCTGACAGTGCTTAATCCTTCACTGCTTTCCTCAAGACAGATATTTCTCTTCTCTCATAACAAGAAAAAAAATGTGCAGAGAGTCTGGAACAGCTCGTCCAGTGCCCAAGAGGAAAAGAGAAACAGTGCTCAGCAGGTCCATGCTGACACGGCTTCACCTATTGCATTAGGTGCCTTTTCAGGAATTTTCTTGAAAGTGACAGCTGTTACCAAAGTAGATGATAAGGGAAAGCATAAGCCCGTGATGGAGAGAGGCATAAAGACATCTAGAGCTGCTAATCTGGGCTGGAGCCCTGAAGGTATTTATTCCTCTCCCAGGACGCAAGCAATTGTACACAGCATGCTGCAGCTCATCCACCTCGATACTGGCACTCCTCACTTTCAGGAGACCCGAACTCTTATCAGTCATTAGCCCTCTCAGAAAAGAGTGTCCCTTAAAGCCAAAATATATGTAAAGCTTTTTCCAATGGAAAGATTTTCATTTTCCTTGCTGGATATCAACCAGTACATTTGCTAAATCAAGAACAACCACAAATCGCAGAGGGTGCCTCATCCAACATCAGCAAGCCAAATTTCCCTCCTCCAGTCGGTCCAGATGAGAACCACCACTGACCACAACCAGCTGCACATGGCAGCACCATCTCAGTGATTTTAATTTTGAGGGGAAATAATAATAATAATAATAACTAAAAGTTAAAGAAAAAATCAGAACCCGCTATATTAGACCAGACAGCTCCTACACATCTCTGTAACTGTTTGGGTAGAAATGAAGACTCTTGGATGACTGCTGTAAACAAGAAGTAGTGAAACTCTACATTACCCCAGCTACGCCTGGAAACCACAGCTCAGACTATTCTGGCTGTAGATTCAAGTACGCATGTCTTATCATGCACTGGTAATTCTGGAAGCATTGAGGAAACAGGGAAGGGAAATCTGAAAAGCGATCGGTTGACGAGTTTTTCAGCTCTTGAAACTTTTCTTTAATCTCTAAGCAACTTGTCTTAAACTTTCTGCTTCTGCAAACTGCAGTCACAAATCACCGGGAAGAACAAGTGGGATTTGTGCTACAAGTTATCATCTCACTGCTGCTGAAAACTATTTTAAATTATTCATCAGTGGAAACTCAGCGTACATAAATATGGCTTAGTGCCCAGTTCTTGGTCTAACCACTGAGACCAAGTCACTGAGAAAGTGGCTGTTTTCTCAGGCAGACAGATTTAGGATCTAAACCAGAGAGCAACATCTGGATTTAATAACATGAAACCCATGCCAAAAATGAGCTATGAATGTAACTGGACGGCCCACCAGCCTTCTCATTTAGGGCTGTTGCATGGAAAAGTCCTGCAAAAGGTTAGATCTGAGGTCTAGTCGGAGAGCATGGAAATTTGCTGCTGGTTTATGCTTAAGGAACACATGCCAAGAGCTTTAAACAGGCCTCTGGAAAAGGTTAGTAGAAGTTAGGTCTTGAGGACCCAAGTTGTTGGGGGAGGTTAAGATCTGCCTGGTTGTGCCAAGTCGTATACAAACTAGGGCCTGATATCTCATGCTTGAAATAAACACAGCCCAGTTAGGGGAGTGCCGGGGTAACCGAGCCTAACAACAGAACTGAGACAAACTCTATAAAATAATAAATCTCTGCTCCACCCTTTAAACAAGTGACCTCAACAGCACGAACATCACACTGGATCAGCTGCAAAAAGTGGCAGATGGGAGCTGGGCTCATCTCCTCAGCTTCCCCTGCAGAAGGGCTCTTAGCAAAGCCATTCACCTTACCAATGCCAAGTTGTGAAAGCTGTAGCCTCATTTACTTTGTTCCTCAGGGCACGCATCTGATCTTCCCAGGACAGTCCTTCAGGAGGCAGCCATTAGGCCTCACCCCAAGAGGCTGTAGGCAGTCTTAAAAGACCTACACCAGTTGCAGCACACTTTTCTTTTCAAGACTTGCAATGGAGAATCATAAAATCACTGAGGTTGTAAACAACCTCTAAGACCATCTAGACTAACCCCAACCCATCCCCACCATGCTCACTAACCATGGTTAACCATAACCATAACCATACCCCTTAGCTCCACATGTCTCAATGGTTCTTGGAGACCTCCAGGGACAATGACTCCACCACGTCCCTGGGCAACCTGTGCCAGTGTCTCACCACCCTTTCTGATAAGACATTTTTCCTAGAATCCAACCTGAACCTCCCCAGTGCAACTCAAGTCTTCCTTCCATAATATCTTGTCTTCCTTAAGTCATTGTGGTCTCTACTTTTTGACACCTCACCTTTGTGGGGTGATTCACCTTTCACTGTTGCCTCTTACTGATGGCCCAAGTGCCACCTCACAGCCTGTGCAAAGAAGCTGACCCATCTCATCACAAGCAGAGAACTCCCTGCCATTATTTCTGGTCTTTTCTGGACTGCTGTTCCTACATGCACAATTAAATGAAATCTGCCACACTGGGTCAATACCCGTGTCCATTGAAGGACAATGTCGTGGGAGAGGACATACAATGATATGGTGTATCAGGCAAATAAAATTGCTGTTCTTAGGGAGGTTACTAGGCAAGCTATTGGCCAAATTCTCCCTTCACTTTAAAGCAGTAATTGTTCCTTTTCAAGAAAGAAAGGATGTTCACAGCAAGATTCTTGAGTATCGTTCCAGAGTACTCATAGCTGGGTTAAAAAATACAGTCTTATTTTCTATAGCATACATTACAGGGTTTCTAAAGTACAACATGACAGTACCCAAGCAAGCCCTACACAAAACCAGTCAGGGTTCTTGACCCAACCAGCTCAGTGCTTTACTACAAATCGGAGAGTAGATGGATGAAGGGAAGCACTGCATGATTAGTCTGAGGCTTGTACACTACAACATCTACATCATACAGCTGGTCCGAGATGCAGATAAAGCTGAAACTTAAGGCAGTTAAGTTGCACCAGGGTAGGTTCAGGTTGGATATTAGGAAAAACTTCTTCTCAGAAAGGGTGGTCAGGAACTGACATGGGCTGCCCAGGGAGTTGCCATCCCTGGAGGTGTTCAGTTGATCAGATGCAGCACTGAGTGACATGGTCAGTGGGTATGGTGGGGCTGGGTTGGTGGTTGGACTAGATGATCTCTGAGGTCTTTTCCAACCTTAGTGATTCTAGTCTGAGAATCAACATAACACCACAAGGTTCCCAGGGCTGGTATTCCAACTCTGTGCCACAAAACCAAAAAGCAGCCTTGGCTTAAAATGTGCTCTGTCATGGTACAGCCATGTGCATGCAGCTGGAAGAGAGATAAGAGCCAGGTGGGACAGAAATGGAAGAAGTAAGGATTATAGCCTGGCCCTGCCTGGGGCGGGCACAAGCCCATCTTCAAGGCAAACAAAGATATTCTCACTACTGACCTGAAGGAAGGGCTCTCAAGGGCTCTGTGTTACAAAACAGCATGGTTTGGAAATGCAGAAACCCCTTCCTCTGCAGAGCTTCTCTGGCAGGAGGTGATGTGTGCTGGCAATCACATGCATTTTCACTTCTGAAATGGACTAGCTTGTACTGAGTGTGAGGGATTTAATTTAGAAATCTGGAGGCAAGGCCATTCAGATACAACACCATGAATAGAATTGGCCTATTCCCTCCTGCCCTTTCCTCCATTATTAAATAAAGGTCTTCTCTATTGTATCATTTTTTTCTTAGAACAACGAGAATACTCCTGAGGAAATTAAATGCAAGAAATACACATTTGTGTTAATGGATTGTGTTTCGTGGACACAATGGAGCACAGCAACTGGAATTTGCCAGCACAGGTGAAATATTTCATGTGTTTCTGGATGAGTTATTAACAAAAATTATTTTTTTATCATTTTTTTTTTTTTCCTGGCATCACTAACAGAAGACCCTCTTAAGAGAGACCTCGGTTTTCATACAGCAGATGTGAGGTCTGAAATTTAAAATTTCAAGGATGAACTGGAATTATTTCCGCCTGAAGTCCAGTAAATGTTTAACACAATGCTAAAGTTCAATAGTGGGTCCTGCCCTTTTCTAGAAACAGCATTTGATATTATCACCGTAAGGAAAGAAGAACAAGGAAGGGCTCCAAAAGGATGCCTTTGTTTGCCCACCATGTTTACACTTGTGTCAAACAGGACTTTCGGGAGAACACAGGCCTGGAAGAGGTGCTGGATAACCTTAAAAGACAAAGCATTCCCTATGAAGTCTTTCTGGGAAGGGATGGATTGTGCCTCTCCTCTCCCTTCCCCCAAATCCTGCCCTACTGCCAGCTCTGCTTCTTCCTTCCCTTCCTCCTCCTGCAATGTCTCACCCACCTGCCTTGGCTCTGGGCAAGGGCTGGGGCTCTACAGCTCTCAGAAATGCAACAGATTATTTCTCAAGCAGCATTTGCATTTCTCAGGTCAGACTGTTTCAGAATGAAAAACAACAATATTCAGATATTTCAGCAGCAAAAATTCTGTGTCATCTTCATTTTGGGGGGGAAAAAAAAATTGAAATTTTATTTTATTTGGCTTAGATTTTATTTATTTATTTATTTATTTATTTATTTATTTATTTATTTATTTTTGGTATCCTGTTTTGAGTAATTCTCGTTCAAAATCATTTGACCACTATCAGCATGCCAAATAAAGCAGTTGAAATAGATATTTCATTTCATTTTGAAAAGCCAGTCTGACAGTGACTGTCTGGCACATATCACATCCTTTACTAGAAAACATTATTTCAGGCATGAACCACAGCTTGACACAATAGCACACACTGTCAATAACAGCAACACACAGTGATAGGAAGTGATTTAATATCATAAAAATAAATACAGATCTGAAAAAAACTTTGAGAAGTTTTTCAATTCACAGTTATTTTCCTAATGGGAAACTGCATCCAAATAAATATATTTTTCATACTTGGAGTCTGTTGTGGTCTTTCCTGTTGGATATTAATGGGAGTCCCAAAGGTCAGCCAAGCTTTAGGGCCATGGAGTGAGTCTTGGGCTGTGCTCTTCCTCAGGAGCTGCTCATTTCAGCTGAGCCCAGGCCCCAACAGCTCAAAAACCATCTGCCCCTCAGTAGCACAGAGGAAAGCCCTGTGCAGCTTTCCAAAAGCCTTGTCTCAATTTAAGCCCTTCCTCTCACCATGCCCCTAGGCTGGGCTGACAGACATGAAGCTGCAGCAACGATTGCATTTTATCTTCAGATTCTTCAAAATGTGCAAACTGTGCACTCCTTGGTAAGTACGTTGGGTTCAGGGTACTTGTGGAGATGAGTTTTCCCTGTCCTCTATTTCTGTATGTTTAATAGTTGGCTCCTGACCATCCCCATCCTCAAGGTACAAAGAACCAGCACTGAGTTCTATTGCCATGTGAACAAGCCAGTGTGCAGAGATTTTCCCCATTTCTCAGCCATCGCCAAGGCTTGATCCTTATTTCTTCACAGACACTGAACCAAAAGTTTTCCCACTACTCTTACCTTAGGAAATGTTAGTTGCAAGTCAAGTCCCACTGAAAAAAACCTCACAGATACTGTTTCCATAGAAACACCACTGCTGCTCACCAAGAGATGCACTCCACTTTGACTTGAACAACCTCACTGATGTTGGAAAGGCCACCATCCAGTCCAACCATCAACCCGCACCTCTGGCCTCTGTAAATCATGTCACTCATCGCCACATCTCCGCAGCTCTTGATCACCTCCAAGGATGGTGACTCCACCAGCTCCCTGTTCAGCCTTTGCCAATGCCTCACCACTCTATCTGAGAAGTAATTTTTCCTCATATCCAACCCAAATCTCCCCTGACTTACTTTAAAGCTGTTATCTCTCGTTCTATCAGCAGCACAGTCCTAAGGACCTTCCCAAATGCAAAGGCTTCCAACTATTGTATTAAAATAGCAGTTCAACCCTGGTATTTACTCTGAGGATGCAAGGAGCAAACACAGCCCGTCCAGGTTTGGGCAAAAAAATTAAAAATAATTTAAAAAATAATAATTAAAAAAAGAGAGAAAGGAGATCTTTTGGCTTCCTGTTGTGGAAACTTCTAATTTTCTGATCACCTTGCCCTCCCTTATCCTCTTGAATTCATATAGCTTGATTCCATTGGTTTCGAATAGGTGAATAAAGGCATTTAAAAAATATAAAAGGGACTGAGCACTGCTCTGCTCAAATCTAGATACAAGAAAACATAAACTTTTCCTAATACAGCAATAAAATCTTTTCAGTAATCAGAACTGTTCAGCACATGGAAGTGCCCTGGGTGGACAGAGGCTCACAGACCAGTTTGTGCTGCCTTCCAAAGCCAGGAAGGAGGAAGACCTGGGGCTGGCAGAGAGCCTCCCCTGGGATCCACCTCCCTCCTGTGGGACTACCAGAGCAGCAAACCACACAGCGTGCTGCTCCTCCGCACATTGCCCAAGAGATCTAGGTGGAAAGGACATCACAACACAGACCTGCCCAAGCCATCACAGCCCGCTAACTTTGCAGCCTGTTCTGTTTCACATCTCCTCCTGCTCATTGGCACACAGCACTTCCCTAGGGCAGTATGAAATGCAGGAAGAGCAAACTAGACGGTGTCTTCCTCCACCTGCTCTGCAGCTGTAAGCCATGCTCCCAGGCATGCTCACATGTGTGCTGGATTTACATTCCTTACCTAAAATGCATTGCCAGACCACACTCACCTTTCAGTTTCTTCTTTCCAAATTTTAACCCAAACAGAGACATCCCAAAACTTTATTTTAGTCCAACTCCATGGAATTTCTGCAAGACAAAAGAGAAGGTAATTCACAGCGGTTTCTTCCCCACAGCATGGCACAACATGAGACACAACATAATACTGGAGCATTTTAAAAGCAAAACCATCCCGGGTCTGTGGGCTGCACTTCCTCAGAGTGAACTTTACCTTGGGGATTTTGATCTCTTCAAAGGGAATAGGTTTAAAAAGAACATTCCCGCTACTTTGGTCCAATGTGAAAGGGAGACGTCCCCTCCCAGGGCTTGTGCTTTGGGTGCAGAGAAACAGGGCATCTACCCAGAGCAAGACCAGCCTCCTTGAAGAGCAGTCTGTTGATATTTAAACTTTTGGTGTTCTGATTGTTTGGAGGACTTTAAAAGTCCTTTGGTGCTGAACACCAGCAAGGGCAAAGCAAGCAGTGCCCAGAATGCCTGAAGCAATAGGAACGCCGTGTCATTGCTTAACAAGACAGCAGAGCCAAGGTGAGATGTCTGAGGGAATCGTGATTTATCTGGAACAAGTTTCCTAGGAGGCAGAAACAAGCATTTGCACTGTGACACTGCTCGTATTTCATGGAGGAAAACTAAAAGTTTTGGATAGAGAACAACAAAAGCAACCATGATAACTTGCAGACATACACACTGCACCAACAGAACGTACTGACTTTAATTCCCTTCTTTGAAATCCTATTAGTACAGGAGTATGGCTGTGTAAGGAAACAAGCGTAGCAGATAACCTATGCTAGAAACAAACACTTGTGAAACACAGCCTGTACCACTGTCCCAGAGCACTGCTGATATCCATGGGCTGTGCCTGGTGCAGACATAACCTTCACGTCTTTTTTTTTACAATGGAGGTAAACCTCAAGGAAAACTCTGCAGTTCATGCCTGCTTTTCGGTGTGGATGTTCTATTCTGTGCTTTCTGTGTGGATATATCCATCCAGTGATTTTGTGGCTGAGACTTTGTGCATTGAGGCTGACTGTGGTTGACATTGCAGCCCCCCTGACCTCATGGCAGGGGGTTGGAACTGGATGCTCTTTAAAATCCCTTCCAACCCAAGCCACTCTGTGATTCTCCTTCCCAGATGAGAAAACAGAGCTATCTTTAGCAGCCTGAGATATGCCTTCTTATCCCTGGCTGACCTTGCTTTGTCATTTGCAACGTATTTTTCCATCATGTTTCAGGACGATTAGTATCATCCCTTACCAAAACTTTCTTGCTAGCACTGAAAGCTGCCCATACGCTGGTATGAAGATGAGGTTTGATGCCCACGCATCCAGAAGTGAAGATGTTGGGTTTCCTGGAGCTCCAGGATCAGCAGATCCAATGAGCATCTGGTACAGGTACACTGCTGAACTCCACCTTGCTGCATTTGCCAAATATTACAGCAGGACTATCTGCAACTCTAAAACCAGCTGTGCACTCCAATGATGAGGGATATATTTTCAACAGGGGGAAAAAAAAGGATGTTTGCGTACATGAGAAGCAAGGAAGAGAAAGAGGGTCTATGCCTTCTTTCACCAGTAATAACATGAAACAGCTGATGGAGCTCAGATCCATGTCATGTCAACAAACATGAAAATTCCTCCAGCTCTGACAATCGAGTTTTGTTAATGACTGTGATTTTCAGATCATTAGTATCAGACACAACCTCTGTATGGCAACCAGATTGCAACAATACACTGATTTGTTTGGACAGCACCTTTACGTCCTTTGGTTTCTCAGCGCAGTTGATGAGGATTGCATTCCTTGCACGTCTTTGCTCAGCAGCAAATTTAAGTTACCATTTTGAGCAGCTTGATTCAGCACAAATAATGCTGCATGCTCTCTGCTCCCACAGAGCACTGCCTTTTAGGGCAGATATGGGTGGTAATTTTGCCATGTCCATTCACACCCAATTCATCTCCGACAAGTTATTTCCATCACACAGATTTATCACAGCAGCTTATTTAGCCAAAGTACAGGAATTATGAACCCAAACTGACCTGAACATCTCTGCAAAATGCAGTTCCTGACTTGTCCTAACCACACTGCCACCTGAGAACATGTCAGTCTTCAATGGGCACATATGTAATATTACCGAGGTCTTGACACACCCCTGTTGTGCAAAGCTGTATGCTTTATTTTCATTCTATTACAAATACCTCCATTTTCTTGTTTGTTATTGACTCACACATCTAATCCTCGTGCTCCTTTACTTAGCAAACCACATAGCATGCTAGCAGCCCGCTTTATGCCAGCACACCTCCATTCTTGTGGGTGTCAGTCTCAGAGGTCATTGGCTGCAAGCATGCAAACAAACCTAAGCAAATGGTGGTGGAGTAATCCCTTGTGGTGGTGCTCCAGATCCTGCCCCTGTCAGTGCTGGCTGTCATGGCCTGTACAGCAAGATGGCATCTCCTGGCTGATCCTCCCCGGGCCTGCCCTCCATCCCAGCTCTTTTCCTGGGCTCCCAGTGTAGCCTGCAGATCTTCTCACAGGCAAGCTACATTGCAGATGTCACCTTCATTCACATCCCAGTTTAGTTTTCTTTATGCCTCCACTTTTTATTTATTAATAATTTTTTTTCAGATTTGAGATTCACTTTTCTTTCCACATGTTGCAACTGAATGCTCTTCATCCCCTCGTCACTCACGTGTGCAGCTTTGGTCTTAATTTCCCTTTGTGCTTTCTGGAAAAAATGATGTCTATCATATGTTTCATTTTTATGTGGCGCAAAGAACTTCTCAAATTCTGGGGAGGCACTTTCACAACCTCCTATCCCTGAATTAACTGAAAACCCTACTAAACACATGAAAAGTTTCAGTAGTCAGAAGACAGACAATTTCCTGCTTGCCCTTGTTTCCCCTGGCACCAGCTGTTCCCAGATGCAAAGGGAAGCACTGCTTCCATCTCCTCAAGTTGTGTCCCCTGGGTCAGCACCAATTGGCTTTTCCACTACTCCATCTTCTCAGTAGTTTTGTTTCCTTACTCCAGGTAACCCTCGCTGCTCCATGATGCACACAGGTCCAGCCCCTTTGCCTAGCAGAACACAGCTCACTTCCCCATATCTCCACAGCCTATAGCACAAAAGTCATTTTAAACTCCAGTTCTCACTTCCTGATTTATTGGTATTCATGAGCTATGAATACATTACCACTTTTCACTACAGAAAGCTTTTGTACCTGCAGTGCTCCACAAACATTGATGCCACCACAGTGAGGGGTAGAAAACTTAGGAACAATACAGCACAACAGCGACAAATGGAGAGCAGATGTTCCAGATGGAAAACGTGGCTGCTTTCTTGGCCCCATTTCTCAGGGCGTAGCTACACAATACATCAGACTCTACAATAAATATGAACTAGGAAATACTCAGTGCTTATGCTCCTATCACCTCCCTCCGGACTCTATTAAATGATCCACACTAAATAGAACTATCTTTGGAAGGGTTCTTTTGATCCAGATCATGGGGTGTAGATGAGTACAGGCTGAAATTCCTGTGCAAACATTGGTTTCAGTGGATCTCAGGTGGCAGCAAATTGTGCTCTAATATTAGAAATGAGCACCCAGAGTCCAAGGAAAATAGGCAGAAAAATAAGATTTCCCTCAGTCACCACACACACTGTGGTATTTATACACTCTAAAGAACTGAAACAGCTCTGCCAGGTAAAGATTCAGAATCCACGCCATGACTTCACTCACCAACTTTCTGTGCCAGATCAAGTTCTAAAAGTTATTTTTGTTTCTGTATTTAGTTGATGTAACAACCACAAATATTCACAAGTCTTATGTTGTTTTTATTTTATTTTATTTTATTTTATTTTATTTTATTTTATTTTATTTTATTTTATTTTATTTTATTTTATTTTATTTTATTTTATTTTTTCTCTCGTGCTGCAGTACCAAATAGTGAAATACCCAACAGCTCAACGTATGAGAAAGCACATCCCAAGCACAGTGCATCACAGTGGGGTTCAAGACCGCCCCTACTGCAGTCTTGGTGGAGCAGTGCTGCCAAGCACCACGAGGTGAAGCAAATCAAAGCCCCAGATTTTGAACACATATCACTATAAGCTGCATTTGGAGGCATAGCTGGAAACATTCAGAGGGTTTAAAATACACGAGGCTCCCCAATTTCTCTGCTTTTTCCATCCCCAAGTCACACTTCTGCTAAGGGATGTACAGTGTCAAACAGTGAACCAGGAGTCATGTTTGTTCCTGGGTATCGCAGAGTGGGATATCGTGGTGGTGCAGTGCTTTCTAAAGCTCTGGAAAGAGCAGCACAACAGCCTGGCACGCTTGGCACAGACTGACCTTGTAATGTGCCACAGAAAGTCACGTTTGTAAAGGGCCTCCTACAAAGGTCTGCTGCGTCAACTCTTTCAAACTACTCAGATTTTGGTTCCTGAGAGTATGAAGACTTTTCCTGCTCCTATCTAAAGCAAATACTAGTGTTTCAGCCAGGAATGGTTAGCACTAATGATCTTTAAAACTGATATGCGTCAGCGTGTACTTTTTTCCACCTCTCCTTACACCCCCTTTTGTTTGAACTCCACAAAAACAAAGCAGGGAGCAGCGTGTCCTGCGTCCCCCCAGGTAGGGGAACACCAAAAGCAGGTTGCAGAGTTGGCAACTGAAACGTTTGTGTTCACTCTCAGAATCAGGCTCCTTAGGGGCTGGAATGGGGCAGGTCTGAATTCAGCCAGGAATAAGCTGAGGAAACTAAACATGGTCACTCTGATCATCAGGCTTTGCAAAAGAAGTGGTGGCTCAGATTTACATCCACTCATTCACTACAACTACTTTGAAAGGCGCTCCGAGAACTCCCCAGGGCGTTAAACACGTGAAGGTGTACCTGGGATGGGGTGAGCCAGCTCCTCAGCCAGCTGGATACGCAGAAACCCAGGAAACTCCCCCCTCCCCTCCAACACGCCAGCGCAATTAGCTGTAATAGCCAGGAAACAGCCTGTTATCTGCCACGTCTCAAAGCCACGATCCAACATCCTCCATCTGTCTTCATTAAAGCACCCCTCAGCGCTGACACCGGGAGGGAGGCCGGAACGGGCGTGCGCTCCGCGGGGCAGCCGCGCTCGGGTTACGGTGCGGTGCCGTGCGGTGCGGTGCGCTCCCCCCGCAACGCCGAACAACAGCACCGCGGCGGCTGCTCCGCGCGCTCCGCCCTATCAGATCTCTCGGGAAAGGGGGAGTTGGGGAGGGATGGGGGGGAGGGTGAAATAAATAAATAAATAAGAAAGAAACTCAGCCCGTAGAACAGCGATTAAGCTCTACAAAGTTGTCCGGAGTTTGGAAAAAACGCAAGTTTGCCGTCTCTCCCCAACCCCACCCCGCTTCCCCTGCGGAAAGTTGACCGAGGAGAGAGGCTTGGCGAAGGGGAGCGTTCGATCTTACCCTGGAAGGCTCCTAAAAGTCACAGCAACAGAGCTGCTGCCCTCCATAGCACTCCTCGGGTCTCTTTTACTCGCGGCTCGATCCCCTCCCAGGATCAGCAGCTTCAGCGATGGCATTCATCCAAGGAAGCAGAGACACACGGGCATCGTGCGCTCCTCTCCCACCCCGTAACGATCGATCCGGCGTGGCCCCGCTCTGCCATACAACGTCCCGGTAACAACTACTACATTTACTCCAACTTCCCTGCTTCTTGCTTCAGTCACTGGGCTTGGCTTCTCGCCAAATCCTTCCTCTTTTTTTTTTTTTTTTTTTTTTTTTTAAGTTCTGTTTCCTGTAGACAGGGAGGAGAATAGCGGCTCCTTAAAAAATTAAACGCCCGGCACAAAGAGCTGCGAAAGACCCCACACACCAGAGGAGCACCCGGTGCGACTCTGCAGGAGAGACAGCTGATCTCCTCACCTACCTCCTGCCGATGCGGAAACGTTCAAAGCAAGAGGGTGAAAGCGTCCAGCGTATCAAATTGCCTTAAAAAAGGATGAACTTGGTAAGGGATCCATCTCCCAGCAGCTGCCACCCCACGCTCTACTGCTGAAATCAGTCAGGACTCTCTAAACCCACAAAAAACTCTCGTTCAAGTTGATCCCAAGGCTCCACCTCGCACACTTTCAAACAGTCACGAGCAGCAAAAACTCTGCAGAGAAAAACCTCATCAAGTATTATTGCATAATTGCAACCACAGAGCTTCCTCCAGCCCGTCAGAGGATCGCTCAGCTGCTGAGACGTCAGGGGTTGCTCATCCCTGCAGTGTGACCTCCCCTTGGTTGCCCAGACACGCATGTGGCCTCACTGCCCTCTGAACACTTCCTGAAAGCCCCAAGCACCCTGAGGAGCCTCCCAACCTTCCCCTGTGTCCCCACCACGCTGATTTCATTCCCCAAGTTATGGGACCATATAGGCAGTGGCCTCCCATATGCCAGAGCCTACCAGGTTCACTGAATGACCAAAACTGGGCCAACTGCAGCAGTAATCCACCTTCCCGTGGACTGCAATTATTCTACGATCGCTGAGTTCTTTGCCTAAGATGCGTCAACAGTAACATCTACCAAATGTGTTTCTCTCTCTGCTTTTCTCTCTCTTCATCTGCAGTGTTTCCCCACTGGGTTTACAGAAATACTGCTAGAATTAATTTCAAGCCTACACATAAACACTTGAATGCATTAATCAGCTGATTAATTGTAGTAACTTGAGGGACAAAGTCTTCACAAAGGGTATTCTCCGGGAAATGAAGTTGTCTGAAGTCCTATCAAGAAAAAAACAAAACTAAACAGAAAAAAAAAAAGCCATGGAAGGCCTGGATGCTGCAGTGGCAGAGTTGCTGTGATCATAAAGGGATCAGTGAAGAGTGGCGATGAACAGAACCTTGTAGCACCAAAGGCAATTTCTGAAGGAAGAATAAAAGCCTGTACCCCTTTTCTTTGACTCCAGGGTCATTCTTCCAAGCTATGCCTGTCTCAGACAATGTTAGCTAATAATTCTACGCTACTTCTACTTGCTTTGCTGCCATCTTTCTATTCATATCACTTCAACCTTGGCCAGAGTCATTTCTTCCTTCCTGGAGCAGAATCCATCTCCTCTCTTTGACATGAGAGTGGACTCAACCACAGAATCAGTTTTGTTTATACTTTGTGATGGCTAAGAATTGGATAGGTTGTTTTGTTCTTGATTTTTGATTGAACATATGTTGGCAGTGCCTTTTTCCTTCTGTTATACATTCCCCATGCACTTCACTGAACTTGCACATTTAAGTTTGGCACATGTGGAAGCATTCAGAAGAGCAGCAGTCACTTAACATACCCAATAATCTCTGAGATCTCTTGTTGTTTTACACTTTTGGCCCTTGGGAAACAGCTTCCCAGTGATCACACCATTTCCTTCCTCCTTTACAGATTTCTAAATGCATCATGGAGGGATGCTTTCTGTTTATAGAAACAAGCAACTACATCCAAACCATGATTCTTCACCGCTGGTTCCTCCACTTTGCCAGCTGTCCACCAGTTGCAGAGGGCAGGATGGGTACCATTAAGACTATATCCTACCACTGCAGTTGGGAGAATGACTTCCAGACACTCAGCCTGTGCTAGATTTCAGCTGCACTCAAGATGCAATGACACTGCCTCATCCTCTGTGACACTGGACCACATCCTCTGTGCCTTTAAATATCAATGCTGAGAGTCAGCAGATGATTCTCACTGGAGGACACAGAACCCAAACATGCCTGGTGACTTAGTAAGGCTCTCAGTGGTTTAAGTAACCAGAGAGCATAGCTCATGTAGAGAGAAACAGGAGGAAAATACATCCTGGAGCATCCCTTAAAGCAGAAAAAAAATATTAGCCCTAGTGAAAGTCCTTCCTATGCAACTGCTTTCACACCTATCCTATACAGTTCAAAATGCACACCAGTGAGTTTGGCTTTCTGCTACTGTCTTCTAACTCCAGTCTTGCCCAGTTTGAAGGCTTGAAGCTTGACTTGCTGCACAATGTCTGGTACCTCTCATTACAGAGCCAAGCTCGGCATACCCCAGACCCCACACCACTGTGGTCTCCTCCCCATACCCTATGTCTTCCTCCTCCCTGCTTCTGACATCCTCCAACAAGGAGAGGGATAAGGAGCAAGCCCCACTTTGGAGCCCACAGACACATCTATTGTGGTCATGAGCATATTTAAAAGCTGCAAGGGTTCATATGGATATCTCGTCCCACTGGCAGACTTTCCATCTCCCGTTCTTGTACTATCACCAGTTACCTGGGAAAAGAGGCCATCCTCCCATTGATGCATCCCCTGAAATAAGATATTCCAAGTGACCCTACTGGAAGGGATGCCCTGGATTCCCTCCCTCCACCATGCATAGCTTCATGGGTGCAGTCTGAAGCCTGGTACACAGCTTCAGCCCTGCAGGGTCATAGCACAGTATTCCCGTACCTCACCGCTTATTCCAGCAGGTGGGAGCTGACACAGTGCTGTAGGATAGATGCCGAATGGAAATGGTCAGAAAATAGTTTCAGTGGGCGTGTGCAGAATAACATGACTCATACAGGTCAGAATTCGTTGGAGTGCCACTTACCTGCAGAAGGGAAGGAAGGGTTTGTGGCTCAGAATTCCCTTTCTCCATCAGACCCCTGTCGCAGTGCTGTGAGCCTTTAACAAACAATAATCCTCTGGGGAAATTCATGAGATATCCACAGCAGTGCAGCCTCTTGCCTTCAAAAGGAAAGCAGCAACCAGCTCTGCGAACTGTGGGTCTCCTCTTCCTGGCACCAGCACCAGCTAATGTGATACCTTCTGACATTTTAAAGCAGCAATTAAATTAGACCCTGTCTTTCTGCCCCTTCACAGCCCATAGGAGACAGAGCAGAGGTGAAAAACTTTCAGTCAAATGGTGTTCATATGGGTTCAGCTGCTCAAATTACACAGAGGAGGAGATAAATTTTCCATTGAATTCTGCAGGGAGTGAGGTCCAAGAACACCCAGTCCCTGAGGATTCCAGTTCTCACCAGATTTGGTAACTTGTGCTTACGAACTCCCATCAGTTTCACTGTGCAGGTAGGGAAGCAACAGCTGCAAAGATGGAAGTCCTGCAGGTACCTGAAATAGCTGCTAGGCGATTTGAAGGCAGAACAGGACATAACCTGTCATAGGGTTGTTCTTGGACCATAAATATATGCCTCTTCACTTGCTGGTGGCACAACATGGGAGAGCACAGGGATCGACTGGCAGCAGCCCAGATGTGCCCACACTGCTTTTAGCACATGGTTCCTAATCACCCATGGTGGACTCTCAGGAGGACTCTTGGGAGGGCTCGTTAAAGGCTATGGGAGGGTTCATTAAAGGCTATTCATGCCTGCATGAGTAGAAAGTCCATGGCTGAGGATAAGGCAGGAGCCCAGCCTGTGAAAGGCTCAGATCAGAGAGCCCCTTTGAGGCATAGATATTACACAAGACCTCCTGTTGTTATTTGCAAGGCAGTGGCTGCCACAGACACATACACTGTATCTGGTGGCACTTAAAACACCACCACACGTGTGCAGCTCAGACACATCACCAAACCAGCTCACACCACTAAGTGACTGGGGTGCCCCCAATGGAACCCTCTGCTCAAACATGCTGATGACATCCAACCCATCTGGGGCCAACAAAAAGCCTAAGTGCTGTACAGAGTCTTCACTCTGATGTGCACTCGTGGGAGAAACAGCACTTTTAGTATGATAGTACATGACCCTACGGGCCCTGTAATGGCTATACACAGCGTACGATATCTCCACTGGTCACCTAGAGGCATTCTGGCCTTGTGCTCTCTTTATGACCTCTGCTGCAGTGGGACAGCAAGCACTGATTCCTGACAGATGTGCCAAGGAGAGATGTGCAGGCAAGGGAGGCATTGCACCTTGGATCTCTAGCCAGTAATCATAGGAACAGTGCCCGCCACTCTGGACAATGCTTCAGTGCAGCTCCCCATCAGGCATGAGGGCAGCAGGAGAACCCCGTATCTTCAGGGACAGATAACTTAGGCATTCCCTACAACATCACCTACGGAGCTGGGAATTATTTGCCTAACTCCTCGTGATTTACTTTATGTATTGTTCTGACAATTAGCCTTCACGTGAGAGGCTCAGGTGGCGCTCTGAGAGTTTTCCTTTAAATGTCATGTCACATCCATTATGCTCATAAAGACTTTAGCCATAATTCCAAATTAAACACACCATGTGTACATACATCTGCACTGCCTCCTTTTCCTACAGTCACATCTACCCTGCCAAGAAAAACTCTGAGGCAACCTGCTGCCACCCATGACATTCTCTGTAGTACTGGCAACCTTTTCTATACTTTGTGTTATCGTTCTGTATCTATATAGAGCACTGACAAGTGAATAAGGAAAACTGAACCTCATGGCAAAGGAGCACGGTCAGTATGAAGTCGAGGGAAAAAAGAAAAGAGAAAAACAAACAAACAAACAAACAAAAAAGCTGCCTTAATAAGGCATGGAGAGCCTGGTGCATCAGGAAGAGAGAAATTGGCTCCCCTCTGAACAATCAGATTTCAGCTAATTACCCAAAGATCTGAAACAGCTGTTCTAATGCACCCTGACATAAATACGCACAAACCCACTGATTTCCCTGGAGATTTCCCCAAAGAAACTGCATGACATTTTCACCAGCAGTTTGCCCTTCCAGCACAGAATGCCCTCTGCAGCAAAGCAGCAGCTCAGGGCTCTGCCAGCTCCGCTGCGGTGCAGGTGTGCCAGGGCCCAGCGCTGGCAGACTTTGCTTCTATTCACGTCGGGCTGTGCCCTCCCTTGCTCTCCAGGTGTTTAACAGAAACACATGTTCCTCTGCACTCAGATGGCTGAGAACAAAGGGCCGCATTATTCTCACCTCTGTGCTTAAGCGGTGAGTTCCCATTAACCTGAATAGAATTCATGTGCAGAAATCCCTCTGCAGCCATACAAAAAAAAGAGGAGCCATCAGGGGTGTGTGCAGGGCAGAGTAGGGGAGGTGGGCACACTCTTCCCCCAGAAAACTGCAGCAATTTCAGAAAACCCGGATAGGGATGATAGTGAGCAAATCAGGGGTTGGGTGCATGCCTATGGGTGCTGGGGGTACAGCTCCAACTTGAAGTTAACCACAACCATGTTGTCTGCTGGGGTGAGATGCAGCATTGCAGGAGGTCCTTTGGTATGAAGATCCTTCTGTTTCAAAGGGGATGCAGGAGTTGACTCATGAGCCTTACGGTTCCCTTCCAACTCAGGTTATTCTGTGATTCCATATCGGTAGGGAGGCAGGTATTTAATTTAAACCCCTGTTCCCTGTGTTAGGATTTTTCACACCACATTTTGTTTCACAGCTTGCAGAATAAAAGCCCCACCAGAAGAGGAGACATCTGCTGCTTCTGACAGCAGTCAGAGCTGTTGCCATGTGCCTGCTGAAGGCAAAGATGTGCAGCCTGAAGAGAGGAATATGCTGGAGAAACCACACAACAGAAGACTAAATCAGACTCTGAGAGACAAGAAGGAGTGAAGTCAGGTATCAGCAGTGCTGTGTGGTACCGAGTGCCTCGTCCAGGGAAATAAAAATACTTTTCTCATCACATGCATTTAATTCCATTATTTCCTGTTATGAGTTTTTTTACTTCCTTGCAGCACTGAACTGTGGTAGGCAGCAAACTGCTCCTCATACAGGATGTGGCACATCCTGAGCCCATCACCCCATCGTGGTGTTGGTGTCCACAGTGCCCACACTGTCCAGCATCTGGTTCCACAGATGGTATTGCATGGTGTGGGTGAAGAATAAATGTTTCCTAAAGACAGTTAATACCTGGGCAAGCTCTCTGGCATGAAGCATAGTGCTAGAAAACATGTAATCCCCAAAGATCTCTGCAATGATGATACAGTCAGAGCAGAACGAAGGCCCTGTGTAGGGAAGTGAAAGTTATAATTCTATTAGAAAGAGTAAGGTTGGATTAGCTTTGGGGGCAAGAGTGGTAGAGAGTAGCAGATAACACAGACAAAGGTCAGAGCATTTCATTGGATGTTATCCACTGACCAAGGATTGCCTGCACAGAGAGGAGTGAGTGTGACCTTCTTCCAGTAGTCAGGCCTCTGTTTTGGCTTTAGGAGGAAAAGGAGGATAAAATACAAAGGGGTCAGGCTAAAACTGTGTTGAAAATAATTTCTTGGATTGTATCTGACAAAACAGTTACACTGCTCCAGGAAAGACCTATATATAGTTGTAGTATAGTATACTATACATAAAGAAAAGTGCATGTTAATCTGCCCAGCCCTCCTGCAGCCCAGCTTTTCAGCTAGGGCCAACCAGAAGGTAAAGTGGTGACAATCCAGAGAACGATAGCTTCTTGCAAGCATCCAGAGTCAAAAATAGTTCTGTCCACCAGATGTAACTGGGAAAGCTCTCCGGTATGTGGCAAAGCAGTGAGTATCACATCTATTCCTCGAGACACCCAAAAGACATTTGGGACATGAGGCAGTTATGCCAGGGTGGCATGAAATACATACAGACCAAAGTATTTATTGTTTCGTTAACCAACATCCCAGAACAGCACTGCAGGACTGACTCCAGTTATACATTAAATATCATTTCAAATGTTTCAAAGCCTGAAGTGACATGATGCCTCTTCTGCTCAGAACAGCCCTAGGACAGACCCAAGGTTCAATGGTGGGGGATGAGGCACAAAATATTGTTTTAAGGTTTGCTGGATCTATGTGGTGTCACTGAGCCTTTTATAGCTATGGTTTCTGCTGCTGCATTTTAAAGTCTACAGGCTGTCTCTATGCTTTACCATTAATTGATGGTGGAAAGATTTGAACAATTTCTTTCATCTTACAAGTGCCCAACAATTTTAACCAAGTTTGTCCATTTTGGGTTCCTAATTCCAGTCTTCTGTTTGTTACCAAAACAAGAAGAGGCTTTCCTGCTGCCTCTTACAAACATCTGAAGGAAAAGACACAATGGAAAAATGGAGTGGAATTGAATGGAATTGAGTGGAATGGAATGGAACAGCAGGAGAAGTGAGGAGAGGTAGAGGGAAAAGAGAAGGGGAATGGGAAGGAAAAGGGAAGGGGGAGATGAGGGGATGAAAGGTGGGGAGGGGAGGGAATGGGGGAAAGAGGGAGGAGGCGGGGAGAAGAAGAAGAGGAGAGGAGAGGAGAGGAGAGGAGAGGAGAGGAGAGGAGAGGAGAGGAGAGGAGAGGAGAGGAGAGGAGAGGAGAGGAGAGGAGAGGAGAGGAGAGGAGAGGAGAGGAGAGGAGAGGAGAGGAGAGGAGAGGAGAGGAGAGGAGAGGAGAGGAGAGGAGAGGAGAGGAGAGGAGAGGAGAGATCTAATAAGTCCAACTTTCTAACTACTTCAGGTTGAACCAAAGAGAGCTGTGAACACAAGGCAGCAAAAGGCTTCGTATGTGAATTTAGGGACCTAATAGAATGAAGTGGGACAGCCTTAGAAATATATGTAAATGGTACTGAAAAGCACAAGAAGCCAGTGTGTTGGAAGTGGTTACAGGTTTGTGTCTTGTTCATGGGGAACATGCCTGACACCCCAAACTGGTGCAAAGCTAAAGACCTTGGGGGAAAAAAAAAAGGGAGGGGGGGGGGGGGGGGGGGGAAAGACTGGGTTACAGGCCTTTGAGTCCACAAGGACACTGCAACAAGGACAGAAGGGTCTGGAAGAGAAAAGGAATGGGAAAGATCCTAATCACAGTGCAACAGTGATGTGCTGCAACTAACCATGAGTTAAGCAAAATCATTCTTCTCTCATACACGTATTCATGCTTTTCGTAGTGTTGTAAAGTCAGCGGTACAGATTTAAGATGGAAAAGTAAAATAAATCTTATCTGTCTGAGAAGTGAAAAGGCTTGGAAACAGACCTGATAACAACAGTATAAGCTGCACACAACTCTTGCCTAAGAGCTGGGAAAAGGGGAGGTCTGCTTAATGTTAAACCAGAGGGTAATCCAGGTGGCCTCTAAAACTACAACTCACGGTAGCTACAAGGGCAATAAACTGTAGCTGGGAAACCTCCTGGAGCAGGAAGGAAACAATGGATGAAAGTGTAACACTGAACAACCAGTAGAGGTGGGCAAGGAACTGCACTGGCCCTGGGAGAGCAAAAAAGTAGCCAAGGAACATGAAAAGGAGCCTTGCTCACGTACAGGTCACAGCCCTGCCCATGCAGCCCATCGTTAACCTTGGATTCAACCTGTTATCATACAGCCCCAGCCCAAACATCTCATACTGCTGTTCATCACGTGGGGAAAACCAAGGACTGTGATCTACTTTCTTTTCCTCCTTTCAATGCTCCTTCCTGGGGTAGAGATTTGGAAACACCGGTAAACTACACAATTCAACTTTTGAAGTGGGAAAACCAGTTTTTAAAATATATTTGTATCTAAATGTATCCAGTGGCTGTGGACAGAGGAGTAGAACTCACCTCTTCAAGCTTTCCAGCCTCATAACGAGGGCACTTGTGACTTTTCGCCGTCGTCATTATATCATCCTACACATATACAAGAATCAAATACTTCTCCTCCTGGAATCAATGCTGACATAAGAAGGACTTGTGCTGTTGTAAGAGGTTGGACAACTGCGTGTGCTAAGCACTGTCACGCAGGGCATGGAAAGTGTGACATGGTGGCCTTTCCAAAGCAGACAAATGGCTGCTTAGTTGTGGGGACTTGTTTGTCTGACAGTGATGTACCATTCACAGTGATGCTGGAAGCAGTTTTCCAGCCTAACTCGAAGAGAGTTATACTTTGATGTCAGCAAATTACTGCACTTCACTGTTCCCTCTCTTTCAGGTATTATTACTATTTTTTTTTTTTATTTTTTTTTTTTTTTCTGCTTAGGCCTGGAATAGCAACTTTCAGTTCTGCTAAGATGTATGTAGGTCATGAATATGTTAACAACTAGAGCCAAAGCGAAAGTGCAGTAAGTCATACATTTCACTAAACAGAGATCCACAGAGAGTTTTTACTGCTTAGAAAAAGGAGGCATTTGCTTCAAAGGAAGCAAACAGATCCTACTGTACTGTGAACTGCAGGTTACTTTGCCCTGGTTGTTTGCAGCTGAGTAACGCAGAAGGTGCCTCTGTCACATATGGTCTTTCCCTTTAAGTGTTACTTCTGAAATAATTTATCACCTGAAGTAATATAGGCTAAGGAAGTTAACTTCAGCATAAAAACTGCCCTTCCCCTTGTAAACTCACTTAGAAATTCATGCTGGTTTCTGTGGGACTTTAACCGGTGTCAGCAATACTTAAATTGTCACATCCCCATGGTCAGAGAGAAGAGCAATGCTTTGTTGTGAAAATCCTTCAATACAGGGCTATAGAGTCATACTGCTGTGTTAAGTGTTGAACTATTACCAGATACAAAGGAAGGATGTAAGACAGCCTATATGAGAGAAACAAGGATTCTGAGGGAGAAGTGGACATTTTTATCTGCAATTCAGTAGATACTTAGGATGTGTTTCATCTAACCAGACCTCCCCATTCATGAAGTCTTCGGCTGCCTGTGAGTTGGCCTCCTAATCTCATGCCTTTCAGCTTCAAAGGCAGTGAGACCATAGAATGATGGAATCATTAAGGCTGGAAAAGACCATTCAGACCATCCAGCCCACCCCCACCCACCCCATCATGCCCACCACATCCCTCAGTGCCACATCTACACAGTTCTTGGACACCCCCAGGGAGGGTGACCCCACCACATCCCTGGGCAGCCTGTTTCACTTATAACTCAATATACCACAGGCCAGAAATCAGCACTCATTAAATGGTTCGTTGGCCACTTTGAGCTTGGGCACATCTTCTCTGGAGGCAGCTATGATGCAAAATGCTTTCTGATGGAGGCAAAACCATCCTGTGTTTCATGCCTTTGCTGTTACATTAAAATGCAGCTGCCAGCAACAATGGTGGAGAAAGCACTGAGCATGTTTTGGACCCAACACCAGCAGAATGAATGGGTGTTTTCTCACCAACTTTGGTTTATTGAACCTCACTTCAGTGGTCCCAGCTCCCTCTAATTTTGGGTGTCGCTGACAGAATAAAGCTGATGTTACATAAAGAACCTAGACACAGGAGCCATTCTTTCAGTACCAGCATTTAGAGATGCAGCACGATCCAATATGCAAAAGAAAGAAAGAAAGAAACAAACAAACAAACAAAACACAGCAAAAATAACCAAAATCTGGGCTCTTCTGCAAGGTTTTTACTTTTCTATCAGGAGAAGAAATTGACCTACCTGGCTGTTCTGTGCTGTCTTCTCTATCTGAAGCTGTTTGTCAAGATAAGTGGAAGGGTTATGCTCAGCACCATGCAGGGAGCTGCAGCCTCTGTACAGGTCCCTATGGGATAACTCAGCAGAGCATGCCAGGCTGCTCCCCAGCAGGGCCTTGAAGCTCCCCAGGGAGTGCTATGCTTTCCAGGTAGACCTGCCCAGGGACAGAAGTCACAGGATGTCTCAGTGTGCTTCACGTCCTCAGCAACGGCTGCAGGAGAAAAGGCAAAGTTCCCCGAGCTGTGGGTGGAACATGGCACAGCATTGCACTGGGTAAATAAAAGCAATTGATCCTTGGACTCAGGTGCGACATCGGGTATTAGGAAGGTTGATACCACAGGCAGAACTCTGTATTTTGTCTGAGAAATGCAACATCAAGCACCTATTTGTAGTGAAAGTAGTAGCCAGGGTTGTAAACAAGACATTGCGTTCAACTGTCTGCAGTCAGGAGACTTAACGTTCTCAAACAGCACACAGATGGAGACACTCAAAAGAAAAAGATATTCTTTCTCAAGAACATCTCACTGCCTCCCATAAGGACATACAACCTTTGGCATGCAAGCAGTTACTTCAGTGCCCTAAAATGGGGGTAACAATAATGGTTCTGAGGTAGGGAATGACAAAGCTAATATAAAAAATCACCTTGTAGGGTGCAATGTGAACACGTAAGACTAAATATAGATAAATATCTAAATAGCATTTATAAAGCCACGCTGGCATTGCAGACTGTCCTGCAATTTCCCACAGTGCAAACTGCCAATGCTAGCTCAGAAGCCACAGGTTGCTCCCGTAGGCTTTTTTTTGTCACCTACTTTGAGGTTTGGTGATGTCTGGATGAAGAAAAAAATTACAAAAAGCAGCAGAGTTAAAGATGATTTTAAAGAGGCAATATTATTTTTTGACATGCCTTCAGCATGCCAAATCACTGATGTAGAAGGCTTTGTAGAAAGTACTTCATATCTCCTTAACCATATGGTCTGTTCTTCAGTGCTGGTTTATTCCCAGCTAATGCAAAGAGTCTTACCAGGACCTCCACTCTCTGTAGTCTTTGTCAAATTAAGTACCTCTTTTGGTTTCCACTGTGAACATGGCAGTGAGAGCTACTGCCTTATGTGAAGTTCTCCCAGTAGGTAATAAGCCTTGTTTACATCCAATAGGGTCATGCAAGCACTGGAAGGACAGCAAACTGAGCAAATAGTGAAATGAGGCTCGAATCCATTCTCACATCTGTGTCACATTCTGGATGAGTTACTTGATACTGTTTTCCTCCTCTTTTCTTGTTTTCCGTTGCTCCCTCAAGTGATGAGGCAGGAGGCATTAAGGACCAGGAGGCATTTAGGAACACATGGGTGACATCTCAGCACATGAGATCTGCTAGCATGTAATGCTGGCACAGTTATCCCAAAGTCCTGGTAAATGCCATTGTTAAGAAAGTGGAATTCCGACCCTCTCCAGAGGGCGTAGAAATGAATAATCTTTTTTTTCTGCCCACTTTCAGTTTCTGGGATTGGCATGTGACATTATTTTTAAATCAGAAAAAATGTCTTCTCAAGGGAAAAAGAGACGGCACGACACTGCAGGATTTGGGTTTGCTATTGACAGCAACATGCCATCCTCCACTGCCAGCATTTTACCACCCAGTGTTGCAGTACTGAGTCAGCATGTGGGTAGGGAGCCTTTTACGCAGCAATCAGGGTTGGACTTGGAGGATGCACAAAATTACAGTCCCTTCCTGTCTGTGCTGTTTGGGTCACTAAAGTAAAAATAATTTCAGAATAACAATGGCTAATTACTTAGGACGAAAAGTACAGCTTGAGACGAAAGCTATTAGAGCATGAGAACTACCTTTGTTTGGAGATAAAAAGCTGCTGTTTGAGAATGATGCAATATTTGAGGTGGGAAGAAAGAAAAGAAAGACATTCTGCTGCCTAATGGGAAATGGTTTTGCAAGGACAGCGTACACGATTTACTCTTCCCTAAATCACTCCCAGCTCTACCCCCAAGATTTCCTGGAGAGGAATCCTTTCAAAAGCTGTTGTTCCCTTCATAAAATATGACTTACCAGGAAGCGTTTCCTTTCTCTCCCATCTTCTACCAGGTTCCAGACCATATGTGGGACTTGTACTTTGTGAATTAAGTCTGTTTTAACTGAGTACTGAGTCTCTCCATGCCCACATTCTGCTTTAGAAACATCTTTCCGTGTTGCAGCTTCCTCTGGTAGGTGCAATGTGTTGGATGTAGCAGCAGATGGATCATGGAGGCTCATCCCTCCACCAGTTTGCATACTGATCACCCTGGAATACTGAAGTTCAGCATCACATTGATGGATGAAGTAGAAGAAAATGAGGTTTTGCTCTCTATGGGATTAGCCTACGAGGCTTAAAACTGCTAGTTCCTGCTTATCTGGTTTCTGATCTTTGGCAGTGGAGATCAGTGATGTCAGCATCAAAAGCAGCTGAAGGAGGGGGTCTGGTGGCAGCAGGACAGTCCTGTTTTGGCTAAAGGTTTTGGTAATAAGCTGATAATGCTTCAGGACAGAATCTTGAAGGCTGCAGTGCCCACAGTGAGTCCTTCTGTTTCATTAACCATGGAATTAATATTAAAGTTAACACCCCTAAGTATCATAATGAGAAGAACACGTATGACTGTAGTATTCAACTCTCCACCCAAATGATGTTCAACATCACCCTATGGAGAGATATGGGTATGGTTCAGGATATCAGGGAAAGTATTTTGGAGAGAGAGAAGAGAAATGAGCAGCAGAGAAAGGAAGAGAGATTGAAGGAGAGAGACAGAAGGGGAGATGGAAGCTGCGCTCCTCTTCCTTCTCCAGTTCAGTGATGTCTTCTTGCTTTATCTGTTGGTGAAGAGCACACAGGATACCCAGTGTTTTACCAGCACTACTGACATGCACTGATGCTGTTGCTGCTGGGGCATTCATCAATGGCAAGCCCTACCTGTTTTGTCTGTTGCTTCAGTATACCTTTATTTTTTTAGTATTTGTGAAACTGTACAATGAAAGTCCTGAGGGGACTGAAAGGAAAAGTCAAACCTGTGCTTTTGTTGGAAGATGCTCCAGCAGATCAAAAACACAGACAAAATCACTCCAAATGGTGACTGCTCCTAAAACACACATACATCTATCAGTTGTGTGATTTCACTCAACTTTTGGACGAGGCCAGCCCTACTTCATTCCCCAGGGCCTGCCATGCAGGTGTGAAGACTATACAGATTGCCAGTAACACAGTTCAATGTCTAAGAATGTGTAGTCCTTGAATGTGAAGAGAAATAGTCAGCTTAAGTTAAGGGCACTTCATTTCAGACCTGTGGGGTACAAACCTCCTGCAAACAAAGTGGTTATGTCACAGACCATCAGTGCATGTTTCATGAGACATTGGCTTCAATGTGACAGCCCCCTTCAGAAACACCCGTATGGGCCTGAGAGGGAGGGGTGATTCAGAAAATAAAATAAAATAAAATAAAATAAAATAAAATAAAATTATATATATATATATATATATATATATATATAATTTCAGTTGGGCTGTTTCCCTTCCCTCACTCACCGCAACAGGCATTAGAGCACTGGCAGCTCAATACAGTGACAACGTGCTTTTCAGCAGCAGAGGTCTAAATGTGGCTGCACAGAATCTTGTGCCGGCACAGCCCATGGGGCAACTCACTGTGATGCCAAGGTCCAGGTTACAGTCAGTTGTATGGTGAAACCATGGAGAAACACGGCAATAACATTATCAGAACAGTCTCCCTTGGGTGATGTGGGGTGGAGAGTGGATGTTACTGAAATGTGGGAAGAATAGAACTCTTGCTGCTGAGTATTCTTGGCTGTTTAGTGAGAACCCTATTTTGTGGAGTACATTTGCAGCGAGGCAGCTCTGACTGGTCTTCAGAGACACGATCCAGTTCTCTGGAAGGAAATCCCACATATATTCAAGACAGCTACATAAACTCACTGGCAGAATTCAAGGCTCATTCTGAGAGATGTGCTAGAAAATGCTTCCTGACGTTTACTGCCAAAGACACTGTAATGAGTGTGTAAACAGCCCTTCACTCCAAAATACATGAAGGATTAGCACAGGAACCCAGTGAGGGGCAGCTCTGTAGAAATGCAGCTGTTGTCCTCGAGTAGGATTCAGACAGGCCTCTCCAGTTTGGTTTATCCTAAGGGATGTTGGATGCTTGTTGCAGAGACTCCCCGATGCTTGCAACCTGATCAAAAATAAATATAAGACATGCAAGTACAGAATGGGTGTCACAATCCAGATCTAAAAGCAGCACATGGCCATGTATCACTGCAGCCCACTGCTGTCATGGGAGCTGCTGACCCACGTTTTGTTTTTCACTTTCGTAATGGTGTCACTGTCACCTTGCAGTGAATTTCAGGAAGATTTATGCACCTCCTTCCCTATGGCTGCTGCAAAAAGTCTCAGTTTCCCATCAGTTTGTTAGAATACCAAAGAGAAGATCTTCAAAGCTGAAATTTCTGAGCCTTCTGGAACATTTCAGCCAATGCTCAGTGCTCAAAGAGAAACCTTTCAGTGCTCCAAACTACCTGATTAGCTGTATAAGGTAAAGAGCACTATGAGAAAAGAGCATTAAAAGGCAGGAGAGAGGTCTTTATAAAATACCAGCCAAAGGACAGCAACTGAACAAAATCTGCTCTCAGTAAGGTGAACCTCATCCTTAGGTAGGCATAAGTGGTGTGTTCAGAGCTCGGGTTGCTAGAGGAGTGCCAGGGCAAGCTGCACAGTCACCATCAGCTCCACTTTTTCTGTGACTGAAGCTGCCATCATTAGCAGGAGTGGTACTAAGTGCATCATTAACACAATACATAATTTGCATCGTTCACGTTACGGGACTTTGAACTTACGACAGGGCGATAAATCAGACTTTCACCCCAAGCACCCTACTCAGTGAGAAATGAAGTCATAACCATTTAGTACACAGAAAATCCTACAGCTGGAAACATTTAAAACTTTATTACAACTGACTGTCCATCCTGAGTTAGTCAGAGCTTTAAAATGTGACAAAACATTCTTAATGAGCATAGCATGTTAATTACAATAAGGCTCTTTAAGAGCAACACAGTGCACAAGTTCTTGTCCTCCCAAAATGTGCCAGTTTGGCATAGAGCTGGAGATAACAGGAATGTGGGTGTGAGCATGGAGGTAAGATACGTGCCCAGAACTGGCTTCCGATCACAAAGGGGTATTTGATCATGACATGGCAATATGACAAGGCCATAATCAGAGACAACAATATCCTCTCTAGCAGAGAGAAATATTTCCCCATTTCCCCACGTTTTCTTTGTCCCTGACTGTGTTCCTTGCATGGCAGGGACTGGAGATGTGGAGAGATGCAACCTCAAAGCTGCTGTGAAGACTCCTGTGATAAGTCCTGGCCACCAGAATCAACATTTGGCTGATCTTTGCAGAACCATCATGCTTCTTGCTCTCTCCCACCTGCTCTCCAGAAAAGATGAAGGCTGGAATTAACAGGTGCCCTACTTACCTGCAGCTTTGATCTCTTGCAAGTCTGTTAACAGAAGTTGGGAGTGATTTCTGAGGGATTTCTCAGTGTGTGTGTATTCACAGCCTGGAGAGCTGCTCCGCTTTCTGGGAGGGCTGGCTTTATGAGACTTCAAAGCAAGGAGGGGAGGCATTTTCCCTGTGCCACTGCAGTTTTCCTCTCTGCAGCTTCTGCACTCTGCCAGCCTCAGAACCCCTGATGTTTCTTGGGACAAACCCCACAGTGAACTTCTCTGAACGACACCCAGGGGGAAATGCACTCACAGGAGACTTTGGATTTCCTTGCAGCCCCAAAGACAAGCTTCTGCAATGCATCTGCAGCCCCCAGTTCCCCCAGCCCAGGCTGGCTGTGACCTGATCCAGGCCTAGTGAGCAGCAGGAACATGCAATGCAAGGGAAGAGAGTCCTAATGTCTAACACAACAACCTGACCTAGTGTGTGTGCCCATCGTGAAGCCAGGGTTCTCCTGCAGTCCCATGGACCACAGCAAAGCACGCACACAGTATTAGAGGGGTTGGATCTCCCCTCCAAATCCATCCCCATATAACTGCAGTGCCCAGTTCACAGAGGTTGTATTTGCACCTGGAGGCATTTCCAAATCTCCAGGCATAAACTGTGGCTGCACACCAACTCCTACACTGCTGGACCTTGGCCTCCCATGTAATCTCACTGCTGGGTATCATGCCCATGACTTCTTACCGTACAATCATGGAATGACTTGGGTTAGGAGGGACAGGTTCATCAGGTTCTGATCTCCTTTTCTGGGAGGAAACCTGCATAAATACTGTTTGCCCATTCTCCAGATGTCTGTGTATCACAGAATCAAAGAATCATTAAGGCTATAAAGAAGACTGTGATAATCTAATCCCACTGTCCAAACTGTGTCCACCTAGACCAACTCATGGACTGGGTAACTGGAGGAAGATGGCGTCCTCATGCTGGAACAGGACACCCAGGAACAGCTGAAACTGCCACATTAGCAGAGCTGTGCTCCCAGTCAGGTCATGGTGAAAGTAGTAAAGCTCTTCCATTCTGTTTAAGATATCTTACATTAAAAATCTCTGTAAGTTATTTCTGCATCAGAACTCACTAGAATTCAGTCCTGGTGGTACTTTCTGACATGGCTCTACAACTCGCCATTGGATGTCCTCAAGCAGAAAAAGGACTGAAGGTTTTTTCCCAGTTGATCATTTCTCCTGATCTTTGTCATCTGTCATGGGCCTTTGTTCCAGGTTCTCCATAAAGAACTCTTTGTGCTGTATTTGAGCAATGCTTGTGCCAGACCTCTCTCTGAACTAATATGATTAACCTGGCACAGAGAGCTCTGTGGCCGGCTGGAGTGGAACTGGGCCAGCAAAGCTCCACTTGCAGGACCTCATCCCTGTATTTCTGTACCATGACAGTATCACCCTACACCAATGGCCTCATAATGACCTTAAGTTGCAGGAGGGGACGTTCGGGTTGGATATTAGGAAAAATCTCTTCTTCAGGAGAGTGATGAGGCATTGGCACAGGCTGCCAAGGAACATGGAGATGTGGTATTGAGGGCCACAGTTAGTGGGTGTGGTAGGAATGGGTTAGGGTTGGACTAGATGGCCTTAGAGGTCTTTTCCAACCTTAATGACTCTGTGGTTCTGTGTCTTTAAGTAGGACCCATAACAGAGATAAGAATTTACTTATAGAAGCGGTGAAGAGCACAGACCATGACTCAGGCAGGTTGGTGTAGCAAGCACATGGGAAATCTGCTTGTGCTGCTGTACTGTGGATGAAAGGAGGATTGCTCCTACACTATTTAACAAGAACATTGCTTTGTCCTCACTAAATGCTTTACGCCAGAATTTTACAACGTTTAGTTCTGCAGAATGGTCCATTACATGGTTACTTAGCTCCTACCCCACGCAAATGACACATGTGAGTGGATACAGAACTGTGGGGGGATCCCAGAGACCTCTGTATTCTGGCTTAGAAGATGATCTGAAAGCCATGCAATCCTTTAGAACTGTTCCTGCTGCAGAGGTAAAGTGTCTTCTTGATGGTTCTAGAATGAGATACGAAATTTTCTTCATTATTTGCAAAGTTAGCAATGGAGAAAGAAATTAATGAAGATCTGCCGTTCATAAGGTAGGTGAAAATATGTATATTACTAGGTCTCAGATTCTATAAAACTACACTCAGATCAGAGAAACTGGCTGGGTGCAGATCAGGAGGTGGTAAGGACCCATTAGCTGGCAAAAATATCCATCCTCAGAGGGCTGAGCTTTCCTGCTTACTTATCACAAACAGGTAACAGGATAAATTGGGAGAAGATTGCTTTCACTGAAGAAGAATGACATGGGAAGGAGATGTGAAAGGATGGTGAAAAGCTATTTAAGGCTGAGTGGAAACTGCAGCGCCATCAGTCAGCATGAAAATACTTCTTGATCCCCTGATCTGAGTACTTATGGAAGATAAAGCAAAGGAAAACTTTGTGTTAGTCAATGGCTACGGAGGTGGACTTTTAATTGCTGATCAATCTCTGGTACTTAACAAGAAAGGTGGGAGAAGGAAACAGATACACTTTGTTTTACATCTAAGCAGCTGTTCAGTGGGATGGAGAGGGGGAATGCTGCCCGATCCTTCCAGGAGATGTCTGAAGCTCTCAAGCATAGGACTTGGTAATGGTTTGTAACCTGATATTTCTTCTTTCTGTGGTTTTGGACCTAATTCCAAGCTGATTGCCTGGGCCCATGTGGACAGGGCAGTGAAACCTCCCAGCCTCTCCTGCTGTCAACACCTGGCCTCCTGCCACAAGTGTGTAATCAATAAGAAGCAGAGACCAGAAGCCTTAAATCAACCAAACTAAGATCAGAAAGATAAGCATGTCTAAACTGGTAACCACCACAGCAAAACACCAATGGCTGGTCTCCATAAATTCCTTGGGGTGGTGACAGTCAAATTCCCTATTAAGCCCAACACAGAGTTAACTGGATGATGCACCATGGTCCGTGAAAGGCAGAAGAAACTGAATGACCTACTGTCTCTTCTCTAGCTCTTGAGTTATGGATTTTAGGCATTTCTCAGTCCTTATTGCTTTGGTAAGGTACAGGAAAAGTAACAGTCTGCAGTGACTTGGGATTATAAACTACGAGAGAACTGGTGGGTTCCTCTGCCACTGAAGGAGATGGCTTTTCACGGCTCCAGAGAACAGCTTTTTAAATACATTCTTGTGACACTTTCCACTGAATCATGCTTTTCTGTCAGTCTTTTAGAACACTGCGTGACTCAGACAAGACCTACATAATCTACAGAATTGTCTGCAGTATTAGCACTTAGTTTACTGATTAGCTCACTCATTGTACTGGAAGAACATTGCTTTGCTACACAGACATGAGCCCCTACTGGCTTGGGCATGACACCAGGCACTAGAGATGGAACACAAGTAATGTCAAAGAGCAAAACATGTTTCTTTCTCTCCCACTGCCCCATCCCGCTTCATATGGAGAATATTGCGCATGGGATGTTCTTTCGGTATCGAAACAGAAGTTATGAGAAAGAAGAGGACAGACTCTTTAGCAGAGTCCATTGTGATGGGACAAGGGGAAGTGCTTCCAAACTAAAAGAGGAGAGACTTAGATTGGATATAAGTCAGTCGGAGTTGTAAGGCACTGAACAGGTCACCCAGAGGGGTGCTGGATTCGCTGTTTCTGAAGGCAAATTATTCCCACCTGAAGTTCATCACTCTCCATCTCATTTTCTGTTATTTTCAGTGGAAAAAAAAAAAAGGGGTTGCCAGTATCACTACATCAATGAAATGTGAGGGTGGTTTATTGTCTCTTGAGGTGTCCTTTTATTGTGAAAGGGCTGGAGATGGAGGTGGTTGCTGAGAACCATAACACCAATTATCAGGTGACTTTTGGCAACCTGGCTTACGAGTGTGGAAACTGATGTTTCTGCTGATACAGCATCACCAAAATGTAGGAACAAGGTGTGACTCGTGAGCTTGATAGAGGAAGGGGTTGGTACATCATCCCGAGAAAGAAGATTTCTCATGTTACCCTTTTCCAGGACTGCTTCTAGAGGGAAAGAAAAAGAAACAACAACCCAACCCAACTCACTATCTATAAATCCGTAAAGCAAAACTTCCTCCAACGGAGGTTTCACTTTCATTTCCTACATAACTTGTTCTTTTGGAGAATGGATTTCATGGCATACAGACACCAACCAGGCATCCGAAAGCTCCTACACTGAGATCGTTCCGTGAGCGGTGGAGGGTTTTTGTTAATTTCCATTTGGGCTGAACAAACCAGATGTTCTCCAGCAGGTTTTCCTCACCCCGGTTTCTAGGCTGGATGACAAGCTCCCCCTGCAGAACATGCAGCGATGGCTCATGCAGCACTATATGAACACGTGGTGCTCTGGAGGAATTGCACGGAGCAGCTCCTGCTGCTGTTGTACAGTAGTTCCACATCTAGCACTCACTGTCTGTTTCAGACTTCCCTGCTCCTTTTGCTTTGAGGAGAAAAGAGATGAGGAACAAAAGTGAAATAAACGCCCCTACTGGGGAGGGAGGTTTTGTTATTTTTGTGTCTTAAATTTTTCTCTTTATATATATATATATATATATATATATATATATTTTTTTTTTCCAGAAGTGAACAATAAGCTTTCCTGAAACGCAGAGGGATTTTGTTTCTCCAGACTCGCTCCTCCTGGCACACACACAAGGGAATACGCCGCTGCTGCTGCCAAGGTCTGAGAAAACCTCAATAGTTATTGTGCAGGTTTATTGCATCCGTGATGGTCATCCTCAGAACTTCCTCCCCAGATGAAACAGAGGACCTGACCTTGGCTTGGGTTCAGCAGGCGTATGAAAAAATTCCAAATAAGGATGTGCAGCCCAACAAATTCCCCAAGAGGATAAAGTGACCATGTTTAGCAGTGACTTAGAGCAGCTCTTGGACTTCATCACCTCTTGCAGCAATTTGCGTCCCCAGCTATGACTAGGAGAGAGCCGAATCTTAGCAAATATATTTTCTGCTCGTGAGGAAGCAGACAGACAAGGCTTACCCTCCTAGGATTGCTGAACACTACCAGATAACAAAATGAAGACAGGAATGTGCATCTCAGGAAGAAGACATACAGTGAGTGCTGTGTTTATAAACTCACATCACTCAAAAGTCCTTCCCCATAGGTTGGTCTCAGGGTTGATATATTCCAGCAGTTGGAAATCTTTTTTGGCTGACAGTTGTCATTACAGAGAGCCAGCAGATCAGCTATTGGAGAGCTGGTATTCATAATGGCTTTAGTAGATGTGGCAACTGACAGGTTTTGTCACCACATCATCACAAGGGCGATAAAAGGAGGTGTTATTCTGGGTTTGCTCCCAATAAGCAGTGGAAATAGTAAAAAGAAAAACTCTTAGAAGCACGATTGCCCAGAGAATAGTTATTTGTAGTTCAAATGCAGTGGTTAATAAGGCTCCACACAGCTTTGATTTCTGAAACAAAACCAAACAAAAACCATATATTGAAAATAACGCAGAGATAAATAAGGTCTGGTTAAACTGAATCTGAATTAATCTTGCCAAGGAAGTGGGGAAAATACAAAAGTTCTTTGAGGCACAGAGATTGAAACAACAGAGGGAGGAAGAGCTGCTATGTTCCTTCTCATGGCAGAATTTGAAGGCAGTGCTTTGGTCTCAAAGCAAAATCTTAATGGGGCTGGTTGGTGATGAGAGCTGCAGGCTGCTAGCATCCCAAGTGAGATGAGCATCACTGAACAAAGGATTCATCTCCCAGTATTCTGAGTCTTGTCTGATATTCCTTGAAATTTCAACACGTTTACATTATTTATCACATCATCTTACATTGTACCAAAAATAACAAATGCTGTGCTTCCAGGCTTCTGCATGTCATCTGCAGGCTGCCAGAAGCAAACATTCTTCCTTCCCAGCACCAAACTGCTCTAATTGTCCCTCTTTCTTCAATGCATCCTGCAGTACAAAAACAGTGCTAAGAAATCAGCTCAAGTGTCTCATGATCTTGCATGCGTGCACCGACAGGCAGGGTGTCAGCTGTGGGCTTTGTGGCACTGCGGGATGTGGTCAGTGGGCACAGTGGGATGATGGCTGAATTAGATCATCTTCATGGTCTCTCCAACCTTAATGGTTCTGTGATTCTGTCACTTTCTCAGCTCAGGCTGACAGATGTCACTGGGGTTTGGGATTGGAGAAGCACTGCTCCCCTGCCTACTTTTATAGCCCCATTTGACCTGGGCAGATTTATGAACGAGAAACCAGCTAAAGAGGTTGTGGTGTTGCCGTTCTGTCTCACTCTCTCCCTGTTTCTTGATATTTTGGGGCTGTTGGAGGGTTCCTCAAGCCCTGGGTGGTGTCCTGGCCCCACATGAGCAGAGCAGATGGTCCTGGGGTCTGTTCTGAACCTTGGGGCTGTTCATGCAGCTTCTAGACTGAGGAACAGGTTCAAAAGAATCCCTGTTGTCCCTTCTGTTATTTGCTCTTTGTCCAGAAGGGGAAAGTCAAGAACAGTCAGATGAAAAATCAAAAAATCACAAGAAAGGACTTTGCTGCAGAAAGGGCTGCCCACCAGAAAGACTCACCTGAGACTGAGCAAGGAAGCAGAAAATGCATGATGATGACTAAAAGCCCAAGTGGGCTCAAACCCCTCTATTTCCTGAGGATGGATCACTTCCAGGCCTATCTTCTGAGAACACTGTAACGTGGACCTGGAGGTTTGTTAGCCTCTGGGTTCTTTGCACTGGCAAAGGTGGAGCTTCTGGGACTGGAATGGCAGCAGGCAAAGTGCAAAATAATTGGACTGAGCAATGCAAGAAGCCCATAAAGGCAGGAGCTGATACAGAGTTCTTAAAGCTTGGAAAAAGAGTGATGCAAGAAAGGCAGCACACCAAAGCAGCCACCAATAACTACACATGGATGACTGCAACAAAGACTTTGCCATCTCTGTTAAACTGGACAAAAGCACCAGAAGCTTGGAAAGTGCAAATAAATCATGCAAAACCACACTGTGGTGCAAGAATGATTATTTCTAGATTGGCCATAAATCACTAAGACAGCCACTGAGAAGCTAAGAAACAGAGGACTGAGGTCCCGAAAGAATCCCCCAGATGCAGACAAATCCTTGTCCATATCTCTGGTTTGAAAGAGGATCTTAACGGGATCTATAAGAGAGGGCTCAGACCTGCAGCGGATGTTCAGTAAAGCATGAGGGAATACTACCAACCCCATTGGCTGCACTGCTCATGTTCATAGGTCGCACTTTGTGTGGGACCACACAGGGCCAACGCCTCGGGTTTTCTCTATAAAGGAGGAAATGAGAGTGTAAGGGCCGAAAAGGAAATCCCACAAGCAGTTTGCCTTCCCTTAGTGCCACCACACCACCTCCTCCCTTTGTGCTGCTACCCAGAAGCTGGACAACTGAATCCTGTGCCCGAAATGCTCACTGCCTTCTCGGTAAGTCTGAGTCTCTCCTCCCATTCTCTTGCCTGCCCTCTTGTCTTCATCCATCAAGTTGCTAACCTCTTCCAGGAAGAGAGCCCTCCCAACCTCTGCCCTCACATCACTAACCCAGAAACACCGATGTCCTTTCCCCCAAGGCCATTCCATCCCCATCGTGTGCTCACAAGCATGCGCCAAGCCCTTCGGGTCCTCCTGTGTTACACCTCCAGCTATTTTTATGACTGTGTGTATCACAGCCCTGAGCTGGCTGGAGCTTTAGAAAGGAATTTCCCGAAGAACAAAAAACCTGCTACGTTCAGAAGCCAGCCTTGCTTTCTTCCGTGGAAAATGATCTCATCTTCTCAAGTAAAGGTTAAGGGGAAAAAAGAAGGGGAAAAAAAGGGATTGTTAACAGTTCTCCGCCATCCACTGAAACTCTGCATGGTGGCTTCTGTCTTTCCCTGCTTTCTGGTTTGCGTTCTGAATGCTGGATGGTGCTCTGGTCCTCATAGCTCAGGAAAAGTAAATAAATACACATAATGGAAAAGCCTTAAAGAAGGACAGCAAAGGCTATCAGAAGTTTGGGATAACTGAGTAAACTGGGACACCGCAGCCCCAAAAAGCACTGCTGAGGGGTGGGGTATGGCAGATGTCTGCAGTAAGGGTGGCTGCTAAGGGTGGATAGGACCAGCACTGTAGCATCTTTTAGATGAACAAACAACATTGGATTAAATTAGTTGGAACCACTTCCAAATCTAAAGGTAGGTCTTCATACAAAACCTCATTAATCCATGGAACTCCTGTTCAGGGGACTGGAGGGATGAGGACAGGAGGAGGATAGTTCAGGGCTTTTTACCCTGTTCTTACTCCTCTCCATCCAGCTGCTTGTAACCACTGCAGGAGAGAACCATTTCTGCAAGATGGACTTCTGGTCTGAAACCGAACTGCTTCTCCCACAGAAGCAGCAGAAAGATGTCAGGTCAGCACAACCAGACCACTGGCAGAACACACACATGTGCCTCCAGCATCCAGCTCGTCTCCCACTTCTCTCTTTTGAAGTCAGTGTTGCAACACTCCAGACTCTTCCCGGAGTTCTGTGTCAACTTACCACTGCTGGAGCTTTCACCTTTGCCATGATGTTTCTATCCCAGCCAATAATTTTTATATAAACATATTATTTAATTCATATACATATGTACAGAATACAATAAATTATATACTTCCATATGTTTGTCAATGTACTTACTATGTATGTATAGTTTTTAAACACACAGCGTATATCCAACTAATGTGCACAACACCCTTTTGCTACCACCAGGATGAGAGGAAGTCCAAATGCAAACGTGAGCACTTTTTCTGGCAGGAAAGAAAATCTGAAAGTGTGAAGAATGGATGTGAACCCAAGACATGAAGCCAGATGGGCCACTTCAGATAAACATAATACAAAGCAACAGTTATAAAAACTGATTTTATCATCATAAAGTTTACAACTCTGGTTTGCAGGACAAGCACCAGCCAGGTGGATAAGCAATATACAGAGTCTGGGATTCCCAGCTCTGCTAACAGACAAATGTCCATGTCCAGGCCTCTACCCCATGGATACAGATTGCAATGTCACTTTAGGTGACATGCCATCAAACTCAGCTTCTTCCATAATGAAGCTAGAAACAGAAACACAGCGACAAGCTTGGCCATTAGGTAGCTGAGTTACTTGCAGTCGCGTGGCCAAGGAAAAAGTTGCATTATGAAATATGAACCTCTGAGTTATTTAAGCTTTTCTGCTTGAAACTGGCAGCATCCCCCAAAAAATGAGGAGAGGGAGTAATTTACTTGACAACAAGAAGGTTTATTCTTTCATCTCGTCAACATCATCTACATAGTATTAATGCTCATCAGACTGAAAGCTGTCGATCCATTTTGGTATACAATTATTTTTCTTCACGTGTTATTGGTAAGGTACCCTACTGCCTGCCTGAGGCTTTCATTTAGCACCACCAGGAGGCAATACCTGAATACAAAGGAAACTCAACTTTAAGGTAAGATAGGCAAACAAAAGGAAGTACACTACTCTCTATCTTTTTCTGTCTCAGTGCTCTATCAGAAGCCAAGAACTCCAGGAAGAGACATCAGAGACAGAGGTACTCTACCACAGAGTAAGAGGGAATTACCTGACTCATACACTGTGATGGGCATCTACAGCACTAAGGAAAAGCCTACGAACTACATGAGAGTCACTTGCAAAGTCGCAGTAGCAATTCTAACCTACGTGATTTGGCAAGTCCAATCACAGTTATACTTCAACAGACGACTCCAGATGCTGCTAAAAGAGTTTATTAAAGACTGTACTAACAGTTCTCGTAACAATGGCACGTACAACAATTCAGAGTTGTGACAAAGAGCATGAAGTTTAGGAGAGCACTACTGTAGAACACCACGGACACCAACGAAGCAGATGTGCAGTCTTAACTCTACAAGCAAGCCCATGGAATACAGCAGTCATATCATACAGCTGTACAAGTGTCAGACAGAATAGAAAAGAAAATACAAAAAAAAAAAAAAAAAAAACCAACGAAAAAAAAATAGCCAGTCCTTGCATTTATTGACAGTGTTACAGTACTTCATGGACAAGGACTGGCTTGTTCCAGCTGCGCCTTCCACAGTACAAGGGCAGCTGGAATAGCAAATATCCCCTTAGTGAAGAAAAAAATCAAAAAAAACCATACCTCGTTACAATCATTGCTTCAGAGCTTCCTGCGCACTAATTCTGACATCCCCGCAATGGCTTTGCTCAGGACGCTGTTTTATTTTGCAAGACAACAAAACTGGTATGGTTTTTTTTTTTTCAAGATAGTGCAAAAATATTTTCAACGGTATCGTTAAATCACAGATTAATGACGATCAACACGGATCAAACGCGGCATGGCCAGCAGCAGCTTCACAACCAGAACAAAACGGACCCGCTGCCCCCCCCCACCCGCACTTAAAAGAGTGAGTGCATGCAGAGGGGAGACGTGTAGTTCTCTTCTAAGCCATTATTTCTGGGTTTATGAAGGAGGAACGGCCTCCAAGGTAACAAAATGCTACAGAAAACTTGGAAGTGTTAAATTATATAAAAAAAAAAAAAGAAATAAAACAAAACCAAAACAAAAAACACAAACGAACAAATAAAACCAGAGCAACTCCCTAACAAAAGAAAATTGAAGTGGAAAAAGTAAATAGTAGCCGTATTATCTGTCATGGCTGTAAAGTTGTTCCCTTCCTTACCGGGTTGGTCATGGTAGTCAAAGTGTGACTCGTGGCGCTCAGCAGCTTACAGCACCCACATGGTGATGCAGGATTCCCAGCAGCACGCGGGGATTTTATATTCTCTATAACACAGCATCTAGTTACAATGGCAGGGCAGCTGCAGCCTGCTCCTGGTGTGCTGCCTTTGCAGTTTTTGGCTACAAGATCTCACGGCCCTTTGCGCTTGTTCCACTGGTCATGTTCATGCTCACAGCAGCACATCCATAGTCATACATTCATTTGGGGTCCATCTCCAGAGCAATTTGCAACTTCTTTTTTTAAAGCAGACGTTGAGGTGTCTGCCTAACACATTGAGACGCTAGTGCACCCTGTGCAGGAACACCCTTTGGCAGCTCCACAGTACACGAATTCAATGAGATAACGTGTTTTGCCAAACCCCCAAATCACTCTTCTCCCAATTTCCACACAGTCGGTTTGTTTCATAGTGTGATTATGTAGAACCTTTTTAACATCTGCCAGTTTCAGAGGATAAAATCACAGTGCTGCATATCAACAAAACCCAGCATACCCAGCCTGCAATATAAAATAATTTATATACACAAAGCAGAATTTGCATCTTAAATAGGAAGAGATTGTCTTGTTCTCTACGGTGTCTTACCCAGCTACTAAAAAATAAATAATTCACATCAGATTGACAGATTTGTTTCCTCTACAGCACACGTGCGCGACCGGAGCTGACAAAGATAACATGAAAAACAAAAAAAAAACCTTTTGTAATTAATAAAAGAGAATTGTTGAACACTTGCACATATTGGCACAAGGCAGAAGAGAAAAGGAAAGATCACACAGCTCAGCTCAGGTGCCTTCCTCAGTGGAACGGGACTCAGATTTCAACTTCACAAATTCTTTTGCAACCTCATCGTTGGTTCTTTGGGAAAGAATCCTCAGGACCGTAAGCCCAGTCTCATCCATGTGGATCCTGCGCCCAAGAGGGCACCAGCAAGCACAGCTTCCTTTGTCTGCTATGTCTCTGAGCTGCATCACTGCTATGCCAAGCACCCGATCCTCACGAGCAAAGCAGTAGTCCTTCACACAGACTTGGAGCTCATAGGCGTCAGGGCCATCCTCATTACCCAGTATGCTGAAAAACACACAAGATCAGAACATATCAATTTATCTTAAAAAACACATTCTAAAAACATGCCAGAGGCTGGGCTAAGCGCCAGATGAGCCATAGAAAAAACTTGCTTCTACAGAATCACAGAATCATTGGAGTTGGGAGGGACCCTTACGACTCATCTGGACCAACTCCCCTGCAATGAACAGGGACGCCCACAGCTCCATCAGGTGCTCCATCAGCCCCTCCAGCCTGACCCTGAGTGCCTCCAGGGATGGGGCATCCACCACCTCTCTGGGAAACCTGTTCCACTGCCAGCATTCACTACCATTTATCATAAAAAGCTTTTTTTCCTCTTTAGGGAGGCAGGAGTACAACATACGGTGTACGCATATTTTTGCTGTTTCATAGTTGATAAAGACAATGTGGCTATTTGAAAAGAAAAAACAAAACAAAACAACTCTTTTCAAGTTGCCTTTGCATGCATGCGTGTGTGTGTGTTAAACTGCAAGATGCAAAGAATGGAGAACATAAAAGACATGCTAATAGATTTTCAACTCAGACAACTGTAAACATTTTTGCTCCTGCTAAGGGTTGTTTCATTTCAGTAATTAGTATTTTAATTAGATGAAGTCTTTGTTAATGATTCAGAACCTTCCATTAAAGCATCAGCTAATAAAAATGCATTGCCGACCTTCCTGATGTTTCTAAAGCTAAAAGAAAAAGAAAAAAGGCACAACTATTCCTTCACTTAGAGCAAGTCTGCATTTCTCCATATTGAATAAAAATCACACAGCCAGTCCATCTCCCCTGGGAAGTTTACAGTCTCTTGCAGGTCATCACTTTTCTCATTCACAGAGTCCCAGAATGGTTTAGGATGGAAGGGACCTCTGGAGGTCAGCTGTTCCAGCCCCTGCTCATGCAGAGCCACCCAGACTTACTCATTCTTACTGCACAGCTGGGTGAAGACCAGCCTGTAGCTCCTTTGGTTGAGCCTTCCAGGAAGGGAGACAGCTTTGCAATAGTGAAAGCCAAGTAAGAAGAATCAATACTCCATGTTGAGAAAGGCAGCGACTGCTAACAGATCCAAGGACTATAACCTTGGAAACGAGGATATACAAGTTCACAGAGCACGCCCCGTATGTCGAGTTGGGATAAAAACACTCATTTGGAACAAAAACCTCAACCACAATGAACTTTTAGCCTCAACTCCCCACAACAAAACACACAAAGTTCATTAAAATGACAGAGCACAGTAAAATACACACAACACATTTCCAGAGGTAGCCAAAGGACACTGCTGGTGAAGAATGATTACCAGCATCCCACCCACAGCACAATCTACCATCATCCAGCTTTTCCTGCCAAGGCACCTGACACCGGGCCAAGCTGCTGGTTCAAGTGCTGCTCTGGGCCCTGAGCAGGCTGTTTGTGGATGCTGGGAAAAAAAACACAATCTGTCCACTGCATCTAAACATGCCAAGCCAGATCCTCAGGCTATTTTTCACACTTACAAGTGAAAGGTTTCATTGTATTTAGGAGCCCAGTTGTTGCTCTTTGACTTTGTTGTGAACTTCCTCTTCTTGTCACTCTGGTGAGGCCCAATCATGGTAATTTCAACGAAGGGACGGAACATGCCAGACGTCTGCCACTTCAGGTCATTGGCTGCCACAACTGGAAAAGAGTCACAATCTGCTTTACAACCAATGCTCATTTGCTCCCACTGCTAGCTTTCTGCTCGGATCTCATTTCAATTCCTTGTCCAATCTACAAGTTTTCTCTTGCCATAAGCACATTCAAGAAACTAGTCAAAAAGCAGGCACACACGCAGCTCTGTCTGGTCAGTGTTTAATTCTCTATCAGTTGTGGAATGAGAAAAAACAGGGCATGTAGGGGGCTGATATTGAAGTCTGCTGAAAATGAGATTGCAGGTAAGACAAACAAAGCATACGAGCTGTGGGTGGTTTCAGAACTCACAATTGTTAGCTCTTTAATTCCCACTCTCTCGCAAGAAGCTTAGAAAATATCTGTGAACTGAACCGTGGTATAGATTTACCCAGGAGAAAGGAGGGATGGAGAGCTGTTTATATATATCTTTAGAGGAAATTAAAGTAGTTAAATATGCTGCACTCAAGCAAAGGAGACGAAGGAAGAGGAAGCCTGAGATGAATCACTTCTTTGGTTATTTTCAGAGCAGCTCTTCTGGGATCAATTTGGCCGTCAGGATGGAGGTGAGCAGAGGCCCTGACCTCTCACTGGTTCTGCCATTTCTCAGTTTACACTGAGCAGTTTCTCACCATCACTCTGTCATGCTGCTCTGTTCTCTGCAGCGCGTGCTAAACTGCAGGGCCTGTGAGAGCCAGCATCTGATTTGTTTATTTCATGCATCGTCGCCAATAAACAACAGGACTCTACACTGCCATGTCACTTGCTAGACTGGACAAGCTCAATTACTGTGTCCCTGCATGTTCATGATGTGAAACAGAAAAGCAAAAACATGATGACTTCCAACTGGAAGTTTGCCTTGATACAGACAGAGCCCGAGCAGTAAAACATATCTGCCCCTACCTTTCACTGTGACCTTGTGTTCCCCAGTTCCTGGGTGGGTATACAGGTCGATCTGTATGGACACTTCACCCACAGGGTCATCCACACCAGAAGCTGTTGGAAGAAAATTGGCATGTATGTGCCACGTACACACAGATTATTGTTTACTGGTGCCCATCATTGACCCAATGGCCCCAGCAGACAATAGTGTTCTCACACCCTCCATAGCCAGATTTTTCAGTCAGCACTGATAATAAAATGTTAATGCAAACTAACAGGCTTGCATGCCCAACAAGCATAAACAGTAACTTTTTTTGCACTCCACCATAAAAATCACACCCTATAAAGCATTTTAAAACAAATTAGGCTATCTAAAACGTGACAATGAGCCCTCTCAGAGAACACGAATCTTTTTCAGAGGTTCCTGCCAAGCTGCTGTATACACATGCAGGCATTCCAATGGTGGGCAGCAGCACTTCCATCAGGATTAAGGACAAGGATTAAAAAAACATCAAAAAACAAGTAAGCACAACAGAACATGTGAGGGAAGTTTAGGGCAAAATGAAAAGAGAAAAAAGACAAAGATGTTAGCAGTTAGCACTGAGCCATAATGCAGTCTCACCCTCCAAGGTTTCCATGCAGTATAGCAGATAACTGCTGTTACCCTGACTGCCCCCACCTGCTTCCCTTCAGTGGGTAATGAGAACCCCTCAACTGCTGTGCACCAAAGAGGATGAGAAAGAAGCACTCAAATTGCATACTCATTTCCCTTCATCTGTCAGGCAGGCAGAAAACAAAAGGTAGTTTCATGGAGGAAAGCATAACATGTTCCAACTGCAGGGGAACATCACACGAGCCTTGCAATTCTTGTATTACTATGTTTTCAACATTTTCACTTTTAATTATAATAATCAAGGAATACAGGGAAACAACATTTAGCTGGTAGGGAAGCCAAGGTGTCATGTAAATTACAGAAAAAGACTGCTTTGCAGAAGGAAAATTAAGTTCTTTGATCAATAGGGAGACTGATCTTCCTGTCTCTTTGATAAGTGTCTGATGAGTTTGACAATTAGCAATGCAGTTGTAAAAGGGATACCAAGGGAGTAATTGGATACCTAAGAAGAGCACTCTTAGTTTGTTAATTTTGAGACTAAGATGCATTACAAAGTGGGGGGAAAAAAAAATAAGTAAATCCAGTGTTTCTGATTGAAATTCAAGACAAGGATCCTGAAGGATGTCATTAAACAAACATTTTGATTAGATGGATCTAACATGTCAACTTCTACAAAAACAGTCTGCAGGCAGCAAAAGCACTCCTTTCAAAAACAGGAGGTTGAGAGCTCATCTGTGCAACTCCCTGAAGAGAATTACTTGGCACAGAGCCGCCAGCAGTACAGTCACATCCATATACAAATGAAAGTATCTGCATGCACAAACTTAACATCAAATTGCTCTCTTAGGGGTAGATTCTCACTCCTGACCTGAGTACAACAGCCTTCAGGTTGTGACAGCTGTACTTCTTCCTGAGCATGCTGTTTTATCCCTGCCCAGGAGGGGATGTGTTTCTGTATGTGAGGATAGAGCTTTAAAAATGGTGGGCCCAATCACTCATCCGACCCACCTGACTGTGCCAATTGCAGACAGTGTTCTCTATGGGAGTAGACGAGATTACCATAATTATCTAACAACTTTATCAGGCTGAATAATCTGATAAACATCAGCTGCCAAACACACAGGTTCTCATTCTACTGATCTTTAGCGTCATTAGTGGGTTATGAATGAGATGCTGATGCTTCTGAGGAATCAAAACTGAATCACCCCTTTATCCTTGAGGGAAACAAAATTTAGATTCTGTGCTTTTTTTTCTGCCTTCACTCCATTCTTTTCATAACAAAACCCCCTTCTATTAACTGCTATGCTCACAGAGACCAAATGCTACTTAAGAAATACCCAGAGGCAGACAGTGTAAATATTCTGCTCACATACAACTGTGTACATATACGTGCTTGCACATTTAGTGGCAAGCAGACTTAAGTCTTAACTCACTGATGTTGTGATACTGGAAGGTGAAACTGCAGAACTGAGCTCATGCAATGTGACTTTGGACAGCAGAAAATAAACTGGGAGACGAAAAACAGAGACTTTTAGGGGTCTCCTGAGGATGCAGTCTTTATCTACCCCCTCCAAACCGCATGTTTCAAGATTGGCCGCGATTCTGAGTGCATACCAGACATAACCATGTATTATCATCTCTGCAGACCGCAAGCATGCAAGTCCAAGACTTGAAATAGCAACACACAGACCATGATAGGTAGGGTAGGGAAACAAGTTCACAGCATCTTTCAAAATACAGTCCATTTTAAAGACAACTTTCACATCCCATGAACAAGTCTCAGGCTTTGGGACAGGCTCTCAGGCAAGGTACAAACTTCTACACCGTGCAACCCGTGGTTCTGTGGGATGCAAGCATTCTGTGACAGTTCATTTCTATGGGGAGCTACTGGGAACGGGTCTTTGGAAAAGGTTCTGAGCAAGATGGCTTCAAAAGCAAGGCAGTTGGCTAATGTTGTTATGGTAACAACATTAGTCTGGAACATACCCTTATCAGGAAGAACGTCCTCATTAGCCGTAAACCTAATACCTTTCCCATCATGCACTGAGACATGAATTCAAAAGGCAAGAAGCAAGCAGGATAAAGAGAGAAGAGTGTGAATTACAATCCAATTAGTGGCTCCGCTTAAACAAATGCAAGACAAACATTCTAACTCTTAACAGACAAAACATCCTCTTAGATCTTCTGTACAAACACGAGCTTTGAGGAGCAAGCCTGTCTGTGAGTAAGGGATTGTCTGAGTGAAAAAAATAACAGTTTGTACCAGCAAAACTGAACTGCAAGCTCTGAACCAGCTCTGCAGAACAAAGCATTGTGCCACAGACCGTACTCAGTAAGATAAGGAGGGCAATAGATAACTCACAAACTGATAGGTGTAACTATTGAGCAGTGAAGTAGGAGAGGCAAACACTCAGCATTTAAGTAGCTTTGCATGCAGCCATTCCCTCCCTTAGGCTTGTGAGATGCTTGGCTTAAGGGAAAACATCAGCCACAGCGAGATCCATAAGGCAGATATCGGCTGTAAACACCAGTGATGTCTTTCTATCTCTGCAATGCAAATGCAGATCTCCAAACTACTCTCCCAACTGTGATCACCCAGAAGCATGTACAAGCAATATCCTGCTGTAACCTCAGTCCCTGCAGGAAGTCATGCCTCTCTCAGCATGACTCTCTCTAAACCGAGCCCCAGGCTCCCAAGCCTGTTGATATAGAAGATGCTGATTTGGCCAGTTCAGTGGTTCACCACACCCAGTAACTGTCTCCCAAAGTGATTCAGACAAGCCACAAACAAATGTCACTGGTCTGCTGTATGAGAGAATGTGTGGCCTTGTAACAAACGCACCTTATATACCAAAACCAGAGCTAAATTCTTTCTAAACTTTTGCACACTCTATGGTGGAAACTACACTCCGACTGCCCTCAGACTATGCTCAGTTCCCTTTGGGTATCTGCTGAACACTTGCCCTTACTGGAGTTTTACAGTCAATCATTCACTGAATTAAATTTCTCCCTCATAGTATCTTTAAAGTTTTCACTTTCCAGCTTCAACATCTTCTTTTTCAGACTTTAAATGCTTCTGACTCTATCATGGAGTGCAGAAGAGCAATGCTGTATGCAACCTTAGACCGTGACTCATCACAACATCGTAACACGATCTAATTAAAACACCGGCTTCAGTTCGTGGTTCAGATTTATAATGGGAAGTGTCTGACAGAAAGGAGCAACGATTGAAAACGTACCGTGCATGTAAGTTCCCAGCTGAAAAAGCATTCTGTGTGAGCAGGAAGCTCCCGCGGTGACACAGAAGTGTTTGACCTGCCTGGCCACTGGATGTCATCCTTGCTCTGCCAGGATGCACATACAGGACCATTCTCTCAAGCGTAGGTACTGACTCCTAAGTTAACTTCTGCGGCTTAATGAAGAATATTTCAACCCACACAATCACATACTCATGCTGCTGAAGGAAAGGATGATTTAGAATCATAGAATATAGTGAGTTGGAAGGGATCCTCTCCATTGGTAGAGGAACGCCAGTACCAGGCAATTTCATTTACACACCACAGAAGTGTGTGTCAAGCAGGGAGTCATTCTGCCTTGACTCCAGGGCTTAGTGCAACAATATTCTGGCAGAGTTGGTATGGTCTGTGGGGTCACCAGCTCTTTTAGGCTTGAGAGAGTTAAAGTACGTACCACACCAGGCAAAAAGATGTCAAAATACTTCTTCTGCAGAGCTTTATGAGATACAGTGGCCCAATGCCACAGCTTCTATCTAAGCAGCCTGAAAACTTAAAACATCAGTTTCAGTTTTGATCTAACCTGTAATAGCATCTGTTCTCTATTCCTGAGGATAAGAACACCCATAGTCAACCAGTGAAGGCTGATAACTATGGATCAAATTATCCTATTCAACAATCTAGAGATGTTTCTCTGAAAGCAATGAAAGATGGAGGCAATTAGCTACATACCACTTCTGAATCAGTGAAGCAGCAGCACTTCTCTACATTTACTGAGAGAAACCAGAGAACTCCAGTGACCCATTCCAGCAGCCTACAAACATGATGTGTGACTTATCATCTAGCTAACACACACCCTGTAGCAGCTGCAGACAAGACAGTGCTGTCATTACTCCAAAAGAGACTCTTCTCTTTGCACAGCAGCATGGTGCTCTGTGATTCATCATGTTCTGTCAATCAGCATTAGTCAGAATGACATGGGCTGCTGGCATCTGGCCTGTGACACAGGCACCCAGTAGCTTCTGTGGTGATGTCTTGGTGAAATGGTCTCTCACACCACTGTAAGACTCAGTACAGTATCTTCGCATTTCACTTCCCCAAATGATCCACCCACATTAATTCATGAAACGTGACTGCTATATGAGAACTGCAGAAAATAGACCACAAACCCCCTCAGGATTTATGTTTCACATATCTTCTGTTCTCTCAAAATGTAAATGTTGTGCAGGAAATAACTCATTTTCCCTCCTTCCAAGTTTCAAAAGCTCTGAACTGTCACATTCCCAGAAATGTTACTGCCAAAAGCACTCCACAAACTGGCAATGCAAGACTGAGCAATTACAAACAGGGCAGATCGCTCCATTCAACTCTGCCAACAGCATAAATGTCTCACCCTGAGCTGTCTGTGTCTGGACAAAAGTTTTGATCAGAGTATCTGTGGTCTGAGTGTAGAGAGAAAGAGCGTATCGAAGTGACTGCAGGTCGGGGCTCTTCTCCAAGAAAGTCTTCTTCAGTCCATTCCCACCAGCATGGAAATATTGCTAGAAGAAAAAATAAGTAAATAAGGGAAGGATACTGAGGAAGGATTGTAAAAGGCAACAAGTATTTATGTGCTATGGATTGGAAAGAGCTGAAAAATTCACAAAATGCTTCTGTATTGGGGCCTAGCTCTTGCTAGACCAGCTGATACCAACTGCTCATGGCTTTCCTATTCCAAAATACCTAAATTTAAATACACTTTCTCCCAGCATGCATCCATCACATGACTCTACTTGGGCTTACCCAAATGTGGCAGCAGCACTCATGGTTTAATGGTTAATGTGGTTTAACAGCCACAACAGACTCCTGCTATCTCCTAAATGGCACAGGCGCTCCCTTCCCAATTGGGAATGCAGATGAAGCGAGGGAGTGACATGGACAGAAATGGAATCACTTACTTTGATGGTGTCCAGTGCCAGATCCAAAACAGCACACTGCTTGGGAGTGAGGCTCCTGGTTTCTTCTCTCACCATATGATCCTGCAAACAACCATTGTATTTGATAGAAGTAAGACATCAGATGCTACAGGAAAAGAGATCCCAATCTCATCTCTGTCTTAGGATTCATACTGGGGCCACAGTATTAGCTCAGCCATTTAAGGAATACTTTATGGAGTGTCTCAGAATCTTTTATTACAGCTTTACTTGAAAATTAAACACAATTCCTCTTTTTTGTATGCAAAGAAAGATAGAGAAAATAAAGAAAGGACCTGGATAAAGATTGGTAACTATCTGGTGATCAGTTTATCTCTAAGGAAGAAAACAAACAGGAGTCTGCTTGTTACCAGTCATTTTAGAGCATCCACAACATAGCCCTTAAAACACCACCCAAAGCAAGTAATTCTGGGAACCAGAGCCAGGGAAAAGTTGTTAGATGTCGATAGGTGTTCATACTGCTCTTGTATAGGGATAAGAACAAACAAGCAATGTGTTCCAGAACTACAAACAGATAAAGCTGTCCTCATTAACAAGATCCACCATCACTAATAGCAAAGAGACAAATCCCTCTGGGAAGGGATGTCCTTTCCTTCCTTTGCAGTGGGATCATATTCCTCTTAGGCTCTTACCTGACTGTCCTATTTTGGCATTTCACTAAGCTCATTTTCTCTGCCGTTCAGCCGAAGTGTCAGGGAAACCCTGCACATTTTAGGAAGCAAAAACTTTGCACAAACCCAAACTCAAACTGTCTGACCTTCTACAGGATCAGGTCAGCTGGCTGCAGCCTGAAGCTTTCATGAAAAAATATGCAGGCAAATCACACAACGGCTGCTCATCCCTGTGTTAAATGCAGCATAGCTCTGAAATGTGACATTTTCCAGGAGACACATCCACTGAACAGTCTGTTTGCCCAGCATGCCCAGTGTGCAGCAACATGCATGTGTTTCACACTGATGAGCTCGCTGGCCATCTTGCAGCCTAGCAGTTCCTCATGTCACTTGGTGGTGTTCCCACTTCATCATGAACAATCTCCTGCAGCCTGATGGAGTCTGGGCTCAGCATAATGCTGCTCTCAGGCACTGAGCGATTATCCTTGCACAGTGCTGCATTAGACTCTACAGAAGATGCTGCTCAAGTCAGCAGTACTTAAGACAAGCCTGCACTGTGGCTTCCTTGATAGTAGAGATGTCCCAACAGGCCTCCTACCTTTCTCAGGCTGCTCCTGATCTGGAGAGCTAGTGCAGCAGCACCATGTTCCACAAGCTGCAATGCATCTTCTGTTACAGCAAACTCTCCTGGGGAGCCATCACTCACAACCCTCTTCCCAAGTAACCCAGTTGAAGATGATGTGGCTTCACACTTCAGTACACAGAGGGTAAAACGTTTAACTGCCTGATGGCTGGATTAAGTGCACAATCAGGCAGAGCCCAAGGCCACTTCTCCTGAGACCTGTTTTGTTGAGGTAGCTGTGCCCTGAGGGCAGAGTGATTTTCGATTCTGCTGAACTGATCTTCTGGGTTCACCCACCAGATAACCCAAGTCTGCAACAGAAACCAGGTGGCTGGCATTTTTCTCTTCAACATCTAACATCATCACCTGGACTGTGCCCATGCTGCCACTGATGCTGCAGTGACGCATCAGTGCTTTCTAAGAGTTTCCCAGTGTCGTTTACTTCAACACATTACGTAAAAACACCCAAGTGATGATGCTCACACCTACACACAGAGGAGCCCACATCTGTCATTCCCCCATGTGCCTGCCCTCTGCTCGTGCTACACTGCTCCTACCAAGCACTCTGCATAGCTGCCCTGTGCTTTCCAATTTGAGCGTGAGGAGCATGCCACAAATATTTACATCAAATCACTGTGTAACTACAAGTGGAATTTGTCAAAACCTGTCTCTCACATTCACCGGTGTACTGTGCACAGGTATTCCTGCAAAACCTCCGCAGTCAGAGCTTGGCTTTGACAAGTGGAAGAGGCTGCCCTGCTTCCCACTCCAGCTTTTGGCTCTGTGGGGCAGGCGGCAGGAGCAGCCTGCTTGCACCAAAGCAAACTGAGCGGAAAGAGCTGGATAACAAATGGGAGGCAGGTATCTGGCTCCAAAGTGCCAGTTTTACGGTTGGTTTTCCATGCGTTTGAAAATACACTGGGAAATTGATTTGTCATCCGGACAGGAGTCTGTGCTCATCAGGTCTGCCAGTCTCAGCTTTCAGCTGACTAAACTGATTCACTGGGGATCTTTTCCTACTGTTCTATTTAAGACAACTAAAGGCTTAAAATCCGTGTAATAATTTTCTCAGGCTTTTAGTGAAATGGTAAAACAAACAGGAGAAGGACTTTGAGTAGCTATTTATTTATGCCTTCTCTGCTAGCTGGTACACGCCTGTAAAAACAGAATGACAAAAAAAATCCATGATGGTTATGCAGACCCAAACAATTTACATTTTCTTAACTCCTTCACTCCTCAGGAAGTTTTTGGACACAATGTCAACACCATCTGTCTGAACAAAAGGTCCTCAGAATTCAAGTGGTATGGTGCTTTCATGTCTGCATACAGCCCTGATGCCACAAATAAAATCCCATGCACCTGTGCTCCAGTCCTATATGTGGATATGTAAATAAAGGCTCAAAAATCCACCAAAGCTTGCCTGAATTCCACGAGTATGTGCACTTCTAAAAATGGAGTTCAGAGTTAGCAATGTTAAGCTTTATGGTAACTCTAACCAAAGACAGGCTGCTGCTGAAGGCTGGCCTTGGTCTGACCAGTGCAAATGGAAACAGAAAAAGCTTCCAGCTCATTCCTGGCAAAAGGCACTCAGTGTATCTTAAGAAATTCCAGGTGATGGGGAGGAAGTAGAAGACAACAGTGAATGTCAGTGACTGTGTCCAAGAACACTGAGAAGGCACAGGAACTCACAGCTGTCTGCAAAAACTTGTCCTGGTGACCTGGAGGGAGTAACAGGGAGAATCCAGAGCCCGTCCTTTGAAACAAGAAGTGCTTTAAGAGAGCAGGCAGGGCTTCTCCTCTGCATGTTGGGTACTCACTGCTGTTTTTGAAAGGAGAAAGGGATACTTGCAGGAAGATGGGGTTGCATTTGGAGGCTGTGTTCCATCTCTCACTCTCCCAGCCTGGGTACAAAGCTCCTTTCTGTCCATTTCTCCCATAGAAGCTTTTGCTTTCTTTGAAGCAGAAGCAGTGGAGGTGGTGCAATCCTCGAGAGTCACCATGTCACCAGGGAGGACAAGCTAGCAGTCCCCAGCACAAGTGGCAGATGACAGCTATTCCCCTTAGGATCCACACTTGAAAAGTTTGTTAACTGTTTTATTATGGTCTCAAAATCTAGATGGAAAAAAAGAACCACGTGCATAGGATCATCGGATGGCTTGTGTCAGAAGAGACCTTAAAGCCCACACAGTTCCATCCTCCTGCTGTGGGCTGGTTGCCCCCACCAGCTCCAGCTGCCCAGGGCCCCATCCAACCCAGCCTTGAGCACCTCCAGGGATGGGGCACGGCAGCTCTCTGGACAGCAGTGCCCTCTGCCTCACTGTCCTCTGAGTGAAGAATTCTCTCCAAACTTCTAACCAATCTAACCAAACTTCTAACCTTCTTCACTTTGAAGGTTACAGAGCACTGGAATGGACTGTCCAGGGAGGTTGTGGAGTCTCCTTTTTTGGAGATATTCAAAACCTTCTGGGATGCTTGCCTGTGCAATTTGTGGTAGGGAATCTACTTTGGAAGGGGACTATATGATTTCCAGAGGTCCCTTCCAAACCCTACAGTTCTGTGATTCTGTGTAGTGAGATGTGCATGCCCAAATACTTTCTAGGACTTCTAATAAGCACTACCTTAAATAAACCGCATAACGTTGTGAATCACAAACACGCACAATGTGACTTCTGGGCAAGGGAAATAGATAGCTAAATAAAAACAACTGTAATAAATGCATGGGACAAAATATAATGGGAAGAAATGGATGTATTTTGGAGCTGCACTGGTCACTTAGAAGAAAGCTCTCAGTCCTGGGAAATTCTCCCTGATCACCCTCCAAGACAGAGTCATCTTCCTATCTGCACAACTTGTGAACAGTGACTTTTGAGATTTAGACCTTTTCTTGCACCATACCTGCTTTATAGCACAAGTCAAACCACAGCACAGCACAATTTGATTCTTGTACGGCATCGCTAATTTCACACCACTCCTGTCGTGACCAGTGAATTAATGCTTGATTGGCTTACAATGAGGTGGCGTGCACTTAGTAACGCTCATGCCATGCACTGTCATGTCATGCGGTGTCAAAACACATCAACATAGCCTTCATGCTAAAATGCCAGCTTGCCTGTAAAAAGAGCCCACGCAGACAGAATTTACAGACACAGGCTCTGTTCCATAAGGAACAGTTATTTTTGTATATGATCCATCAATAGCTATCACAAGCATCTTTGCTACTGATAGCTCATTATCAGGATCATACAAGGGACTCCCTTTTACACAAGAGACACAGAGGAACTGGCCAGATATCAAAATCTCTATTTTTTTTTTTTTTTTTTTCCCATTTTGAATAGATAAACCAAATTGCCCCCTGCCTGGAAGAGATAAACTACTTTACAATTAAATGCAGAATAAAAATTAGCAGTTAATATAAACATGATACTAATGTTAGCAGGATGTATTTAAATGAACATTTAACGCATTTAAAAGCATTTCTCTATAAGTGCATTCAGCCACAAACCAGTAGAAGCACAAGCCATGCTATTCACTACTACACTACCACGCTCAAACACAAGAACGTTAACACAAACCACACACAATACCTTCAACTTTGACAAGTGTCCCAGCTCTTTAGCAGCACTGAAAATCAACTGTGTGCCCTATGATTGCAGGAAGTTAGAGAAAAAAAGGAGGAAAAAAAAACCATTATACACAAGATTTGCATATTTTTACTTTGAGCAAGTCAAACCAGTTCACAGACAGAACTTTACATAACGACTCCCAAGGCCTATCTCAACAATCCTACTCCTTGTTATTATATTATCTATGACAAAACCTGGCATTTCTGTGGATGCCAAATCCAGAGCTACTTCAGAGCACAACATTCTGCTAACTGGTTTAGTCTTGCTTGTAGCAGCTACACATTTAAAAAGGATGCACCCTCAAATGACTTGCACACGTTGTAGGGGAAGGCAGTAGTTTCACCTCCAGGCACTCCTCTAGAGTTCAAGTCATCTAAATACAGGTGGATAAGCACTGGGTAAGACAGCTTAAGCAGTGAGTACACAATTGATGGCAGTCTCTCTAGGGAAGTGCAGACCAATCAATGATGAAGGGGTAAAGAATGTATTGGGCCAGAAGTAAAACCGGATCTGAACATTTGCCAGATAAGAGACTGGCAAACAAAGTCCAGTATATGTTACAGCATCTTCTTCATGTGTCAAAAGCTGACAATGGCTCTTCTTCCCTACTGAGGCTTACTGATACTATATGACCAACAAAGGAACAAAAAATGATGATAAATCTCAAAGACAAGTCACTTACACACTGATAAAATTAAGTTTATAAATATTTTTCCTGCAATAGTTACAATAGAAATATTTTTCCCCCATCACAACATTTCTCTGCTGTATAATACTTCCTTCATCTGGGGACTTAAGCCCAATATGAAATGAGAAAGACAAAAGCAACCAATTCTCTAGTCTCCTTTCCAGACATGTTTTATGAGATTCATTGAGATTTATTTTCTTCCACTTTGATCTCTTCCATTGATCTGCCTTTTTCTAATAAAGTCACAGCTGCCCATTATAGTCCATTCAGAATAAAACCCCAGCCTACTGTAATTTGGGCCATGAATTGTGTATCCATCATATTGTGAAACTCTGTTCTCCACTTCCAGAGGGCTCTCTGTGGCTATTAAGATTTGGGCTTTAGGGTCAAGACATAAAGCTACAGGCTCTTTCCATATTTAATGCCACTTCCATCATCAGTCTCAGAAAAGCCTTAGGTATGTCAGGGAAGATGCTCTCTCAGTGACAATCTTTGGCTCTCCTCAGCTTGTTATCAGCTATTAGAGGCTACTATTAAAAGTACATATAAAGGTCATCACAGGTTTCAACTGGGGGCTGTCCCAGGTGAATGCCAGAAATAAGATCTGAGGGACAATCAGACACACTGGTGGGTAGCACTTTCCACACATTTGGGTATTTCTGCTTGGGAAAACACCCAGGAGAATATAAAGCTTATTGTCTCTGGGGTCTGCCTGCTCCCTGTGCACCACCTTCACCCAAAGGTCTCTGAGAAATGAATTCTCCATTGTACAGTCCTTCTCTCTCCTCTGCTATCAACAGTCTTTCACCCTTCACTTAAGCACAACTGACATGAACATTGCTCATCCCAGTATCCCTGAAATGGATACTCAGCAAGTGGTGCAAGACCAGAATTATTCACGGCCTTTTGCCCCCGCTTATGCCAACCAGTCTGTCTTCTTAGTTGATGACTTCTTCAGTATTTATTCATTTGGTGCCTTCAAACTCAGTGCCCTATGGAACAGGAATTAGGTTCTATTGCAACAACTATTGTTAAAAGCTTTTTTTTTTTTTTTTTTCCTCTGGATTGAAGTTAAGATCAGCCTCACTGATGCATTCCCCTGAGCAAAAAAGGCTTCTTCATATCTGCCAGTGGAATTAGCAGGTATCTTTGTACAGAAGAAAAGCATGAGAGGCTTACAGAAGTAATAAAGGGAAGCTGAGCCCTGCTCTAGGGACACTGGACGCTCTCTTCTATTTACAACAACGGTTTGGAATTGAATTTCTAAATGAGACACTTTTTTCATTAGTTTTGCCACCTTCTGAAATTGCTCAAACTCTATGATTCCATGACCTGAATTCAGACACCTTGAATTGCTCTAACCACAACCCTTGCCTGACCCTCACTGATCATCAGCCTTTTATGTCTGAATAGAAATCGATATAAAGTGAACATTACTGACTTCATAGCTAAACAGAAGCTCTTGATAACTGATTAAACTCATAACTCCTAAGGAAAAAAAAAGTGTAGGCATGGATGGCTAATGCATCTATAAATGCAAGCTTTTGAAATGAGACTGTGAGCTTAACTTGATGCCAGTACCTCACAGGAATTCTAAAAACAACTCTCAATTTTTTTCTGTACTTCCAACAAGCAAGATGGGCCGTAACTGCATTCAGAGAGACACAAAGAGAGATTTCACTCTGGGATACACCAAACTATCCAAGGGACACAGCTTCAGACAGTGTTTTGGTACCCAACACGGAATGCTGTCAGATACATCAGCTGTTCTGTGTGACTGGCTTGTGGTCTTAAAACTTAAGGTATTGGGGTTGGGGACCAACCAGAAAAGCAATTAACAACTGTTTGGATTTTTTTGTTGTTTTTTTTTTAACAACCCAGACTTTAAAAAAATGAAGTTAAGTAGCTCTAAGATACACTGATGTTAACATTCTTGGTCCAGTATTTTCAGTTTTCATTTGATTTTCAATCTTTACATATATATATATATACACACACACACTTCAACAACATTATCAAGCCTAAGCACGTAGTCTGCCTGCTGCAGGCTTCAAAAGAGGGCAGGTCAGTAACACTGAGCAATACCCAGTGATACGATACGCTTCAAGGAACAAAGCTGCTCAGATAACTGCTCCACAGCTCTTCTTGGGCATTCTGCTAATCCTCATCAATCAGTGCCAATCTCTGTCAATGTGCCTGCAAGGAGAAGTTATTTTACTGCTGTGCAGTTCGTCATCAATGCTGGTAAAGCCTAATGAAAAACTGGACAGCTCCTTTCTCTGCCAAGTGGTATTCTTGTAAACAAGATGCTCAGAAAATTATTAGTTATTCATGGAAAACATATTGCAAAGCTTTACAGACAGCATTTATCCCAGGTGCAGCTCTAGGGAAATAAGGCGACTACGCTTAGATATTGTGTGGTTTTGAGAGAAATTGCTCACAACACTATTGATTCATATGTCAAGGACAGAAGACAAGGGATAATTAAGACTCCTATGATTTGCTTCTGCTTAGCTTTGTGACAAACACAGCTGGAAAGAGGACAGACCTTAGACAGCATCAGTTTTCCAGGTTCCTTCCACATCATTAATTTTACCTTCCTAAACTTTTTTGGAAATCTGAAACAGGTCCACAGTCTGCAACATGTTAAATTCCCTGTTCAAGATCTCTGCTTCTTTTTCCCCACAGTAATTTGGAAAGAGATCATCAGCTGATTCAAGCCTAATTGCTAGAAGCCAAAGGAACTATACTGATTTACATTCCCAGAGACTCCAACTATCACAGTTTAGCTCTGCTACTGCTCAATTGACAAAGTTAGGCAACAAAGGCTTTCCGTCTTTTGAATTTCAGTCTTTTTTTGGAAAAATGCACCATTACTCAGGCTTATTTTCTGAGACACATTAGTGCAAGGAAGTTTTATTTGACATTGTACATTCCTTTCTTAAATCTTCTATCTTCCATATTCAGCAACAGTGAAATCTGTCCCTTTATTAGCAGCACGTGAGCTCATTTGAGAAGCTTCACCATCAGGCAACTTTTGCTACTACCTATGAAAAATTAAACTTCTTTTTTTTAGGTGCCATAGCATACTAAACACTGAGGGAATAGGTTTAAAAGTGGAAATGAAAAAGGGGAAATAACTTCCTCTGGGTACAAAGAGCCAAATACGCACACAGTTTATTGACCATCATTTTACTGGAGGCTAAGAAAGCCTTTTTCCCCACCAAGACAGCCTTGGACTCTTTTGAACCTAGCAAGCACAAGGGGGAGGACTGATTCAAACTAATACAAGCTTAGAAAGCTCTCATAAAGGCTCTTAAAACTACACTCTCCTCCAAGAATTGCTTTGGACTATTCACAGGGAAACCTAAAGAACAGTTTGGAAGGCGTATGTAAAAATCAGTCTGCAGCTTAAGGAAAATTTGTTTTTATCCTGGACCACGTATTCATTTAGTGAAGGAAAGTCTGATAAATAGATAAAAGCACAGCAGGGGCAAGCAATGGAGTCTCACACGAATGGCCACAGTGTACTGTGTGAAGTAAATAAAGGACAGGCTTTGGAGGAATCATCTGTGTGTGAATTAAGGAACTCTTCATTGACCTGACCAGTCACTGATGAAATGCTATAGCTGTGTTCTAAGGAGGGAGAGAGGAAGAAATATAATTCTAATCTGTTAATATCCCCAAGTGCTGTGTGCTGAACCTCAAAATAAGGATTCCCAGATAGCTATGTTTGCATATCCATCCATCTAAGACAGAGAGTGTTTAATTAAATGTTGATCTTTACCTAAAACAAGTGAGGCATGAAGTGCTCCATTAATTACTGGAGATCATGTTGCTACTAATCTCACAACACACCACCAGTCGATACCCAGAGAGGAAGAAGCCAGTCATCTGGAAGTTATTAAGGCACCTGCCATCTCAGGCCATCGGTGCCAGGATACAAAGTGCTCTATCTGCACTGCATCACTCACACGCAGTAGCTGAATGCTGTCTCATCTGAGCCCCATCCTACAGAAAATCTTTCAAAAGCAGCTCAGAGTAGAAGGGAAAAGATCAGTTTATCTTCCTTGTGCTAAACTAATTTGCATGGAACAGACAAAACTGGGGAATAACAGGCCCTAAAGCACCCTGCAGTGACCAAGTCATGCAAAGTTAGACATAATGCAGCACACAGAGGACCTTCTCCCTGAGGATGCCTTTCATGGCCACTGTCAGAAACACTTCACAGCAAGTTTGCAGAAAAGGGAGTAATTAAATATTCCGCAAAAGGGACTCTTTTGCATCCATGAATATCCTCACTACTTCTGAAGGTCTGCAGAAGTGTTCTTGGACGAGCCCCAAACCAGCGTTCCATTAAACACACAGAGGTATCATTGGGGCTTTCTCCTGCTGAGGGGTGGGGGTAGAATGAGTTACATTGCTGATACCCCATCCCATTACAGACTGCTTCCTAAAGCAGTTCAACAAAAAGAAACAAATTTCATCCTCCCAATCTTTTTTTTTTTTTTTCTTCTTTTCTGGATTGAAAAGGAAAACAGATGGTAACTCCTAACCTGAGCTCGGAGCAAATAGTCTTTAGCAAATTCATGCCTCACACTGATTTTGTGCTTAGCAAAGATGACAGCACTGTGTCTCAGTGGTTCTGTTTTAAGTCGTCATCATCAAGGCCAGATGCAAAGGTGCTCTCAGAGCAAAACATCCTTACTGCAAGTTGCAGGTTGGCATCACTCTTCTATATGCTGCAACCCAAGATATCCACTCAAATTATTTAGGCAACTACTGAACAGTGAAAAACACTATTGTTCCACTCACTTCTGGGATGAAATAAATTAGCATTAATTAGCCACAGACCACAAGTTCTCTCCAAAACAGATGAAAAGAAGTCCTGGATCATCTCCAGATAATGAGGTTATGGTTCAAACTTTACATTGCCCACAACAGAGTGTCATCTCCGGAGCAGCTGGGTGTGCATGACTGACACTTTTTCAATTGCTGCGATTTCTCAGAATTGGGAAAGAGGTTAATCTTTCATTGCTAAAAACGTTCCTACATTAATGACACACATTCATTCGGCATGTCCACACAGCTGAACAATTATTTAAAGACTGCTTTGAAGGCAAACTGGACATGCTTCCAGCTCCCCAACTTCAGAGACAGAGAAACCATGCCAGCCCATACAGATGTTAAAACGCCATGGAAGATGTAATTAAAAAACAATGCCAAATTAACCACATCTATGCAGAGGAACACCTGACCAATGCATGACAATAATTAGACAAAAGTGTTTACAGGCATTGATCTAATGCCATGAAGCCAAAACTAACTGCCAAGTAAACCCTCTTATGCAGCTTTCTCTAAGGGACTCCAAATCTCTAGTCACTGTGAGTTGATATAATTGGCGACTCCTGTTAGATGATGGATTTCGAATTGTTTTTTTTTTCTATAGTGTGCTCTGTATCTTGCAAACCCACTATAAATAGAGACGCTTTCTTACTTTAATAGATGTATTTTTCCATCCAAGAGCAGGCTCCGTGCAGACAAATTTACCTGGACGGATGACTCATTAAGTAAGGAGCTGAGTTACATGGGGAATGGCAACACTTTCTGCTGTGAGTCAGGAAGGAGAAAATGCTTTACCGTATGGTCTGTAAGAGGAGGCAGCACAATCAGCTTCTCCATGGTATTCATTACCACCCTCCAGAGCTCCTTCAGCACCCGTTTTAGCACTGTCTTTTCACACACGGTTGCAAACAGTGTCAGGCTGCAGGGAGAAAGCAAGAAATGAGTAAATTCAAAATGCAATTTGCAAGGAAAAAGGAGATGTGTATGGGAGAACCAGTGTCCCACCCAAAGCAGTTTTTCGTAACAACTGCTCTAGGGTACATAAAAAAAAATCTTCCTTTTTCATAAAGTACAGCATGCCTTCATTCTCAGAGCTCTAGTGCTAAAGCCATTGGAATTACTGACATCTCTGATCCGAGTAATTTCTGCTTATTGACCTGGGGATTATGCAGGATATCACTAAGTTGTTATTTGGAATATTCCCACCCATAACAGGCACAACTGAGCTGATTCCTCTTAAGGAACTTCCTGCTGCATGGGGCTTACAGAGTAAAAAGGGAAAAAAGGAATACAAGTACAGAATAATGGGTTTATACCTTCATGGGTTTATTATTATGATTCTTATTTAATAACTAATTGAATACTGCCCATACTATTATGCATACTGTTACTGCAGAAGTTTCTGCCTTTGATAGCAGTTGAAGTCCTTAAATGAAAACCACCTCAGAGCAATGACAGGACTCATCTATATGTTGCAATTGGATTCATCAGCATCATCTGCCGTGTGTTTATTACCTGTCGTATAAAGCAGAATGCTTTATCTCCCTGTGGATTCCTCCTTTACTATTGTGCAGTAAGGCCAAGAAACACAACATTTTCTTTGATGCTCAACAGTCACTTCCAATGGAGTTTTGTAACCACACCGGGATAGCTATAAAGGAGGAACTCTGCAGCCACTAGCAGCGCACAGATGGTAGCCAGCTCTTCTACAGCATGTAACATAGATTTCCTATTTTACCCTCAGCCAGTTAGCAAATGAGTGAAACCAAACAGGAACTAGATTGATGTGGGTAGGATGCTGAAGGCAACAAAAATGATTCTTCTTCTACAGCATAGGAAAGAAAATACTCCAGGCTTAGATGATGATTTGTGCCATGGTTGTATGAAAAGTCTGTAGCACCCTGAGCTTCCAGTGATTCACAGGAAGGTGTCTTCTGAGGATTAGAGAAGGCATGCATGGAAATGCTAAAACGAGAGGGCTCCTAGATAAATGTTTGCTGCAAAGGGTCACTTACCCCATGGCAACAAAAAAAGATGAGATGATGAATACAAAAACCAACAACATAAACTTATTGCATTAAACTTTTAAGTTTTCATTTCTCTCACAGCATTTGATAAGAAAATATCAGGCCACACCTTTCAAAATAAGAACTGCTGTGCAACAACAAGAAGTTTAACTTCATACTAAGAGAAAAAATATTCTTTAGTAGAATGAGACTTAACTGTTAAGAATTATGTGCAGAAAGTCCCCGAACAACTGAATAATGCTGCATCATGTTAATGGCAACAGCTAATTAAAGCAATGGATCTACAGTTCATCTGAGTCGAGATGGATCTGCAGAAAGCAGATGTACATGTACATCACCCAGTTCAGAAGCATATTTTACAATCAGAACAGCACTGGGTATTGATTGAACACAACCAGTTCACATGACCAGGGTAACATGCTATGTATATATCCGGTAAGCATTGCAGCATGTTTCCTAATTGGCTACAGCACAGCTTTTGTAGGAAAAAAAACATAGTTGATACGTTTGGAATTTACAGTGTGCATCGGTCTTTTCCACTACCTGATCAGCAGTGTGATTTGCTGATTGCTATAACTGCCAGAGGGAAAAAGGGAAATGAGGGTGAGATCTGGCACTGAATGTAGACTGAAGGGATGATCCATGGCATGAGAAAAAGGCAGATATGGGAAGAAAAAATATTAATCTTTCCTGAGAATCTGCAGCCTGGACATCTCAAGAGCAGCTCAAGAACATGGAGCTATTCTTTCTTTCCTCACTCTGTCCTCAATCAGATGTAATGTATGTGTAACATGTATCTGAGCACTCACTTTCCATCCAGGAAATCCATTAATGGCCTCAGGACATTATCTGCATCTTGTGCAACTGTGTTTCTGGCATTAGCAGCAACATTTCCTGTCCCTTTCACTTGACAGAGGATATCGGACATCTGCTTGACACACTCATCAATACGAGTCTGAAAGCTGGGCAGGTAAGAGAAGCAAAAACATGATTATCAGTAGCACAGATCTCAGCACTGGTACATAAAGGAAAATATTGCAAGACACTTAGTTACACACACTTCCTCCCTGAGATCTGCTCTTTATTTACTTACTGTATCTGTTGCCAAGGGGCACACTATCCAGCTCTTCATGACCCATCCTAAGTTAAGTCTTGAAGATCACTGAGACAGCCTGAAAGCTGATGGAAACCAGTCCCACTGCCATACAGGCTGTGTTATACCAAAATGTCAAAGTGGGATGTGGGACTCAGCTGCACAGTGAGCATGCTGTGCTCATCGACATGCAAGAAGCATACATAAAGCACAGATACCTTTCCATCTTTTACTGCAAAGAAGAGTTTCAAAATGAAGTAATACAGTGGTTAAATATGATGAATAGCACAGCAGAACCGTCAACATATCCATTCAGAGAATAAAAGGAAACACTTTGACATTTAAGAGAACAATTTCTAACCACAGACATTACAAATGACATTTAGCTATCTACTAAAGGCACTGAAGTTTGCATCAAGAAGGAGAAGCCATTGCTAGTAGCTCAGGCAAAGATTTAAGAGCAGAGACACCAGCTCTCTGTAAATGGCAGGAACTCCTGTGTGAGTCATTAGGGCATCCATGTATTGGGTTCCAGCATACAACTCCCTCTTCCCAGCCCATCACCTCTTCCCTTTCCTGCAGTGCCACCCTCCAGCCTCATGGCATTTCTGCTTCACTTCCAACCTCCATCTCTCTGGAGCAATTCCAGACCAACAGCACATTCTCTGCATACAGACTCCCCTTCCACCTTCCCTTCTCTAACAGAGGGGAGCTTGCAGCAACCAGCTGTGGCTACAAAAACAGCTTAACCAGAAGCGTAAGCCACACCAAATAAAATAGTACCAACAATCCCCTGTACTGCTGGCAGTCCTTATTCTGTTGCAGGCTAGCCTCATCCCACAGTTCTTCCAAACAGCGCACTGGCTGTGAGACCCTTGCTTGAAGATGCTGTAAACTCCCCGCCAGGGAATTAAAAAATAAATGATTTTTTTTCAAAAGTAAAAGTTAATGCAAGGCAAAATCATCACCAATTACGAAAAATGATGAAACAGTGGCAACAGGTTCACTTGAGGTTCTTGCAGACATGCAGGTTGACAGGAGGCCTTGGCAGCAGTGAGTTAAGGCAACCTCACCTCCTCGGTCAGACAGGGCCTTCTGCTCCTCCCCTGCTGCAGGAATTCCTGTCCTCTCTCCTGCTGCCTCCAAGAACAAAACAGCAGCTAGCCTGGCATGAAGCACAAACCCTTTCAAGTTTCCTTTTTTCTTCTGAAATCCTTTAAAGCACAAAGTACTTCTGTTTGCAGACACAGTCCTCTCTCAGCACAAAGGTGGCGAGGTGCTCTGGATATGTGTTGCTTTCCCAGCAGGTGCAATTAACACAAGCAGATGAAGCACGGTAAGATCTGCAGTGTCAGGTGTGCACAGTGTTGCAGGAGCAGTTGTTTACAGACTAGGTATAGAATACTGTGGATATGTGTCTTACCTCCCACATTTACATCCTTCAGACGCTCCTGCTTATACAGTGCACTGCTTTTCATTTCCTATTACTGCTAAGGAATAGCATCTGAGCTGTTTGACTGGCTAAATCTCTTGCTGGCACATCTCTCAAACTCTCCCTGGTATGTATGCTGATGCTGAATAATCTCTTTAAATCATACTTACAAATGTCAAGATTGGGCCCTAATTGTCTTGTAGCAGTGACACCATGGAGACAGGTTTCAGATACCAAAACTCACCCCCTAACTATGATTTCTCACCCATCCTCCACCTAATTATGAATCTTATCAATTCAGCTCAGCTACAGCTCGAATCTCTCCATTTCTTGCTATACCATCCATTACTTGCAATGGGAACTCCCCATTAGCTCTGTCTGCTCAAATCCAGATAAAAGCTGACAAATCCCACCATGCAAGTCTGTAGCCTGTAAGAAGCCAGGTTGGTACAACTGGCATTATTTCCCTTGCCCAAGCTTCTGCTATATGAGGGTGTATGTCTGCATTAATCTTGTTATTTAGCACAACATGAAATTAATGGGGTTTATCAGGAGAAATGGCTGCTTTTGAAGATCAACTGGGAAACCTGTATTTCTAGATTTAGTTTAATTGACATATTTTATGTCTCACTACAGAATTTATAAAGTCAAGCACATTTTCATCCTAAGGTAAACTGCATCATGATTTGAAATAAAACTTAATTGCCATTTATTACTCTAACAATTCTTTAAAGAGCTCCTCCCCTTGAAACACTAGAAAACACCATTCGCTGAAACCTTAGAATGAGTCCGTCTCAAATTCTAAACCTCCTTCCTTTGTATTCAATACTCATTTAACACTCAGAAATCAGCGAGCTGTTTCATACACATAGAGCAGAACATTTAAACAAGAATGCACTTCATAAATGCTAAGTTGAAAACTGCTTTACAAGCAATAAAAGAGCAAACAATTCTGTTACTGACAAGCACTACTTACAGAAAAAAATCATTCTATGTAATTCAAATACATTTTACAGTTGAGGGATCTCTGTTTCTTAGCAGAGGTATACAGAAAAGAGGGACTTACAAAGATATTCCTCACTTTCTTACATGGTTTCAGTATTTGAAAGACCATGAATTTATGGGAAAAAGAAAAATACAATGCGGTCAACATAAACTTTTCTTAATCTGACTAAGTGAGATCAGACAAGGAACTAAAACCTTGTTATACTCACCTGTTACCAAACACTGCACTCAGTTCATCCAAAACGTTGTTCAGCTTCACCTGGAGCTCTTTGAGATGGTCACTTGCTTCTGCATCCAGCTGTAGATGAAAGGAGGGCACTTAGCTTGAGCCCAGAGGGCAGCCTATTTTCCTTCACACTGCCCTGGTTCACTGCTGAGATCACCCTTAACAAGCAGGTAAACTGCCAGCACTCAACTTTTCCAACTCGGATCCTTTCCTCCACTACCTCCAGCTCTTAGAGAAGTCACAAAATCATCAAAAGATACTCAGCCAACCAAATAGAAGCAAGGGTTGTCTCAGACACCAGCACTCTCATAGTCCTCTTCCTGATATTCATAGAGTTAAGAAAGTGAAATCTGCACTCCCCAAAGCCAACAGAGCAAGCAGGCTGAGAAATCAGCAAGTATTGATTTATAGCCTCAAGTTGCACCAGTTTGGGGGTTTAGGTTGGATATCAGGAAACACTTCTTTACATAAATGGATAGTTAAGCACTGGAATGGGCTCCCCAGGTAGGTGGTTGAATCGCCATCCCTGGATGTGTTTAAAAACTATCTGGATGTGGTGCTCAGGGACATGATTTAGCAGAAGGTTGTTAGAGTTAGGGTAGTTCAGTTAGGTTGTGGTTGGACTCAATGATCTTTAAGGTCTTTTCCAAACTGAGCAATTCTATAAATGATTCTATGATTCTACTGCATGTTACCTTGGGTTCATGGGTCATTTTGTCACTGTAAGTCTAGTCTGGATGCCATTTACTTGAGTAATTCTCCATGTAGTCTTGGTTAGGTACTGGAATGGGCTCCCCAAGGAGGTGGTTGAATCGCCATCCCTGGATGTGTTTAAGAGCCGCTTGGATGTGGTACTCAGGGATATGATTTAGCAGAGGTTTGTTGTTGTGGTATTGTTTTGTGGTTGTTTTTTAAGAGATAGGCTACTGGTTAGGCTGCGGTTGGACTTGATGATCTTCAAGGTCTTTTCCAACCTGAGTAATTCTATGATTCTATGATTCTATGATTCTATGAAAGATGCTATTCCACCTTCCACCCTGCTGTCAGTATTCAAGCTTAACCCAGACACTGCTCTCAGAAGATTGGACACAGCTATTCTGAAAATCCACAACATCACAGCAGTAACAGTTGAGCACTTAATAATTTTAGAGCACCACTAAAAGCTCCACTTTCACAAGGATCCGGACTGCTTTTTCACTGCAATTAAGAGGAGACTTGACCAAAAATACATGTAAAAGTGCCCCAAGCACTAAATGGATGCTGCTGACATCCTGGCATATGCTGTAAGAAAAGCATGCCGCATTGTAACCAGCCCAATGCCCTCTGTTTTTCCACTTAGCATGGTCTGTACTCCAGTTGCAATCATCCCTCCAGCCTTGAAAGAGCCAATTCTGACCAGCCCACCTGCGTGCACACGTAACCCTACATGATGAATGCTTTGAGATCATTTGCTTTGAAAAAGCGACATGTGAAACAGATTTTCTTTTCTTATCGTAAAGGAAAGACCTTTCAGAAATGTTTGCATTCATTCTTGCCCCTAAGGCAGATTACCTGTTTATCAATGTAATGCACTAGATGCCAGTAGAGTGGTTAAAGATCAGCTCAGATTTTTATGTTACGTCCACATACGCAGGACTTGAAGATGACAGGAGCTCACACTGCTGCACGCAGTGCTGAAGCACTCTATATTCCTCAGCTTCTATTAGAGAAAGACAAGCCTTAGGGGACTCAGAATCTGATCAGTTCATTGTTCTCTGGAAGGTGGTGTGGAAAACTGACTATCAGATGCTTAAAACCGTGCAATGAAACTCCTGGACCAGAGTTCTGAAGAACAGAGGAAAACAAGCAAGTGATTGCTTGGGCCTTAGAACTTTAGGCACTGGCTGTGATTATTTTTTCTTTACTGAAGTGAATTTGTACCCCTATGATTCTCAGAACTCCCTCACTACAAAGGCAAACTAAAGATAACATCTTGCCAATCAATAAGTCATTCCAGCCAAACTTGTGGGTAACAAAACAAAACCATCATCTGTTGGCGGTGCAATCTGTGACTTGTTTTACCTGCACAAGAACTCTAAGCTTCTCTTCTCCTGTCTATCATACTTCTTGATTGCAATCTGGTCTTTTTGGGAGCAGAACAAAGGTTGAGTGTTGCAGCTAGGACTGCAAGAAGAGAGAGCTGAAGCGATGCTTTGCCAAGAGGACAACACCCATCATCGGTGGTGACAAATGGTCTCTCCTCCAGATCAGCAGTCCACAGTTCTCAGGCTGCCATTGCTAAGACAGTTTGCCAGATTTAACTTTGAGGCACCCAACCTTACCCCTCCTGAAGCAAAATCCTGCTAGGCATTCTGGTTCAGCAATCACCAAATGCCCTGTGATTCTAGAATGCCTGTTTGTTCCAAACAATTACTACCACAAGAGGAGAAAGAATCTATGTTGTAAGTTGTTGTTTGCTAATCCTTAGGTATTAACATGTTTTAGCTTGAAATTAGACATCAGAGAATTAATTGAGTGTGACTTAAGTCCACTAGGAAGGGGCAAGTAGGTGCATACTATTGTTTCACGTATTAAAATGACATATCAGTCACAGAGTCCCCGTAGCGCATGGTATAACTGCAATATGTTCTTTGGCAATATGGTGAAGCATTGATAACACCATTCAAATGGAACAGTGTCTGCTTTGCTGCTCAGCCAATGAATTTTAATTATATCAGCTACCACTGATAGCAGGAAATGCCACTATGACTGCACAATAAATCTGGCAGGTAGTATAAAGCAGTATTATGCAGTTAGGTCACTACATCACTTCGTCATGACCAGATAATTCCTATTGGAAGCTTTCACTCAGCAGGCTTACTATATCCATTCTGTGGGTGTACTGGAGATGATTCAGAGGAAGAAAGATGATGAAAAGTTCTCTGTGCAAAATATGTGAGAGCACCAATGCCAAGGCGGCTTCTGATCCCTGAGCAAATGCTCCAGGTCTGCTAGAAATAAAGGCTGACACTTGCGTAGTTGTATGTTCAAGCTGAATATGTGTTATGGAAGGATGAGGCATCAGTTGGAGGAACACAGCTTTCTCCTTCCAGAATGTAGTGGACATTAATCAATTCACATCTTAAAGCAGGAGAACCTGTGAAATCATTAGGTCTGACGTATCAGCAATAAGAGAATCTTGCCTTGAACTCCTATTTTAGCCTTGAACTCCTATTTTAGCCTTACACAAGTTATAGGGTTTGTCTGGCTCTGGTTCGAAGTCACTGATTGCTGTCCTGCCTCCCCAGCTAACAAGTGGGAACTTCTTTCTGCAGAGGTAACTGGATGCAAGTTCACACTGGACATCCCTAAAGGGATTTTCTATACTGAACTTTCAAGCATCTCTCCTCTTTTCTACAGAGTTCAATAGTAAGAAGCCTGGCGAGCTGCTTCCAGGTAAGATTTTCAACACTGAAGAGGCACATGGGAGGGTAAAGATGAGCAACCAGGAGGTGCCACAAATCCTTTGAAAACATTCCTATAAAACCTTGGCTGTTTCTAAGTTCTCCTCTAATTTATGATTCAGATAGACAACTTAGGACTTAAACTGTGGGGTAATGCTGTCTAAGCACTAAGACAGTTTCGCAGAGCATTAATTGTACACCTTAGCTTGTAACTGAAGGCAAGAAAATTGTATGATGATAATCTGGTGCTAGTTGGTAGCTAATGCTCTGGGTTCCCTGGGCAGTGCTCACCTCCAATATTCACTCTGTACACTTGACTTCAGGGGGAACAGTGCAGAAATGTTTTAAGCTAGGTTTCCACAGCACATACAGACCCAGCAGCAGGGAATACATAACAGAAGCTTTTAATTTCAGTGTTTATGAGTTTATAACTTAGAAAAAACTAAGGAAGATAAAGGGCTGTAGAAAGCAGATTCTCACAAGCAAAACAAGAAAAGCTTATCCTGGTACCACAGCCAGCATACAGACACAAGCCTCTAGGAAAACTGCAGTGGTGGTTAGAAAATGCAGGTCACATTAGGTTTCAATAGGTAATGTATGAGTAAGTAAATGAGGCCAAGGTCAAGAAACACTAGCAATGAACCTATACAGCCCATTTTAGCAAAGAGCAACCCAGTTTCAGATTTTATTTATGTGCTATTATGTACAGTTTCTGCCCAGCACTCGATCACAATTCCACTGTCCATTATGCTTTTTATACAAACTGTAACTCCATAAATTCTGCCTTTCCAAAATCTGCATCAGGAATGTGTGGAAAGCCTCTGAGCCACACTGAAGCTGTTCTGATCCTGCGAGATCAACAGATCTCAGATAGGAAATAAAATATTAACGATAAGTGCTAAAAGTCATCTAAGATACTTGTTCCTGTGAACTAAAAATGAATGCGCATGCTCCCTGGGATCTCAAGCAGAGACAAAGAGAGACACTCTGCAGGGAGGTCCCTAAGGCACTGATGTCCTTACCTTTCCAACTAGTAATGCTCCAGGATCACAGATTGTCACATATTAAACCAAGAGAGAAATTTTTTGCTGTTTTTTACCTTCTGAGTAGTATAGGCTGAAAAAGATTGTGAGAAGTGAGGACAAAAATAATATTCCTCACTTAGAATAGGAAGGCACTATATTCAGGATTCAAATTCCATGAAATAGTACCAAGTGAGCACTTCTGTTCCATGTTATGCCATTACACTGCAGGGTGCCTACAGGTGAGCCCAGAAGCAAGAAAATGACAGCATGCTTGTCTACATGTTCCATTTCCAAAGCAGTTGTCCCACCAGTTGACACTCACTTGGCTGGGGTCAATCTGCATCAGAAAAAGGACTACTCCCACTACAGATCTCTTTACTCCACCAAAACAAAGGATCTGGCAGATTTCAACTCAAGAAGCAAAGCACTACATTGTCACCACAAGGAAAATCCCTAAGAAAAGCAAACAATTCAGGCACCTAACACAGCACAAGATGCTTCTGGTGATCAGTGGCAGCCTAATGAAGTGGAAAGCAGCATTTGAAAGGAGAAGAAAAACCTCTTCCAAAAACAGCTTCCTAGTATGTTTGTCAGGTTTCATCCTACATGTTTTATCACTCACAGTTGGAGTTCCTCTCCACTTTTTTCATCCAATTCCACAGGGGAAATAATGGGTTAAAAACCTCTGTTCCACCATAGCTACCTTCCAAGGAGGGTCTTAAAGGGCAGAATGAAGACGCCTAGGCCAAGTAAAGTAGCCAGTTCTCATTAGATACCATTCTCCCATTCACAAACATTATTTGTCATGGTATAAGGTGGTATTTTGTCATGGTATAAGGTGGTATTTTCAATTTGATTTATAGGGAAGCCCTATTTAATAGCTAGCACTACAGAGAGGAAAAAAGTCACAGACTGATATCTTAAAGCAAATCAAGTGCACGTAAATGAAAATATTAGAAATCACTTCATGAACATCAAATCACAAATTCATTTTTTCCTGAAGAAAAAAGCGTTTAGTTACCATTATTATTACAGCGAGGAGCATATAATTTTCCTTCTTGATATAGAGCTAATAAATTAAGATTGTTGAGATCACATATAAAAAAGTAAAAGTGGTTTCCCTTGCACCATGGGTAAATCTTCTTGCTGAGAGTTTTGCAACTTCTTAGAATTCTGCCACTAAACACCAGAAAGACTTGAAACAGCATGCAAGCAAAAAGCAAGCTGCCCATCAGCAAAGTGAACTTTCCTCTTGGCATACAGGTCATAGCACAAGTTCTACCACAACACAACCAGAGAAAATGCACTTAGGCTTTGAAAATTATTTTTTCCTAACATCAGAATCAGCAGCCTTTTCTTCAGATTCCTGAGTCTTGAAAAGCAATGAAAAAGAAAAAACAAACAAAAAAAAAACCAATAACAACACTGATTACATCATAACAGAAGGAGTGACTTAGGAGAGAAAAGTCTTATTTCTGTAAAAATGTCTTTCCAAGAACAAAGAACAAAAACTAAGAAAGTTATTTACATTCATGGACACATCTGAGTATTCAATGAGTATATAACTCATGTAATTGTCTGTCTGCAATACATCAAATATTGGACATTTAATGCCGAAGGTTCCATTCCACATTTATTTGCCATGCGAAAGGACTTGATGTCAACAGTTCTCAGACATATCTGTCTTTAGAGTTGTGCCATGCCCACATTTAGCCCACATAAGCACAGTATATATCCTGTTCTTTCCTCCTCCGTGCTGCTCTGTGCCCTACACATTTGCTCCTACATCTTATAAAAGACTCAGAAGAAGACACTTCAGGCACGGCTGTCCCCCTCACACCTGCTACAGTGCCAGGTGTCACAGGGCTCTCCTTATGACTACAGCCTGCAAGTATGATGCAAATAACCTAGCTAGAAGCACAGTAGGAAAGAGTAATGCTCAGTCTCTTAGCGCTCTTACCTCTTTACCACCCATGGCTTCAAACATCTTCTCTAGCTGCACTCTCAGCTGCTGGATGTTATTCATCAGGATGCAGGGCTGGTGGGACAAAAGCAGGCAACTGTTACGGCCCAGGGTGCCAACACATTTTCAACAATGGTGCAGTTTGTGCCTCGGCACGCTCCCTCAGGTGCCACCAGATCTCACATTCTCACAGTGAAATAATAGGGAAAGAGCAAAAATTTCAGCATTCAATCCTAAAAAAAAATAGGCTTTATTATAAAAGCCCTTCTTTTCTGCAGCTTGAAATGAGATGGCCAGTTTCAGAAAACTCAGATCAGGGAGTTCTTCACCTTTGCATTTTCCCTCTTAGCTTTATCACAAACAGAACAAGCTGAAAAAAAAAAAATCCCTGTCAGGAAAACGTTTGACTCCCTCCGCTGCTCCTGCCAAGCTCGACTGGAGTCCAAACTGTACTGCTTTCAGCCTCTTAATGCTGCACTGTACTATCTTGAATGGTGTAAATCCCAGAAGGAGAACTGTCAGCCAGAGCTACCTTGAAGCATAGCTGGGTTCTGCCAATACAAGCCTGAGAACAACAGTCAAGGGAGCCTGAGCAATAGCCCTGTCCTCTGCAGTTACATTCCCTGGTGTAGGTGTGTGAGGTAGAAATAACAGCATGGGACAGGCCTGGGGTTGACAAGCAGCTGTTTTTCCTTTGTTGTTTGTTTATTTAATATCCTAAATTTTACTTAATTTAGGATTGTACAGCAAGATAATTAGACGGATGCAACAGTAAACCGTAAGTGCTGCTCTACCAAATCTGGGGAGCAACTTGTTCCATTTGCTCTCCCCCCTTTTTTAAAATCATCTCTGTGATGTATGACCCAGACAGGGAGAGTAGTAACTTAAAGTGTCTCTGCAGGTCACTTTCACAACCTCATTCTACTTTAAAGCCAAGCCAGAACTCAATCCACAAACGTTTAAGACAAAAGCAATACTATGTTGTCAATGAGGTCAAGTACCTGGCAAGAAATTGTTTTTATCAGAACAATTATGTGACTCCTTTGAATGGAAGTGAAATCCAGTATGACTCACCAGTTTCTCCTTGGAACAGTAGGACTGGAAGCTCTTGGAGAGGATGTCAGCATACTGCATCAGCACTTTCCCAATAGTCTGCAAAGACAAGGTGTGCATATTGCTACTTGTCCTCTAAGTGACACACAGGGGATCTCCAGGAAATAAAATCAAAACCCAAGACAATACTGTTTTGCATCCACTAAGAGCAGACAAACATCTGGGTGTTGAGGGTATTACCTTAGCAAACCTCCTATTATAATGAGCAACAATGACAGGGTCTGGGCACTCCAACTTCTTAATGATCTCAAAGCTCTGATTTAGTTGGGTGAAGACATCCACCACTGAGCAAGAGAACAGAGCATGCTCAGATGTTTGCTGAAACTAAAACAGAAATACAAAGCGTCACTCTCAAATGGAAAGATCCAAAACACACCAATTTCATGTGCGTGTCCATCATTTGCAGTACCAGAGGCAAGACAACTATACCAAAACCCATTAATTCCTCAGAATTAGTCAGAAGCTCTTGAAAAGGCCTAGAGGAACAAAACAGACAACTCTGTTAAGGCCATAGTTCACTGTCATCCATCAACCATGACAAGACAAGCATTAAGGAAACATAGCATGATGCTGAGATACACAGCTTGCCTGTCAGTTAACAAGGAAAGAAAAAGAAAACAGAGTTCTTTTTACATTTTCTTTAGATATAAAGGGAACATTTATATTAGCATCACAGCCTATAGCACGAACAATCACTAAAACTGGAAGGCTCTTGTTCTCCATTGGGAATACTCTGCAAACTAAGATTCTCTGTGGATTAAGGTTACATTTTCAGCGCATGACTAAGCACATGCAATGTGCCTCATATTTCAATTACATATCTCACAAACACAAGGAGAAAAGAGAATACCAGTCCGCTGGTTGATAGATTAACCAGAAAAGAACAAAACATAAATGAATGAAAAATATCTTGCCATTAAACAACGCTCCATCTTGTATAGGAAGTCCTACAATCAATAGGCTTCCCCAGTTGTTCAGCATGCAAACAGGGCTCTATCCTCTGTTTGCATAATAATTGAATTTACAGTGTTATTTGGTTCTGGGCACTCGAGTATGCAGCACTGAATGCTCCACATGGAGCAACTTACATACCCCATCTTTCTTATCTCTCTCCAGAGCACCATGCAGGAACTCTAAGGAAACATCTTCATTTTCATCCAGCCACTGCATCACAAACTGCTCAAACCACCTGCAAGAGGAACAGAAGAAACTGTAAGCTACAGCAAGAAACAGAGCATTCCAACCCAACTTCACCCCAGGGACACACCTCTCCTTGCAGCATCCAGTAAGTGTTTAAATGAACTTAATGCCCTCAGAATAGTACTTTCCCTTCCTTGCCCTCTAAGCCTACTGACAGAGGTGTTGTTTCAGCAAGCATTGGGAAAGCTTGCTGCTGTTAGTTGTCTGAATACTGTTATCTGTACCATTAAAGTACATAATAAGACACAATAAATGTCTTATTTCTACAAACTACCTGGACCACATCAGCAGAAGACAGTCCATGCCTCTGCGGACTGCCACTCCTATGTTCTTTCAATCGTTCTCCCTATCTTTCTTCTTCCTTGGTACCCTTCCTCAAGAGTGACTTCTTCAACTCAGAAGATACACTTTAATTGTATCTTATCCTCCTTTCACCCATGTATCAGAAAGAACAGCGAAGATGTCTGTACCCACCACCTGTTTATGCCAACAAGGAGAACACACTGTCCTACTGCCCATTTGGGGCCTGCCATCCTTCACAAAAGAAACACAAATGAGTAAAAGGGGGAGAAAAGCCTGCTCCCTAGGGCCCTTCCACCCCTTTATCTGCAGATACAGGCATATTTCTTGAGTGCCACAAGGGAAAATCAAGGCTAGAAATGTTCTCCAAGCCTTCTCTAGAACACCTTCCTATTTCTTGGCCTGCTGATGGCCCTGTGAAGATACCTCAGTGCACCTCTACGTGGTAGTATGCCACATCTTCCAGGGTTTGCAGGAAGCTAGCCGGCCCTATCAGCAGCTTTTTATTGTCTTTACTCTAAAGACAAATAGATTTGTTCATACAAAAGCATTGGATCAACAGCCTTGGAGCAGGGACGAGTCCCCCAGTCAGGCAGTTCTTCAAGTAGGGCAGTTTGTCTCTTCCCTCTCCTCACTTGGAAATGTAAGCTAAGTGTTGGACCGCAGTCCAAGACTCTACTGAAACTTCTGAATGTTGCGAAGAAGCTTTACATGAGGTGGCATCTGGAATTACAAATCCCACTGAACAAGAGGCTTACGCACAATCTTGGTTAAAATACTGTCAATGGTTTGAGAAGGTTCAAAGCAACTTCAGCAGTGGTGTTTCAGAGTTCATTATCAGTCTGTTCTCTGCTCTCTGGGACATATCCACGTAGTTCAAGGGGAAGGATTTTTCTTGTCTGCATTTAAGCAACAACATAGCACTTATGGCTTTGCTTAAACATCTATCTGGGATAGACAGTGTGCAAGTTCCAACTCACTGCAGCTGCAGAAAATCTTAATTTCCAATATTACTAAACAGTCTTCACAAATAAGGGAAAAAGTGCCCTATGTATGATTTCAGTCCATACAAAAAAACTGCAACATGAGCTTCACAGAGCACAACCTCTTTGAAACAAGCTGCTGTTTTCATACAGATTGTGCTAATTATGGGCCAAGTTTGCAAAGAACATGAAAGCATGTGCCAGACATGAGAGGTAGATCAAGAGCAAATTCACAAGCACAGCATACTAGGTGCCCTTAAATACTCTCTACACTTTGAAATCTAAAGCACATTGATGCTAATACTGGAAATTGTAACTGACAGTGCTAAATGCCAACAGCAACCTGTCCATGCAGTCCTATTAGTACAGACAGCAGCAGTGCAATGATGTCATAGACATATGGGCTTCCCATCCTCTCAAAAGCTTCCTTTTAAATGGCTGTTTAAGCTTCTAACAGTCAGTATTTGTGGGAACTTACTGCAATTTTCTTGTGCTTTCAACATTCAACTTTTAATTCCAGTAGTGTACTTTGGAGGTACAGATCACTCTGAAGAGAACCGGGCAGTTTAGAAGGAATCAAGAACACATCTTCCACCACTTTCAGAGCTCTGAGAAAGCTGCTGCTTTGCACATCACATAGATAAATGTACAGAGAGGATTACTTGTCTGTGACAGAAGCCACCATTTTGCTTCTGAGAAGTGGAACTACCTCCTGGCTATCATTCATCCTTGGTAACTGCACCATATCCATAGGAAAGGGCCCTTCTTTGTTGAGAATAGACACCATACATTGTTATAGCTATCACACCCTGAGGTATCAAATGAACTGCACAGTCTTAGCAAATTATCTAGACAAAGGCAGTAAGGGAAAGGTACTGTCTATTAGGGTGTTTTGGAGGGGAAAAATTAGAAGGAAAAAAAGAAAAAAGTCTAATAATCTCTAACTATCAGTTCTTGGACACAGAACAAGTGAGGAGAGACTCCAGGGACCACAAAGGCAACGTATCCAGAAAGATATTCAAAATAATCTACCACAGAAACTGATAAAAATAATTTGATTTCATGCAGAAATAGCTCCAAAATGTTGTTATGCAGCAAATATCTTCTTCCCCTTATCTGCTTCTGTTATTGATCTAGGAGCAAACCCCATAACAACACACACACCAGCACACAAAGCAGAAGCTCGTGGTGCTTTTATCACATTCTGTGCTTGCAGGGGCCAGCACAGCATGACTGGAGATTGTAGAGCCAACCTCTCTAAATGATGTTTGCATAGAAAACCCCTCAGTTCTGCCTGCACAGAGAAGCAGTGCTTTGTGCTTTGTGACTAAATGTAAGTTTGCCTGCTGGTTGCACAATAGTAATGTAACACAAAAGGCCGCAATTACAGCTTGGCTGCGAGCCTGGCAGCTGCAGTCTCACACTTCACAGGTGAATTAAACTGGCTCGTTTGCTGTGCTGATGCATGTGGGTATTCCGTGAGCATCCAGTGGGCACTAGCAAGTGCAGAGACAAGAAGGCAGGCAGGATTTCAAAGAGTTGAAGAAGAAAACATTGTGTTTGACAGTAAGCCAGAAGAAAGGATTTCAAAGACAGGACTGTCTTCCACGCCATAGAGGAGGTAGTTACCAGTACAACTGTGACACTAGCTGCTTGCTAACATCAGTTATAAAGCAATACTTCTTTGCATACCTGAAAAACTAGTAGCTCCGTTTGTTCTGTTTTTGGACACTTCACAGTTTTCAGCTGGCATACAAAAAGTGAAGAGAGGAAGTTCTGAAGATGCACTGTCAGATATATTGCTGCTTCATTTTCAGAAACTGCTGCTGAATTTCAGAAAACAAAGGGAATATAAACCCTACAATACTTTAGGGCCTTTACTTTCTTCCGTAATAGCCCAAGGATATAAAAAATGTGGTTTTGCATAGTTTCAACAAGAAATGCAGGTTTCTGGATAACCGCCGCTTTTCTTTGGACTGAGGCAATTCATCTTTATCTGAGTTTACTGACAGGCATACCTGATGTGTGGACCTTTGATTAAGAAAGCCTTAAGGCTGTTTAAGAAAACTTAAGAACAACTTTGTTGCATGGATGATGGAGCACTGGGACAGCCTGCCGAGAGAGGCTGAGGAACCTCCTCCTTAGAGAACTTCAGAAGCCACCTGGACATGGGCCTGGGCACCCTGTTAGAGCAGGGATTGGATCAGATGGACCCAGAGGCCCCTTCCAGTCTCAGCCATTCTGGGATTCTGTGAAGACCAAAAATATTTGTAATGAAGCAAATTAAAGGGTTGCTGTAATTGATATGAAAAGTATATTTCAAAACAAGTGAAGGGAACTTTTGCGCTTGATAATGTGGCTACTGCACTAAAACATGAGTGTGAGGTAATGAGGGAAGCCAGTGTCTGCACAAGTACATGAGCTCCAGTGCTCGTGTATACAAAAGTCAGCAGAGCAGAACAATTCTGCAGAAGACTGCGAAACAAAACTGAACATCATTATCCTGATTACACAGGATTAAGAAAATGTGATGGCTTGCCCAGGACAGCGCTGACTAAGAGGCACAAAGGAAACCAGGCTTCTGAGACTGTTACTCCAGCACACTATTCACTGAATTAATGCCTCTCACTGAACTCATTTGCTAAGCAAGACCCACGGCCCAGGCCAGCCAATTACACCAACTGCCTCAAGTCTTATTAGCATACAGATAATGCTATGCTCAAGGCACTGAGTGCAATGGAGGATGAAAAAAGGATTCAAAATGTCAAACTGGAAGCAGACCAAGCAGGATATTTTTTAAAGAGCAGCAAGTGCAAAGTGCTGCATTTGTACAGCTGTAAGGATGGGAAGAAAAGCAAGGTATGACGCTGTTGAGAGCTTGGCTTGTGACCAACTGGAAACATCACTGGTCAAAGTTACCAGTGAAGAAAGAGCAGAAAAAAAAGGCTGCTACTATACCAGCACATGAAAGCAGCAGTAATGCCTGCATGACAAGGCAAGGCCAAGAAGAAACATTAGTTTAGGTGCTTTATGTATAGACACAGACAAGATGAAGAGGTGTGAGTAAATCTCACTTACAAGGAAGGACAGGAACTTATGAGAATAGGCAGAAGATTGGGAAAGGACATGAGCAGTATCTTGTAAAAGAGGAGAAATTTGTTCTTTATATCTGGGCTGGGAGGAAAGGATAAAACAAGCTCCAACAGAAGCAAGAAAGGTTTGGAGGAGAGAAGGTGGAGTGTGTTAAACCCCTCAAAACCAGTGGAGGGATAACAGTAAGATGTGGAATAACCATAATTGCAAGCTTCTGAAAACCAAAGACAAACATTGGCCAGAAACAACCCACCTGCTTCTGCTATAAAGCAGGGAAAGACCTTCAGCTACAGTATGCTTCTTGAGTTGATCACACAACTTTTAAGGAACAAATTTTGTCCAGGTTTGAAATCTACTGCTTCTCTTTTAAAGTTAAATAGAATCTGTGAACAGTTTCTTAGAACTTAAAAACAACAGTTAATTTTCCAACTAAACCACCCAGTCTTACTGAAATAACAAAAGCATTTCCTATACGTACGAATCCTGATGTGTGTGTGTGCATGTTTGTGTAACACATTTACACAAAGAAATATAGACATACATACAGTAGATAATGTTAAAGCTGTACCTACTAGCACTAGAACATTAGCACCTGTCTATAAGTCTGTTGTTCAAGGATCAACACTGTAAACACGAAATGGATTAAAAGACATCCCATCCTTCTGCTAAACCTTCTGAGATCTCTGGAAGAGGTTGTACAATAAGGTATTAATTTGTTTCAAGAACAGGAGCACAGAACACTAGGGGGACAAAGATACACATAATCACAGAGAAAAATAAATGAATAAATGGTATATTTATATACAGGCAGCCACAGGAGAACCAAGTGTCTGCCCTCAGGATAACAAAGAGGTATAGTGGGGATTCACTACAGGAGATATAGCACACTCACGCTGGATATTCAGGCACTTTTCCCTTGAAGGCAGGCAGATCACGGACATATTCGTTGTACAGCCACTTCACTTTGAAGTGTAAATTCATATAGTCCGCACTCTTACACAGTCTGTGTTTCTCATGTTCTGTGAAGAAGGAAAAAGGCAGTTAGGTCTCCTTTTACCATTATCATTGCACCAGGGACCTGAAGGTCTTATGAAACATGTCAGCAGTGTGCAATGGTTTTCAGGATGAAGCATCTACAGAGCCATAAAATCTGCACAGCAAAGGATTTTGGCAGAGAACAGGGATTCTCAGTGGTTGACCAGTGGGGCTCTGGAGACTGTATCTGTGGTTCCTATTAATACATCCATTTGTTGGAGACTTTTTGGTTGTCAAGGCAATAAAAAGAGAGCAGTCTCTTACGGCCCTTCCATTTAACATATGACAGTCCAGATTTCATCTATGCAGGAAATAAAGCTGTAAGAGCAAACCTGTTCACTCTTGAATATAAACCAAGGCAATACAAACATCTTAGACAACATTCCCTAAGAGGCGATAGTAGAAAGAAGGAAATTCTTCACAGTCAGACAATATCTATCACAAGGAAGTCCAGACAAGATGTGAAATTCTACACAAGTCCTCTCAAGTATTTTCACTAAAACACTGAAATCCTCTCCTGCATGCATCTAACCCGCTAACCCGCATTATGACACTGAGAAGCAGTAGACATGGAGTCAGTGGTGATTAGAGCCAATATGATCCCAGCTTTATCTATAGTTGAATTCCCAGCAGTGCAAGGAATGTGGGAATGGCCTTATTCCTTTCCTACACCACATGTACCCCAAAATACTCCATTTCATGCTCACAGTATGGCCATGAATTGTTCTTTGGTATCACAAAAAGATTTCTGGACAGTAACAGCATGTTATTTCATTGCCCTGCATTTCCTTGAGGGCTTCTACAGGCAACTTCTCACCACCAGCTTGGTCTCAATTAACTATTATTAGTTAACCTTACCCCTCCACTTACAAGTTACCTTTCCAACAAATGCATTTTAATCCCATCTGCACAACCCAAAAGAGTTTGTTTGGTCACACAGAACACGAACTGTCTGCACACACACAGGGCTGTGCCTGAAACATCTCATCACCATGTGTATGGCAGGTAAGCAAGTCAGCTGCCGCTCATGTCTTTAGCATATGACAAACTACACAGAGAGCTGGAAGATTCTCTGATCTCAGTCTGGGGAAGTTCGTGACACTCGGCTTTCAGAAAATAACTGCTTTCTAACATGTACTGCCCTTCTGAACACAAACCACTGAAGGAACCCATTATACATCTACCTACCTGAGCTGAGCTTCTTCCTCTTGCCAGGCTTCCCTAGGTCCTCACACACACATTATGCCTGGACAACGCAGTCCCTCCCTGCGTAACACACATACTTCCACAGTTCAACTCATCTCTCAAACTGCCAAAGTGCCTGCCATATTTAGACTTGTATTTCACAGACAAAATCCCCTCAGACCACTGCTCACCATTCTCTCTCTCAAGAAACACAAGCTCCATGTCTTCGCCCTCAAGGACCTTCACAGCCTATATTCACAATACCACCTTTCAGCTGCTGACTCCTACCTCTGATCAGCCCACAAGTCCCATTTTTATCCTACTTGCTAAGATCCCCCCAAAGCATCACCAAGCTTTTTCCCAAGCCATCCCCCATGTACAGGCAGCTCGGCAGATCTCTGTGTGGGTACATAACTCTTGAAGGGCATCACTGCTGATAACACATAAACAGGATCTAACTATGTTAAAAAGTGCAGGTCTCTCTCTTAAGTTCAAATGGCTTAAATCTGGCACTTTGGTACAAGCATCAATATATGCACATGTGAGCAATGCATGCTAAAGACACTTGTCAGCAGAAGTTATGCCTCATGATGTAACACGGTGACAGCTTCCTAAGCAGTTGCCTGAGAAACAAGCTCATCTTATCATCTATTTTCATTAAAATGTGAATTCGTGCAACTACACCAAAACATTAAAAAATCTTCCACATTTCTTTTGAAGCCTCTGTAACACGCACAAGAAGAAAGGCCAAATAAATTATGAATTATCCAACTGAAAATACAAAAACCAAAGAAATTCTCATGCATAATTATTTCTACAAGCTTTGTCAACTCCCAGAGCATTGGAATACTCCAGTGAGTTGCCTGCAAACCCCTTTAACAGCGCAATACAGATTTTCTTTAATTCTTCTGATTCACTTTCAGCAGATCCACAAAGATAGAAACTCAAAAAAGGAAAGGGGGAGGGGGAAAGGAAGGAGGAAGGGAGCGAAAAAAGAAACCCAGCCTTTGTTTTAAAGAAATTAAAATGTGCAGAACCTGAGATACATAACCCCAGGGGAGATGGTTTGATAGACACATGATTTTAGATGTGCTACTAGTTCACACATGCTGTGATCTGTTACTCTCCACAATGAATTTGCTTTTACCAAAAGCTGAGGAAAGTATGCAAGCTTTTCCTTAACATAACATCTTTCTTGAGTACTACGGAAGAACATCCTTCACTCAGTGTCAGAAGCACTAATCTCCCTCATGAGCAACTGCAGAAGAAAATGCTAAGCTCACCTTGCAGTTCTATAACAGGAAACAAACAGAGCACTAACTGTACCCTCTTGACTCCCTACAAGGGTGAAGAAATCAATGGACAATTATAACTTCATTAACTCTGATAGGAGCAGGTGCTGCTCCCTCATGGGGACAGAGCTGCTCATGCAGAGGGAAGGTCTGACTCAGGCAGGCTATACTTTATGAAAGTGGCTTCCCCCACGTCAATCCCAATACACCCACAAGGGAACTACCACCTTCCAAAGCGCCATTTAGACAGAAGCCAGCAGCACTTGTGATTGAAGTATGAATCATGCCACCATGGTGTGCAAGGGTGGGTACACAACTTTATCCAATCAGGCTAAAACCACAGACTCACTGTGACATGCTCTCTGCATTTAGCCAAAAGATTTTAGGAAGACTTTGAGCCCTCTGCTTTTCACTTGTGGCTCACATAACAAGTCAAGAAATTTCCTAGCCAACATTCTAGCTGTAAAAGCATGACCATGTGGATGTACCTGTGTGTATGCAATGGCAGCAACTGCGGTTGAAGTATAAAGGTTGTAGGTAAAAAAAAAAGAAGGTAAAAAGGACACAAATCAGGCCTGTTTCACCAAAACTGAGAACACTAGAAGTAATTAACTCAAGCCTTTTCCTGATACACATATTTTCTGAGGTAGGACAGTCCAAATGCTGCTAAGCTGCAGGAAAGCAAAATGCAAAGCAAGCACAGAAGCATAAATCCAAGGACTGCTACTTAGCCACCTATGCACTGAAGGAGAGGGCTGGCAGCAGGGAACAAAGATATAGAAAAGTAAAAGAAAGGAAAACTCTTACCACCATGAAAGAGAACTTTACGTATGCGAAAGAAGGGTGGGGCTTGTGACAGAAAAGACAAAAGTGAGCTGTAACAACTCAAACTCACAGGAGCACAAAGAAAAGTGACAAAGGCCCAAACTCACTCATTCCCAACAGCTTGTACCAACTGCCTGAGTCAATGGATCCTGCCTATGGTTTTGATCACCACTCTCTTTCAAAAAGGATAAATTGAAGCACTTGAAGGCAACACAGTCTGAGGTAAAATCTGTAAAATTACATCTTTTATCCAAATAAACCTGTATTTCAGATCCTTGGTTTGAAACACATTTTAGAACAAGTAAAGTGGAGAGCACATGAGCCATCACTCCTAGCATTTCTTCTCTGCTCCATAACCTGCTGGCTTTTAAAGAGCTTAGCAGCAGTGGTGGTGGAACACTGCACAGATATTTTGCAGCAATTGCTGTGCTCTATCCTCAACGGACCACAGAAAGACCTCTCTCATTTCCTCAGCAGATTTTATCTGCAGTTTCCTCTGGAGCAGAGCTTTTAAGGTCACTGAGGCAATGCTATTAAGGTATTAATTGGGAACTGCTTCCTTGCAGCACAGTCTCCAGTATGATGCCCGGTACTATTTTTGAGGCAGAGAAAGGACTTCTCTCTGTGTATGCTTTTCTTAATCATCAACCTGCTTTCCTTCTGTTAATTTCTAATATGTAATCATGATTTCCTGCAAAGAAACTCTCATAGGTCCTGAGTCTGTTGAAGTGCTAACACTAGGCAGACAGCATCTGTGTGTGCATTTGATCCACCTCCCCTCATTACAAGTGAGATTGTGGTAGAATGATTTATTACAATCCTGCCTGCCAAGTCTATTCCTTCTCTTCATATCAGAGATGCTTCCAATTTACAACTCTTCTAATGCTGAGGGGCCCAAAATAAGATAAAACATTGTTCAGGATGATGTCAATTTTCTTTTACTGTCATTTAATGTCTTCCCAGTAGAGGAAGAACAGAATGCCTCTTGGGGAATTTGTGCTTTCTGTATTGCCCTCACTAGTGAGGATGGAAGGGCCAGGTCTGCTGTTTACCGTGTCCTGAACAGTCACTAGTTTTGAAGAAACTAAAAACAGACCTGGTAGATCCTGTGTCTCAGTATCTGAGAGTCCTTAGGAGGCAAAAAAGGTATGACTACAGTGTGCGTGCCTTACAGCACTCTTAACATGCTGCTGCTGTGACTGGTGCTACTGGTTCCAAATCATCTTTTAAATGGAGAACAGGTGTTTTGCTCTTATGACTTGAATCTTTTGTTCATTATCAGTTCTAGACCTTAGAAGGGGGCAATGCTGCAGTACCCCTACATGAGCAAGACTTCTGCTTCTGAAGCCCCTAAGCAGTGCATTATAGAAATGCTCCACACTCTGCTTGCTGAAAGCTGATGTCCTTCCCACAAAGCTACAGATTTAGTGATAGAAACCTACAAACAAACAAACAAACAAAGCATTACCTCATCCTAGGGCCTGCATCTAACTACAGGTCTTCCTCTTCCATCCTACAGCATGCTGCCCACTAACAGCACAGAGTGGTGGTGTGCACTTCTCCTGTACATCAGCATTTTTACACTACCCCGCACAGACTGCTCAGTGCACAGGGAGTGAGCTCCAGTTGGGAGAGGCATGCTTGACTGTCCCACAGGGGAAAAGTCTCTTAAGCAGCACATATCCTCCATTTCAGCAGCAGCAGCAGCAGCCACACAGTCTTCTGGGTCTTCTTTGCTGACCTGTAAATCACTGGCATAAAACTAAAGGACACTAAGGCTAATGTTAGCACTACATCCAGAGAGCAAAAAGCCAATGTGCTGAAAGTCTTTGCCTACTCACAACTAAGTACTCTACCAAGAAGCATGAACTTACCACTTGGTGAGGTGAATGAGCTCATATTATCCAGAACTTAGGAACAGAACACAAAGGAAAACACCATGAAGAAAGTTAAGAGCATGTATTACACTCTGGGTTCATTTGCACCTATCTCAGAAAACTGACCAGCTTTTTGTCAAACACCTGATGCAGATTTCAGAGCACACCACATATGTACCCAGGGATTACTCCTCAAATTGGTAAATACAGGACTGTAAAATACTAGCTGTAGTTAAACTGGTAGAGATATTAGTGACCCAAACTGAAAAATGACAGAGATGAGCCAAAGGCAGCAAATCTAACCATCATCCTTTAGAGTTAGCCTGGATGCTGGCAATCAAATAGAGCCATTCAAAAGGGAAAAAAAAAAAACAAACCACACAAGCAATCAGTAATCTTTTGCAGCTGCATTCTGAATGCAATAGGGGAAGGGAATCTTAGGAAAATCAGCCAGCAGCCAGGTCTAGAGATTTACAGTTCTCATCATTACTGGTAAAGGAGAAAGACAGGACACCTTCAGTGTGTAGAAGAGCAACATGTACTATGAATTCCTGATGGTGAGCGTTATGGCATAAATAAGAACAAAATGGAAAAGGAGGCCAAAAGAGTTTGCAGGAACAGTTTCTAGAGAAAGCGAACATGAAATAATCATAATTGCCCAATCTCTAATGCATGCACCAGCAGTGACAGACATTATAAAACAGACACCCTGATGCTGAAGGTATTGGTCCCTTCATTCTAATATCTGCTCTTACATCAACACAACCTCACAAGAGGAAGCTACTGTGGGGTGCAGGCATATATCAAATGCTCCCAACAAAAGAAAGAGAACTATTCATCTAGACCTATAGTCTGATGTATTTAAGCCCAGAGTCAGCACTTTGTGAACTGATTTCGAGGTCAAAAATCAAGTTCAGAATAATAAGCCATTAGAAGAGTACTGTGAGTGGTAGAATTCCTTTCTGGGAGATTGTTGTGTGCTGTGTGACTGTTCAGGAACAGTAAAATTCTTCTTTTAATGTGCATGTGATGAAATTATACAAAGATACAGAACAAGGATTGTCTGCAGGAGGATTTGTTCTAGCAGCACATGTTCACCAGGAGCACGCACAGTCTACGCAAGACAGAGTCCAGCTACTTCTTCGGGCCTTTCTGTCACTGTACACTGCAGAAGTAACCAGTTGCTGATCTTAGCCATCATATCCTCAGGTCAAAGTGAAATTCTAATTTCAAAGCAGCAGAGAAGACAAAAAGCAGCTTGCACCAGAGCCTGACACATGAGTATGGAGACCATGCAGTTTTTTATGCAGTGTTCAGTTTCAATTCTCAGCCATAAGGCAATTGTACAAAACCAAAACAACACAAATCTCTGCTCCAAAAGGAACAGGAAAGCAGCAGCGAGTCAGCTGGCAGCCATCAGAAAATTTCTTACCTTCCATGGCGTATTTCATATCCTGGGCAAAAAGACTCCACATCACCTCTGCACTGATCTTACCAACAGCAAGCTCCTGAGGAAACCTGAGGGGACATTTGGGAAAGGCTTTAACATGTCTTCATACAAAGAGTTCTTCTATATTCAGCTCTGGACTAAACTACAAGCTGAGAATCTCACAAGACTTTTTCTCCATTCAGATAAATCACCAGGTGGATTTTAGAGATCATGGATTCAGCTGCATTGCAAAGATGAAACGAACTGAAAATAACACTGCTGTTGAGATTTGTTTCAAGTCCACCTCTGGATGTCTCTCCCAGAACAGGCATCTGCAGTAATTTTGGGAATGTGATCCCTATGCACTATGTGATTACTATGCACAGTAATCAGGTATTCTTCCCATGTTAAAATGGTGATATCTAGGGTGCATCTAGTTCTCTGTGCGTAACACTTAGTCAGAAACATTCACCTGTGTCCTGTGGGATTGCTGAAGAAGCACCCAACAGATAAACAAATCAGTTTCAAATGCTTTGCAGTGTGCCAACCCCACCCAATGCAATGTCCTAGTGCAGCAGAGAACACCATGCTCCTACATAACAAAGTAAGGTACTATCACCACGGCACCATTGTTCGCATTAATGTGCATCTAGGGGAAAATAAAAAAACAACAACAAAAGAACTCTCACCCCATTTTCAGGTGCCTCCCTGAGTTCAGGATTGTAATAATCAGGGTGTTTGTGTTCGAACGCCATCGTAACTGAACCTTTTGAAACTCTTCCATCGCAATCAGAAAGAGTTATTTTTATAGACAGAGACATATAAGACAGAAAGACAGACAGACAAGATAAGTACTTCTATAAATACACAAATGAAAGAAGAGACAGAAAGCAGTATAACATAAAGCAGAGCACACAGAGGGACAAGAATTAGCCATAAAGGACATGGAAGATTCTTACTGATTCAGTACTGGGGTATAAGAATTCTTGTCCTCCTCTATGATGGAAACTATTAAAGTGATGAGTTTGGGCCAGAAATCCAAGTTCCTGATACTGGGACCCTGTTCCTCAGGAGGAAGATCCTGATTTTTGTTCTGTGAAGGAAAATTGGTGTCATTTTAGAGGGTAAGGAAGAAGCTGATGAATGCAGATCACCTTGCTCCTTACAAACCCCAAACAGTAATTACTTATATAAGCAACTTTTTCTGACAAATTTAAAGTTATTTGTGTCTGCTGGTAACTTGCTTCGTCTAATAGAAGACACAGTAACATGCCAAACCATGTTGCTTACCAGTGGCCTCAATTCTAGGTAATCTGCCTTTTGTCATTTACCATGGCAATAACAAGTCAGGCTCCCGAAGACCTGCTGAGACATCATTTACTCTAAGCTTGCTCCAAATACTTTTATTTTAAATACTTGGGTTGATGACTATATCCATGTTGACACATTCTACATTAATTACCACAGAGTGGCCAGCACAGTTCCTACAGATTTGAAAACTGTGTCTACAGATAAACCCAGAGCAGAATAACAGGAGACAGAAAACAGTACAAAACTTCACTGTTTGAGGCTTATCTAGGCTAAAGACAATCTTCTTGATCAGTTTGCTCACTCAAAGTTGCATCAAACCTTCAATTCAAAACTATCCACTCAAGAAATAAAGATGCTGAGACTAGGAAAACAAACTGTAGTGCAATTAGTACTAAATAATTTGTCATCTTCCACTTACTTGTTAGCAGTCACTAATTGATTATGAGCTCAGTGCATTCCGAAGATAAGTCACAACTTTATGTTGGCTATTTATATGGGTTAGTATTTGCATGATTATCGTAGGTGGGCATTTTTGCCTACTTATTAGCTACTCACAGGATCTGTCTGGTACTCGCGACTGTACAGTTCATGACAGTTGTTGAAAATGTACTCATACGTGGAGTTGAGGCAAGCTTTTACACAGTCCTTCACTACCTGGCTGGCTCGGGGTGGACTCTGAAGCTCTTGAACCTGCACAGAGACAACAAAAAGAGTCAAGATACCGTGGGAAGGAGGAAGTCACCAGTCTGGGAACTAGCTGGGAAGCAGCAAACCTGCTCACAGGGACTTGCACTGCCTGCCACCTGAATGAAATCAATGAACAAGTCTGCCTTGCCTCTTTAGCTTGCCTCCCCTGGTACAAAACAGGAGTGACAGCACTTACGGCCCTGCAGGATCATTTGGAGCATAAGAGAGATTTTGACATGTCAGGGAAGATTATTCCGAATAAATAAATCACACTGCTTAATGTGTACAATCTGAACCAAGTCAACACAATTTATACTAAGCTTGCAGGATTTTGCTATAAAGCTGTAGAACAATCTTTTTAACCAATGAAGATGTAACACATTATCAGAGGATAATACATTTAACGTGGAAAGTCTTGATGAAGAACAAACACTTGTATGTTTTAACTATAGTACTATAAGGGCATCTTCAACCACTGGCTTTACTGCATTTTAAACTATACCACAATCCCACCTGACATGCCAGCTGATACACTTTTCCCTCTTGAAGCAACAGAGCTTTTTATTAATTCATCTTTACACAGCCTTAGAAGAACACTGTGGGGTTACTTTAGAACAGCAAGAGGCATCACCTTGTGAATAAGGCCATACTCAGAGACAATTCTGATACTGTCACTACCCCTAAGCTTTCCAGAGTATTTCTACAAACTAAACTTTCAATGCAGGTCTGAGTCTGAAACAAAAGTTTACTTTGAAAGTTATGAAACACTATTTGCCAAAGAGCTTAAGATTAGAATTGTAAGCACTTACTCAAATAGATCACATGAGAAACGTGGTTTGTCTTTGAAACGACAGAAGTTACTATGAGCCATGCTAACCTGCTAAACTGGTTAAAACAAAGCTTAGAAATGAAAGCCAAAAGTTAAAGATAATCTCATAACAAGTTGCTAGAGGAGTGGCACATTAACATACAGAACACCTTCTCATAGATCTGTATTGGAAGATGCTACACCATCTCAGTATCTTGCCCTGCAAGAAATACTTCCAAAAGTATGTATTTGATAAAAGATGAAGGAATAGTTGTGAGTGATAAATGCTGTAGACAGCTAATGGTAAAGGCTTCAAAACGTTAAGAGAATTAATTATTTTTCTGAAGACAATTCCCCTTCTTTCTTCTCTCTTCTCCCATCCTTCCACTTTGCTCAAAATTAACACGTGCCAAATTTACAACTCAAGAACTCCAGGGAAAAAACAGCTTTCATCTTTGTGAAGCAAACCAGAGCAAAGTATTGTACATGTTTATTACGTGGCCAAAGCCCTTAAGCATCTAAAGCAAAACAGCATGTCAAAAACAGTTTAAAAGTTAGAAAACAAGTCCTGCAGCAGAAACTGCAGAAGTTCCATTCCCACCCCCACACACAACACTACCTTCATCCTGAAAAAAGTAATGCTGGTCAGCAAATCCACTGTCGACTTCAGGTCCTGCAGCCGTTCCCGGCTGCTGGCTGGGAAGTTATTCTGTTGACAAGAAAGGGAAATCCTGTTGGAAAGCGCAATCTGATCCATGCAAAGCTTCAAGCATGTTCTAAATAAGGAAAGTGTCTTGGAAACATTTCCTGCTTGAGAAGCTTTTACCAGTCAAAACAATGTTCAGTAAATATGGCCTTTTTGCTGCAAGAGCTCATATGCTTGCTTAATTAAATTGCTTCTCATATGATTGTGAAGTCTGTGGATGCCAGGACACTGACAACCCTCTGCGGTAGGAGATATCTCCTTGGTGGCAGAAGGAGCCAGCAGTGAGCAACGGCCTTGCCTCCATCAGTCCCAGAACTACTGCTGAGGTTGCTCGCAGAGGTCCTTCCCTTTCAGCACCTACCATTTGGTTTGTCTTTTCTTCTGAAACACCAAGAGTCATATTTGCAACCTCTCAGGAGAAATAAATTCAATTGAAAAGTGAAAACGAGCATTTTTCACTATAGGAAGACATCATAACCACTCAGCTGCCTTTAACATCCAGTCTGCCAAGAGAAGCATTCATCTACGCGTGCTTCTGTTGTTCTGAAACGCTTATTTCACATACCATCCCAATAATGCACACATTAGCTGTCTGTAACCATTGTTTTCTTCTTCCACTCTTTGAGTTCCACTGATACTGGAAGTCTTGTTGTCCTTTCCAGATGATGTATGTGTGTGTGTGGGTGTGCGTGTGTACACATATGCATTTACACACAAACATACATGCATCATGTACACGCTGCTTGCACCAAGCTTTGTTTCTTTCTAGACACTGCTCTCTTTCTGACCTCAGGCACTGTGCTTTCTCCTACATTTCCATTCTTTCCTTCCCCAAGCTTTAACAGTTTTCATGCTCTCTGTGTTCTTACACTTGAAGAGATGTGACTGGTTATGCTGCAATAGTAAAGGCAACCTCACTAACATAGTGTGTTCATATTTACTTATTCATTTTTTCTTTTCCCTGAGGACTTGCAGAAAATATGCCCCAGTAACACAGTATTGATTTAGTTCATTAAACCAGTGCAAGAAAAATTAATGTTCCTTAGAGTTTATTGTAGATGCTTATCACCAGACAATTCTCCTCATACAGTTAATTTGTCCACACATCATCTCTTCCCGGCGCTCAGGGTCTTTACCAAAATCAACATTTAAGCACAAAATGTTGAATGAGATCCAAAGCCTACCACTCCACCCTGTTAAGAAAATACATTGATTCAACACTGTTTTTATGACAAATCCAGTGTGGACATTCATTGGTTATTTACTGTTTTTCAGTGTTTCCAAAAACCTTGAATCAACACGGTGGAGGGAGAATTGATATGGTCAATTTAAGCTGTAAATTGCCATACTTTCTCTTGAAAGTTGGTAGCTGTATGCAATACGTTTTTCTTCCAGAATATAACTTGCCCAGTAGGGATCTTACAATAATTACTAAGAAGGCTCAGATTGTTTTTGCCAATTGCTGTCTAAATGCTCTGCCAATTAGGAAACATCTAAATCATTTGAAGCGAACAAATATTTCCTGGTCCTTACTTGTTTGTCCAATGTTTAGTTCATGAACCACCTGAAAGCAGTTTTTATTGAAGACCAAGCAAATGAAAAGGCATCACCACTACAGCTTCCTGTTGCCATGACCTAATAATTTTTCCTTTGCTTCTCAGTGGATCAGTGATCTCTTTGCATTTTTTCTTAGTTGTAATGTAATTTTAGAACAGCTCATTACACAAATTCCTTTTATCTTCTTTCATGCCTTGCTCTCTATTGCTCATCTTATTAATGCACTTCTCCTATTAGTCCACTCACATTTCCCTTTTCAGTCTACTTATAAATAAATAAACAAAAACCAAAGTTCACATTTTGCCACTGTATTTGTATTTTTTCCATGACCCAGACACTACTTAAAATTACCTTGCAAGGAATTTAAAAAAACATCAAATCACAAACTTGCTGTAAAACTATGCTGACTCTGGAGCAGAATTCAGAAGCCTGACAGACCAATGCCACCACCTGAGACCTATCCTTTCCCCAGAGTGGTGAAATGGTGGTTGGGAATGCCAGTCTGAAAACTCTACTTATCTATCCAGAGTCAAGGACAGCAGCAACAATGCTGCAGGTCCTCTAAATGATTTCTGTCTCCTGAGTGAGAACAAGTCTGTTTTCCCTCTATGGATGATACTTGAAGTATCTGATAAGAAAAATTCAAAGAAATTAATCCAGTCAGCTCACGTTTCTGGGAGAGTATCAGAGATAAGGACAGTTCATAATCCTTAGATTATTTCAGAAGCCTTGAGGAAGGTACAACTGAAGAAAGAACTTGATTTAAATTCTATCCAAGTGGAAAACAAAAGTTTGTATTTGAGCAAGAAGCTTGTCATGACAATTCAATAAGACACAACTAACCAACAGTTCAGAGATGTAAGAAGAATCCCAGTGGTTTATTTCCCCACTGCATATCAACATACCTGAAGAGATTCTGTTTATTCTCACTTACCCTATACATGGAGAGATCAATCCGAAGTGAGTTATGAAGCTGGTCCAGTAGCTTAACAAATCGTTCTTTCTATTGAGCAAAAAACACCAACAAGCATCACATATCATCAGTGTCCAACCAGTGCTCTCAGTAAGAAGCATGATACCAGAGAACTAGTGTTAGAGCTCAGGACAGAGGGAGGAAGCACTACAGATGCACTGTTTTGTGCATTAGGGTTTTTGCCTTTACGCAGTCGCTGTTTTTAAGAGCAAATTTCTGAAACCACCGGACTGCACAATATATTTTATCAACAGCATCACCACACAGAATTTAATACAGTTTGCTCATTGCCATACCATCTGTGCTCCACTGTGATTTGAACATGAAGCGTAAACATCACAATGCATTGTACTGATTAATAACTGAAATGTGTGATGGTGACAATAAGCCATGCTCTGCTTTGTCTAGTCCAGGAGAACTCCACAACTTCCAACTTCTCACAGATGAAAAGTTCCTTGAACAGAGCATGTGTTTTATTGAAAGGCAGAAATAAAGCAGACAAATTAGAGAAGTCCAGTTGTATCACCAAACATACCCCAAAATTGGAGGCTGCAAAGCGGTCTGAAGCAGACACGTTTGTGGAGGCAGTTGTGTGCGCATAGTAAGCGTTGATATTGGCAAGTAAGGTGCTCATCACAGCTGGTACACCTGGGCACATGTATTTGGAAGAAAGACATGCAAAATGCCTGCAAAAGGACAGTTCAGTAAGTCACTCTGGTCTCCTCTGTACTACACTACCTGACACTCAGCCAAGTTTCCTATCCTTTTAATAGCCACTCGACTGAAGGTAACAACCTGAACATAGGCAAAGTGTTTTCTCCTTTTCATTCAATCTCCAGCGTTTTGCTTCAAGTTTTTCACAAAATATGCCATCTATGCAACAGGTAAGAGAGGAAAAAGAAAAAAAAAAAAAAGAAAACTCGTTTTACTATAGCCCTTTCCATGTCACAAAACAGCTTCTCAACTATTTGTTGTCACTAGCTTTTGACATTAGTGATAGTCTGGGTACAGGAGCCAGGCCCGGCACACAGAGATCAATATAGTTTACTGTTACTCGAGGCTGCCACAGGTTCTGAGGTGTCACGAGGCAGCAGCAACTGCAAAACATTGGACCACAGCAAAATCACACACTATTATGTCTGTGCTGCACTGATAAGTTATTCCTTACAGCTAACCCTTCCAGCCTTCAGGAAGCATGCTCATTTGTTGGTTGGTTGTTTTTTGGGTTTTTTTTTTCCCTCATTTAACTGTTCCCATTAACGTGCAAGGAATTGTCCTGCAGGAAATCTCAAAATTATGCCAGAAGCACTCAAGCTTGTGAAATGATTAAACAATCAAAGAAAATCTTTAAGACGTAAAGGAGGGGGGGGAGATAATTGGAGCTTAAAAGGTCTGATATTCTGAGACGTGGTAAGTCAAATTCATTCCAACAGACAGCAGAATTTGCAGGTTTTAAGCAGTTCTCCAACCCTTGGAGAAGCCCCAGACTAAAGTTGGGAACTGTTTTTCTAAATGTCGTTTTCCCTCAAGGAATTCACCACAGAAATCAGATTTGGTGCTAGTCAACCTACAAATAATTACAATCAAAAAAGCTCTGGTGAGAGAATTGCACAGAAACACACACATCAGTATTTCAGACAAATATGACCATGGAATCGAATCATAGAATCCTTAGAGTCAGAAAGGACCTTTAAAGGCCATCTAGTCCAACTCACCAGCAATGAACAGGGACATGCACTGCCAGATCAGGTTGCCCAGGGCTTGAATGTCTCCAGGGATGGGGCATGATGGCTGTTCCTGAATGTGAACTTGCTCATTACATAGTACCTATGTACCAACTCGTCTTTCATGCACCCAATAGATTTAAACAGACGAATAAAATGTCTGTGCCTAGCTTGAGGTATAAAAAGTTCTGAGCTAATGAATGTCTCTAATGGTCATCATTACTACTTAACAAAAAGGGGAGGATCAGCAAGAGAGCTGAGCCAGGCTGAAATCCTTTCAGATGGACGAATTAAAGAAGCAGCGATATACAGCAGTTACAGCATGGGAAATTCCAAGGAAGATTTTCCAGTTTGGATTACAAACAGGAATTTCTTCCCTTAAGTTACAGCCCAAGGGCAGGAACCCAGAGAGGTGGTGGATCTCTATCCGTGGATATCTTCAAGGAACTGAAAGAAGCTCTGATGTGTCTGGTTCAACTTCCAGGTTAGCCCTTTTATGAGCCAGGACTAGACCTCTAGAGCTATCTCTCAACAGCCTTCCATTTTGGCTTAAATTAGCAGGCAGTAAAAGACGCTTGCAAAAGAACATAACTCATCCAAGGGCTCAAAAGAACCAAAATGATAAGCTTCAGAAGTGAACTTTTTCAAATTAGTTTGCTGCATCTAATATTACGTTTGAAATAAGAAATGAGCTAAGCATAGCATTACTTTAAGCAGAAGGGCTAATCCTAAATCCACATAAAAGTTCAATGACATGGAAAGTGCTCTTGAAGACCAAGAACTGCATGAGTCTAGATCTAAAGAGAACAAATCAATGCTCTATTACTCAGACTTCCTGCAAACACCATGAGCATTAACTGGAAAATCAGTGACTTCCCTCGTCTGTATTAATTGCTATAACAAACCTATAGGACAAACACTTTCACAAAACCTCTTCCCTTTTCACATTACCAAAAAACTTTAGTGGGATCTTTGGATAATATCTTTTTAATAGCAAAGTGTTCAAATAGAGATTTTAGAGTTTTAGAACAGAATGGTTAAGATAACAATAATAAAGTACGGACCCTTACACTCATAACGTTGGTGTAATTCTTTAGAGTAAGTTTTAAAGGTAAAGGTGCTCGTACAAACTGCTCAGATGGAGGCTTAATTCCAGCACTTTGTGAGACAGTAATTTCTAGATTTGGAGGAAATCAGTGATTCAGAGACACGCAGTCTTCCTGTTCACAGAATGCCCCATAAGGAGTAACTATTAATGCCAAGCCTTCTATTATCAACACATTTATTCTTCTGAATCTTCACAGTCACATCAATTAGTTACCATGGATGTCTGCACTAAAGACAACACCAAATGCATCTTACGTCATGGCCTGGTATATTGATTCAATGCCGTAGCGCATTGCAAATTCATCCACAATCTCTTGAGCTGTCTCATCAAAATACACCTTCCAGGCATCATCTCCTTTGGCATCAGGGATCTTCACCACCCCATTCCCTTGCACATCTGTGAGATGGTGAAAGAGGTTCTGAAAGACAAAACAGGAGTGAGATTATATGCAAGGCTTGAAGTTGCCAAGTGAGTTTGATGACCAACTTGGAAGTGCTGGGAAGGAAGCACTAAGACACATTTCTTTGCCCTCCTTCCTTTTTCCTTGCCCCTACCTGTCATGCATTTTTGAGCTTTGACTTTCTTTTCATATAGCATGCTCCAAGCTGAGTTTTTCCACACATATACCTACAGCTTTACCCACTCAACAGTGAGAATGATGCAGAGCAGTGCTCCAATGTAGTGAAATCACAGACTAATTAGCTTCCTGAAACCTACACACTTCTGTCCTCAAATAAATGACTTAACATGGACAAGCTATTTAAACTAGATGAGGCAATAGCCCTGTATCAGCTTTGTATTAATTATTACACAGTAGAACAGTCCAGATGTTTCTTTTCTGAAAGACAGGACATCCTTAAAAACACCCTTAACAACTAGACACTTGTATTATTATTCATCATAGCCTCTCACTTTATGTAACACAGGAATGTCTTTCAGCTATCACTGCTGTGCAGAAATTGTAATTCAGTTCAGTGGAGTTCTCAGCAATCCTCAACTTTATGTCACTTACAGGTTCATCAGCTTATCAGACAGCTGGCTCCCTACAGTAAGGGACGCAGAAGTCTAATGATCTAATTAGGAGCTGGAGGACTCTGCTTCATGCTACTATTCTAGCTCTAAATCATATTTATTTTATGATGCACAAATGAAAGAAGATGATTCTTAAAAAGGGTATATTTGCAGGAAAAAAAAACAACAACACAGGAAGTGAATGATCATGCATGCTCAGAAAGCCAAAAATGAAATGGTTTACCAAGCAGAAGCGGTCACTGAATTAAAACTCAAGAAAAACTACATACTGAAAGACAGCACAGCCTACTAGAAGAAACTTTTGTTCAATTAAACTTGGCTTGACTTTTTCCTGGTAAGACCCAAAGACAACGCAGGGATCTCCTAGCCCAGTATCTGGATAAACATGTTGTAACTGAAGCCCCTCCTCTCTAATCTGAATTTGCTTAAACTTTACTGGACCTTTGGATATTCTTCTATACAAGGTGGGAGGGACTATGGCTACTCTTCCTTATTGAAACACTTAGAGAGTGATCCTTCGAATTTGCCTTCTTGATAGATAGGCTGGACACCACGAACCTCAGGTATTCTCATTAAATTTCTCCCACCTTCTACAGCACTGCCTGTCCATCTTGGACCATGTTGAGACAGATCAGTACTCAGCCATCACAGCTTATCTTCTGTTCCCTAATAGCTGCCCACAGCTACACACCACTGAAGCAGCACAAAGGAATTCATACAAACGGTACCAATGCTGCTCAAAGGCCAGAGCCAACTCCACATCCTGATTAGAATTTAATCATAAAACAGCAGAAGAAAATGTTACTTTTCACATTATACCTCATCACACATCACAGGCCAACTGCTCAGACAGAAACTGCAATGACATAACTGTTCCTTGCTGCCAACAGCATACAAGCAGTTCTCTTCACCACACTAAGACAAGCAAAAATAAAAAACACAGCATCTTCCATGGAAATGCTGTATGTCTGGGACCTCAAAGGTGATTAGCAAAGTATATTTGTGAAGCATATCTGGCCTGGAGTCTGCCATTTTAGAGGTTTTCTGTAAGGAAAGATACAGATGTAGTGCATGCTGAACACATAATTCAAGGCAATACAGGTTTCTTCCTGTTAAACTTACGGGAGCTCTAAGTTGGACCAGTGTCTGTTCTCTGCCTACAAAAGCACAGCTGTGACCAGTGGGACAGAGTGAACCAGACAGCATTTGACATCGTGGGGTTGACTAAAGCCTTCCTAACAAAAGCAGGCTTGATGACTCAATGTCTTTCCAGGCCCACAGGGCAGGAGAAAAAAGACTCACGCAGTGTAAGAAGGAACATTCCAAGAAAATAAAAGGTCAGAAAACTACTTCTTCAACAGAAAGGAGGAACATCGTAATGACTAAGTTGAACTGCTCTTTACCTCATGAAGGCAAGTGTACTGAATGTGATATGGAGCCACCTTCTCCTCGCCTTTGATCTCCACATTGATTTGCAGACGGATAGCCCCAGACACTGCAGACTTATCTGTTCTTTTCTCTAGAAGGAAAAACCAACAGCAATTATATGCATTTTTCATGTTCAGAGCACAGCCACCTTGGGGTGGCAATGCTGGAAAAGAAACTGCTGGAAACTCAGGATTAACCTGTGATCAGTAATGCCACGGATAAAACGTCGTGACATTTTTTTTTACTTCAAAGCAGTAAAAATTAAGTAGATACCAGCAAAACAGCTACCACAATACACTCTCGGTATTACACATCTGGCCATAACAACATACTTTTATACATATATGCCAGCCCTTCTGACAGCATATAGCACCCCCCCAGCTTAGATCCAGTTAGCCACCAAGGAAAGTACAGCAAACCTCTCCAGACTAAAACTCATATTAGAGAAGGCAAAGGAGTTCAGAATATCACATGTACAGCCATGATTTGGCTTTTCCCAAACCACCAAGAAAATATCAGCATGTCAGGACGATGTTGCTCAGATCCCTTTTCCAAGGATAGGGTTGACTGATAGAGAACCTGTTCCTGATTCAATTACAGTCTGAAGCTGCTGGGAACTGCTGATGTCGTCTTATGAAGAAAATTCTGGTTGTCCTACAATTATTACCACACCTGTCAATTCAGCACTATCTGGTTACTTGTCACTACTTTCTACTACACCTTATTTTGTCCACATGGAAAGATTTCAACAAATCACAGCCCAGCATCATGAATTTGCATTCTTAAGAGACTGGCAAAATGCTTGTGCTAGTGCACAAAAGGGCACAGGACAGGACATGTCTCCAGATAGGCAGAGTCCAGCCCTGCCCCAAGCATTTATGCTATGATAATTGAATGATTCTATGATTTATACATTTTGCTTTTCAGTGCCAACAGGAGAAAAGCCATCATCATTCTCACATGCTGTTCTGCAGTACTTCAATTCAACTGAGATTAAAGCCTTGCAGCTTCCCTGCAGCAGTATAATGTCCCTCACAATCATCTAACCATCTAGGCTTTGGTTTGGTTGTGGGTTGTTTTTTTTGCCTATCTTGAAAACTATGTGTGTATGTTCTCAAATGTATCCAAACAAACAGGTGATGGCTTTCAGTTCCAAAGCCCCACTCACCAAGGTTGTACCACACATCCATTTCTCCACTCAGTGTACGGACTTCAATGATTGTCTGCCCCAGGAAATCATCCGACTCGCGCTTCAGCCTCTGCTTGACTCGAGACTTGATGTCATCGTCCTCATCCCACACTCGCACCTTGATCCGGTCGGAGGAATTATGGCACTCACTGAGAACAAGACAGACGTGATACTGAAAAGCTCATAACGCAGCTGGCATTTCTATACTGCATGCTTTATATTCTTCTTGACCTGCTCAACTAAGTACAGAGTGGCACATAAACAAGAGATAAACAAGCAGCCACTTCATTTCAGACCTTAGACTGATAGGAACTGCAGGACAATTCTGGTGAACTCTTAACTGCTCTGGCAACATATTAGATGTTTCACTTTACATGCACACTAAAGGAGAGTGCCCTGCCCACGGAGTGTGCAACCACCAACTTCAGGTTTGCTAAGTGACTGTGACTCTTCTGCTCTTCTTCATTTTCAGGAGCAGCTCCTTGGCCGGGGGAATTCTTTTACTCTGTTGGTTTTGCCGTGAAGCTCACAAAAGCTGGAAGATAGCTAGGATGGTAAAGTCAGCCTGCACGGTCCAAAAACCACTGATAAGCACCTCTTAGGTTTCTGTCTGCCTTCCCCAAACATGATCTTCTGTTCAACCCTAGGTGTTAAGAACAATTTCTGTTCATGGAAATGCAGTGCCCAGGACAACATGGTCAAGGCCTACAACGAACATGTTTCATGATATTTTGTAATAAGAAAAAGATAAAGAACTGAGGTGGAGGTAGTTCTCTTCAGTCACAAAGCAGTAGTGCACTAACATACAATACATTATAATCAGATGATACAAACACTGCCTGCGTGTGGGATGAAAGGGTGGGATACGATAGTTGCAAAGTTGGTATGTAATTACTAGCACTGATTATGCCTACTATTCACAGCTCAGATTGATATTTTCTCTGTACCTTGAGCAAATCAGTAAGGACATTTCCATTAAAAGTACAGCTTACTCTTTGCTGAACCTGCAGACTTCAGTCTAACACACAGGCAGAATTTGCAGCCCCCTCCGTTTTTAGATGCTCATATGTCTTTTGCGGATGCAAACAGGCTCCTGGATGTCAGAAGTGGGTGGAAGGACCTTACAATAAGAGCTCTGCTCATCTACAGGGCATGCAATATAACAAAGCAATTTGAATGCTTGCATGAGAACAGGACAAGGGTGATTATTCACCATAACCACTACAAATGCCCGCCCTCAAGGAAATAAAACCTATGAAAGGCAACTTCTGCTGAAGGCCCGTTTTCCAGCCTTTTTAACATTAATGTGCTGCATCTGTTGCTAAGCAACAGGAAGAAGGAAGAAATGGGTCAGAAGAGATCTGCCAAGCCTGGTCAATAAGATGTGGCAGTGATCGGTATTTTCATGCTCCCTACCAAAAAATCATTTGGGCTCCTATGGCTGCTATTGTGATACATGACTGCTTAAGAAACATCCATGCAGCTCCTTAAAATTTTTCCAGCAAAGAGAGATATCTGGGAAGGACACTACAAAAGTTAGGGGCAGTTCCAGGCAGCTTTAATCACTGCAAAAAGCATTCCTGCTCCCTTCCTTTTCAGTGCAATCAAAGCTGTATTTAGAGATCAGAAGAAAGAAGATTCAGTGTTTTTCTCTTTCCTCCTCCTCAACTTCAAGGATATCTTCCTTTGATAAAAATATGCACCAAGTGCACACAAGCTGGGAATGTTCAGAATGGTGCTCTCTGCAAGCTCCCAGATTTAACTGAACATATTGCTTTATCTACTGGCAGCACAGCATAAGTGCATAAAAGAACTCCTCTGCTCCTGACACAGTGCAGTAATGTACATCTCAGCAGTACCCTACAGCCTCAGCGTTCAGGACACCGTTACCTAAAAACACAGGTTGGTATATAATGACATTTACAAAGCACCAGCAAGTTAACTCCTGACTTCTTCAGATTTCAACTTCTGGCACTGCAGCTCTTTGTCAAAACAGCTTTGATCTTATTTTTCTTTGCTACCAGTGGTGAAAATATAGCTCTTCCCTTTACAAAAACATTCACTGTTTAGCTCCGAATCTACCTTTTGTCCAGCATGCACTGCCCTACACTTCTCAAATGGCTATCACCCTTTGCTTGGGCTGCAGCAGAATAACTCACTGCTAAGTGCCAGAGGAAACTTTGCAGTGGCATTTACTGAACTATCACATTTTCTACTTTATCACACTTTTCTCTTTTGTTTTTAGGAGACTGCTCAACTTGCATTCCTTATGCTGATCCCGTGCCAGAAAGAGTGTCTTATCACTCACTGACAGCAGCTGAAATCCTTAGGCTGCTGGCTTACCCATGGAATACCTCCATTAAGTCTGTAGGAAACACAGTGCTTGCTTTCAGAGAAGATAGTTGTGTCAACACCAGTTCACTTTCCAGAGCACACTCCAAACAGAACCACATACACTGAGTTCCTGGAGTTCAGACGACAGCAACTTTTCTACCTAATGTGGATGAGGGAAAAGGTGGATGAGCGAAAGGCTGCTCACACAGTCTACGTAGACTTCAGCAAAGCCTTCAACACGGTCTTCCACAGCATTCTCCTGGGGAAGCTGCCAGACCACGGCTTGGACAGGTACACTCTTTGTACCTCCAGCAAGGAACTTGCTGGAGGGCCGGGCCCAGAGGGTGGTGGTGAATGGAGTTAAATCCAGCTGGCGACTGGTCACACAAGGTGTTCCCACCTCAGGGGTCAGTACAGAGGCCTGTCTTGTTCAGTATCGTTATGACTGACTCAATGCCCTGGACAAAGGCAATGAGACTTACCCTCAGTAAGTCTGCAGATGGCACCAAGTTGGCAGGAAGTGTCGATCTGCCTGGGGGTGGCAAGGCCCTACAGAGGGATCTGGGTGGGCTGCACTGCCGGACTGGAGCCAATGGAATGAGGTTCAGTGTAACCCCATGCTGGGTCCTGTCCTTTGGCCACAGCAACCATAGGCAATGCTATAGCCTTGGGGCAGAGCGGCTGGAAGACTGTGAAGAGGAATTGGGGAATTGGCCAATGTGCAGCTAAATGTGAGCCAGCAGTGAGCCCAGGTGGACAAGAAGGCCAGCGGCACCCTGGCATGTATCAGAAATAGCCTTGCCAGCAGGAGTAGCCAAGTAATTGTCCCTCTGAACTCAGCCCTGGTGAGGTGACACCTCGAGTGTGTTCAGTTTTGGTCCCCTCACTACAAGAAAGACATGGAGGCCCTGGAGTGTGTCCAGAGAAGGGCTACCAAGCTGTGAGGGGTCTGGAGCACAGGGCTTATGGGGAACAGCTGAGGGAAATGAGACTGTTCAGACTGGAGAAGAGGAGGCTCAGGGGAGACCTTATTGCTCTCTGGAACTCCCTGAGTTGTAGCTTACTGGGTGTCAGCCTCTTCTCCCATGTAACTAGCAGTAGGACTAGAGAGAAGGGTCCCAAGTTGCATCAGGGGAGATTCAGGCTGAATGCTTCTCTGAGTGAATAGTCATGGTGGTAGGTGGACGGTTAGACTAGGTGATCTTGGAGGTCTTCTTGAACCTTGGTGATTCTGTGTTTCTATGATTCTAATAAAAAACAGCTTCCCGTTAGTGAGTGTAACACAGCTCCCCAAATTTTGCCCACAAATTCTGTTGGCTGAAACTTTCCCCTTCGTTACTACAGGAGCTGGCAGACTGCTAAAAATGACTGCCCCACTTCTTGCTAAGACTTTTGTGAAGCCTGACTTCCTAATGATCTGCGTGCACACAGAAGTCTGCCCAGTCTCCCGCAGCTCAGCTCCCACGGCTTTCCTAAGAAAACGCAGAGAGGGGGAACACTCCGTGACCCCATTACAGGAAAGAAACTACCAGACACGTTCAGATCCATTTCAAAGTGTGAGGGGCTGGAAACCAAGTGCTCTTTGTTCCATGACTCAGAAAATGACTACTTTTTCTTTTATATCTGTATTCTTCTGATATTTGCAGAGGTGACACTTTATACAGAAAAGTTACTTTGATACTCCAAGGAATCAAATAAAGAAACATTTTCAGGAAGCAGCACACAAAATCTGCAAGAAAAATAAAAACTGCAACTTTCCATGAAGTTTTTCTGCCTGAATCAGAAACCAGCAGAGCCTGGTTCTGCTGACTTGCTCTCTGTCCCACACTCTGCCTCCACGTCTTTTCCCCACATCCCCATTTCCCCAGACCCAAAACACCAGTTTCCATACACATCCCCTGCACTGGCAACATCCTGTCTGATCCCTCCCCATTCCCAGCCAGCAACAGGGGAGACACAGAGAGCTGTTGCTAATTCTGATGTGCACACTTTTGCTGACATACACACTAGCTTCAACTTGCATTTAAATTGTAGGATGTAATTCCTAGCTTTGAGAACTATGTCTGCCTTTAAAGGTTGGCCCCAACTGGCTCCACATGCTAAGATGGAATAAAACAATGATATTTGTGCTGAATTTGTTAGTTCCTTGTGCTAATATCTGCAGGACTCTCACTCAACCTCCAGACGACATGAATGTGAAAATGAAGCTGTAAGCCTCTTGAAACCACAGCATCAATGAAAAACAATGAAAGTTCGTGAAGCCCTAGCAGAAAAGGTATCAGTGCATCCCAATACTGTGTCCAGTCTTATGTAATCCACAAAAAAAGATAATAAGCTTAGAGAAAGGAGAATGCCAAAACGAAAACCTGTAACTCTCTGACACCCTTTGCTCAGTACAGTGAATCCCCACTGGAGAAAGAGAGGCTGATAAACACCCGCAAGGGTTTCTGAAGGCCTGTTTGTGTCACATCCTCATGGCCAATACTTCCCAAATTTCTCAACTCAGTTATCAACATGCTAACCCTGCAAGACACACCAAGCCCTCAGTTTTATTCCACTAATACTGCCACTAGGCATAGCCTGTCTACCTCTAAAATGCATTGCATAGATGTGTGAGGTGGAAAGCCAACACGGTTCTGTCATTCAACACATCCATCTCACATGAAGATGTTAAATTATGTTTTCTCATGTTCGCGGCCTGAAGAACAGTAGAGCTCAGAGGCCCCAGTGTAATCACAACTGCTGTGTGCTTGGCAACTCACAGAGAGGAAGACTGCTGCCACTTTGTAGAGCTGACAGGCTAATAAGGACAAAAAGCAAGAAGCAGGCATCACAAAAACAAATAATTGAAGCAAGGGAGCAGAGGTATCCACAGACTTTTGCAGATTTAAAAGTAGGTCAAGTCAAACCCAGATTTAAGTAGTCTGGCTGTGCCTTGAAATTAGAAAAAGAGATTTATGATTCAAGGAGTCTGGTGAATATTTATATAGCCATCTTCTACGAGCAGATTCCCTTTTGCACAATTGCAGGTGTAGCACTTAGGAAGGGTCTGTAGAGTTCCATCTCTGGTGTAGGGGACACTGTGCAAAGGTAGAAACAAACAGAAAATGCACAGCAGCTTGTAGAAGCAAAGGTGAGTGTGCAGGAGGTGGGAATATGCACAGGACAGAAGAACAGGACAGCATGACTTCAGGACCTGCAATTATTATAGATTCTGAGGAGCAAAGCTCCAGAAAAAGCAAAGCCATTTTTCAGAAAACCAAGAGTAGTTATTGGAATCATCATGAGAAAGCCCAATAAAGAGTTGTAACAACAGATATGGAAGGAGTAGGACCTCAGAACAGTCATCCTGAACCTACAGGAAGGCCTACAGGAAGGCTGGAGGGTGACTATCAGGGAGAGTAGAATGACAGAATGGCTTATATTGGAAGGGACCTCAAGGATCATCAAGTTCCAATCCCCCTGCCACAGGCAGGACCACCAACCTTCAGATCTGGTACTCGACCAGGCTGCCCAGAGCCTCATCCAACCTGGACTTGAACACCTCCAGGGATGGACACTCTCTAGGCAGCCTGTTGCAGCACCTCACCACTCTCTTGGTAAAGAACTTCCCCTGACATCCAATCTAAACCTTCCATCTCTGAACTCAGGGTAGTGACAGGACAAGGATCAATGGTTTTAAACTTAAAAAGGGAAGATTTATACTAGACTTCAGGAGGCAATTTTTCATTTTGAAGGCAGTGAGGTCCTGGCACAGACTTTCCAGAGAAGTTTTGGTTCCCCATCCCTGGATGTGCTCAAGGCCAGGTTGGATGGGGCCCTTGGCAGCCTCAGCTGGTGGGGCAACCAGCCCACAGCAGGGGTTGGGGCTGGGTGGGCTTAGAGGTCCTTTCCAACTCAAAGCATTCTGTTTCTATGAAAATCTAACAGAATTGGTGTGGTTGAAAAGGCAAGAAGATTTATGTGCAGATCAGATGGAAGTGTCTTGAAACAGCAGTGTCCAGCTGGCTGTTCTGCTGAGGCCAGCATCAATGGAAACAGAAGGCAGGAAACTTCACAGAATACGTTAATTTTTAAATAATGCCAAGACTCCTCTATTAGGGGGTGAAAAAGACAGCAGAGAATACACTGAAAGCAAAATCAGAGCTGGCATTGAACAATGTTAAAATCCTTAGCAGTTTATAAGTTCAGCATGATAGCACAAAAATAGGCTGCTGAGATCCAGTTGTTGCTGCCTAAGAACAAAGACATGAATTTTCTGTTCTTACTAGCATGAAGCTCATTTCTTAGGGGAACAAGTACAATCATTTTGCTGTTACCCAACGCTACGACAATGACTGCACAAATTAATTGTGCAGTTCTCCTAACTACAAAGAGCAGACAAAGTGGTTCTGAGCGTTACATCCTTAGCTATATTAACACAGCTTCCCCAAAAGTGCTTGTCACAAGGCATCAGCTCTACATTCAAATCCAAGTTTCTCATCAGTTACTGAGCAGGGACACAGGTAGGATTTCATCACACTGCCTGTTTGCCCCTACCATGCAATGAGCAGAGGAGCCTGAGGATGCAGAATTACAGTGACACAGACGTGGTGGTCTCCAAAGGTGAAGTATGAAAAGCAACTCTGGAACAGCATCACATAACAACAGAGACTACGGAAAGATGCTGGGCTTGATAACAGACTCAGCAGCTGAAAGGAAAACTGAGCAACCAAATTGAAAACTTTGGGTGACTGCGCAGTGTCTAGCTATGCAAAAACACCATTCCCAAAGGATTAATACAAATGTTTATCATCTGTGGCTCTGCATGTCCTAGTAAAATATTGGTCATCTGCTGGCAGGAGGTACTGCGTTTACTTCCACTCAGTCTTCTGCAGTGAGAGAATAAACGTGCCTCTTGCAAACTGCCCACTGACAATGCAATCTGTTTAAGGCAGTGATTTCACACCCACCATAAACGCCTTGAGAACAAATATATTCAGACAATACAACTTCAAGGAGATATTACTTTAAAATGAGTGAGTCATTTTGAGCCTAAGCCAAGAAACATGGCAAAGTACTGTTTGAATCCACCAACTACTAGTGCTCATAGTCAAGACTCGGGTGTTTCCTGAGAAAAGCTGATATGGACTACCAACCTCCAGCTGAGCGCAAAGCTCTCCTTTTAGAACAGAACTCTGTCCTGTTGTCAAGAGTTCATTCTCCTAAACGCTGTCTGCTGTGGTAATTTGTTCAAATGGATGCTCAGATTCAGTCTTCACAAAAAAAAAAAAAAAAAAAAAAAAAAATTACCAGAAAGTCTGTACTTCCCACTGATAGTCTAAATTATGTCTAAAAGGAGAATTAAAGTCTTGTCTTAATTGCGTTAAATACTGCAAAAATATCTTCCTTCTCATATTACTGGGCTGTTTCCTAGGGAAACGAGTGCTCTGCAGATTTCTTTTCAATGCTTCTTCATTTTAACACTCCTGGTGAAAAATGAGAGAAAAGAGAGAGACCCAAACCAACTGCTATTCCTGGAAAGTCTGCAGACATCTGGCTCTCAGGTGCCAAACAACACAGGTAACTCAGCACCAACTGCAGGTAAGACACACACTGTCCAGAGTTAGGTGCAAAGGAAGAAAGCCCAGGGCACAGAAGCCAAGTCTACGCAGCAAACAAAGGAGGCTACCTTTTAGCTTACTCAATATAGCTATAAGAAAAGGAGTCTGTATTATAGGAGTGGAATGTAAAATCAAGAGAAGCACAATTCATTAGCGCGTACTGACAGAACATTACTTTTTCTGTATTGCAGAAATAGCTGAAGTTACCTATCAAGCTTCATCCTCCAAGCACCATTTATGCAGCCTTTGCAGCTTGGCTGAAAAACTTTGAACTGAGCAAAAAGAACACTCCTTACATTTTTATAGGTCTTCAAATTGCAATGAAAGATGTAACAAAATTCTTTATACCATGTTTCCTAAAGCTAAGAATGAAAATACACAAGAAGATAATACTCAGAAAGAAAAAAGACCTGCAAATTCCTTGCTTAGTGATGTTCCAAGAACCAGTCATTAATCTAAGCAGATACCCATAGGGACATATGCTAGTAACGACCTAAATAGTGCTTATAATGAAAACCTGGAGTCTTCTTTTTCCAACCTCGTCCTTTCTGAAATACAGTTCTAAATCGGGACTTACAAATCAGGTCAGTCCTACCACTATTTTCTTTTTTCCTGTGAAAATATATGGAAAACAAAGTCATATTCAAGGAGATATGTTTAAGTTAATATACTTTTACATCCGTCACTGTAAAATAAGCACAAAGAAACTACTTCAAATAGGTCATTGCAGCCTTAACTCAAAAAATATATATTTAAATAGCTTTTAGTCAATTTTAAAGAGTCCGTAGAAATTACAGTACTATTCAGCTGCACAGGGTCTGCCTTAGATTGCATCACAGGTTACATAAACAACACTATGACAACTGATAAATACAGGTTTCCAACTCTACAGCCAACCTTTGAAAAGATGCTGGAATTGTGCCTGAATAACAGACTCTGGGCATCCAATGGACATCATCTACAAGCAAGTCTGTCCAACAAGCCAAACTGAAAATGAACAGCAATAACTAAGCCATACATTATCTACTGACCTGAACACTCTCTACCTGTGCATCTGGCAGTAACTGAAATATTTAAGTGTTTCCAACACTAAACTTCTCGTATGTCTGCTGTAAGGCAGGCTTTTAATGCCTACCAGGACACCTTTCTCCCACTGTAACAAGTTAACGTCATTCTAAAAAAACACATACACATCCTTAACATTGAAAATTGAGGATCTTTGGATTGTCTTGACAACCTCTTCTAAAAAAGCTTGGCAAGTAATGGGTATTTCTGGCCTGCATATGTTGATTTAAGTTTCCATTTGATTATGAAGGGGAGAAGATTTCAGCAGTTTTAAGAGATATAAGTTGAAAAAATGAAAAAAGATCCATAAATAAATAAATAAGAAGAAGAAAGAAAGAAAAAGAAAGATGCATGTGTAAAAGACTGGTGCTGCATACAGCATATGGTGAGCTTTGACATCTACCAATAAAACCATGGATGCCAGTACTTAAGACTCCTGCAATAGATCTTGTTACAGTAATCATTTCCTTTACCTCCTTCTGCTATTAAAACAACCACCTAGTCACAGGCAAGGCATAAAGTAGCATCAACTCTGATGTCCAAGAGCATATTATCTGCTGAATCACAGATACAGTGATAAAATCTAAACAGTAGCACTGTTAAAACTGTGACATTTATCACGCTGCACTATCTATCTTTAAACACAGTATTTGTTGAAGCTCCTAAAATTAGAAGGGAACACACTTCGAATACCATGGTAACAACTTGGCATGGTAAATCAAGGTCCTTAAGGATCCCACATTACTGCTATTGTGACTAGACTCAACCAAATGGCACTTAAGTATACTTGTCTACAATCCGAGCAGTAATGTCACTTTGGATTAAAGGATAAAATGAAAAGCCTGCCTGCTCAAAACAGAGATGAGATTTTTCTGACGTTAATGAACTACTTTAAAAATGATTTTATTTGGACGGTGTGCAGTAAGGACAAAGCTGGGTTGGCAGAAGCTTGATTCTAAAGCATAATTTCAGTATGCAGAGAGCTCCCCCCATGAAGTTTAAGGGAAAAGAAGGAAGAAAAACAAAGAGAGGGAAGGTATAAAAAACCAGCTTGCACGTTAAAGAAAATAAACATTTTGGGAGCTGAAAGAGATTACCCTGAATCTACAGAAACTACTCTCTTGCTAGGTTTTAGGTCTCCCTTTGGTGTTATCACGCGTTCAATGATAAATTGAGGGTACTGTTTACTTATTCAATAAAAGCAGGAGGGAAAAATACACTTCAGCTTTTAAAGAACATTTGAAACAGAAAAATCATGCCTCTAGCCTTTCTTTTCAATTCAGATGTGGATACGTTGCTCATCTTCAAAGCAGGTAATCCCTCGAGTTACTATAACATTGATTTTCCAAAAGTAAGGAGAGAAACTGGTAGTGTCACAGACAAATGACAAACAACTTTCTTTGCCCTCTGTTGGTCGTACAACAGAAGCAGGTCACAGCAGTAGGTCACAAAAAGTCTGCTTAGCCTTTCATACAAACTTCATGCTTTCATCTTCCAAATGATTTTGAAAGTACATCTATTATCCAGGAACACAAGCTACCAAGTTAAAGATTTTCCTTTCTTTAGCTCTCTCTAGAAACATCAATACAAAAAGGCTCACAGACCAGACAATTTATATATACAAAAGTAAAAAAGATAAGATAGACCTCAGTGCGCTATGCACACTGTTATAGACGTCAACTCTTCAAAGGTGTATGTAACACCAAGCAGAAATGAAACCCTCATACCTTACAGGCAGCGTGGGAAAGCACGGATCATACAAACAGGCAAAAAGGGGAGTGAGAGCACTTACAAATAAAACTTCTCTTCCCACACAGGATTCAAATTCCCAAAAATCGTTTTTGTCCTCTTCTTTGTTTTACCCACTTGAACAGTTACATACGGATCGCTGGAGCCAGTCTTGTCTTTGGCCTGTAGACCCTGAGCACACACCACTGGAAGGAAAAGAGAAGGGTTATCACCACCCTCCAGTAACACAATGTGTCCATACACCACATGAAGAAGCAGGTAGCTCCGAACATCCAGAAAATCAAAAACAACACTCATGGGAGCTTTTCTGATGAGCCTCAGATCACAGTGCATTGCAGTGTCTGGGGTAGGAGTACCTGTCTCCACCTGCTACCTGAGCAGAAAGAGATACAGTTCACAGAGGGCTGTTCTCTCTAGTCTCAGACCAACCCTAGGTGCTCAAACAAGACCAACTGAACCTATGCCTCCTTCCACTCACCTGTAATTGTGATCTTTGCTGACCATTTCGAGGTGCCATCGAGCACGCTTTGCTTCACTGTCTTCATTTGCTGAGCATGTGTCAATTTGCTCTCACAGAACACATCTCTGATCAAGTCAAAGATCTCTGGCTTGTTCCGCTCACGGATTTTCATGCGATCCTTCATGGCCATGATGAAATTCTGGGTTCGATCCTCAGCTCCATGCTTTGAGCTCTTCTCTGCTGCTCCTGTGCATCAGAGAGTAAAAAAGAAACATCAGAAACATGCAAACACAGAAAGACACACTTCATTGATGAACAGGGATGACGGGATCAAAGCTACGATTTATTTCACATGATGCCTCTTGCTGTTGTCATTTATGGTCAGCCCCCCTATTTTAACATATGCAAAATAAAATCAGAACCAGTTGGAGCTGCGTGGAGATACTGGGAGTGCCCAGACAGGGTCTGGGTTGCTTTCCTCACAACAGGCTTGAGTTCTACACCTTTGCAGCTGAGGAAGACCCAGAAGCAAAGCTCTAACCATAACAGCAGACATCAGCACGTTCCCACTTCTCACTACCTTGCTTTGAATAAATGGACCCCTGCTTCGGAAGGTGACAGTGGTTCCTCACTACAAATAGCACCTGTAAGCTTGTCGAAAAGCTGCACCTCAGAACAAAGAAAAGTTCAGATGGGCCAAGAGTCACTATTTTTTACTGATGTGCTCTGCATGGCTTCCCATTCAGCACAAAGTCAATGCACAGTGCATGGTCTGTTCTTCTACTTGGAGCAAACATCAAGCGGGAGGCATTTGAAGTGCTTCTCTGGATCCCATTCCTTTTTAGTTTGTTTCATTTGTAAGAGATAGCCCAAACTGTAGTTGCCATACCTAATCCAAACACCTATAAGGTAGCAAACTGAATAGGTATGGGGCACAAGTACAGCATTTAGCAGCTAGAAACACAGGAGCTAGGAGCAGGGGTCTGTTCTACATGGATATTAACTGGAACTTGAAAACAGAGGCCTCTGGTCCCTTGCATATTGCTTACAAAATGTATAAGTTCTTATCATTATGAGATAAGAATGTTCTTATTGTCAATTCCACATTAGACAAATGTGTTACCTGGGAGACCTTACAAAAAAATAGTGTAGTTCTGGAGTTTTAGCAGTTAGTGCCCACAGAGAACTAGGTTCTGTAAATGCACACTCATAAAGGACCCCAGCAATACAGCATAACAGGAACCTTCTTAGCAAGCCCCATCAGGTGCCTAGTGACAAATGCTGCCTAAAGATATCCATTTCTTGGACCTTCAGTCTAACATCTTTTACCATTTCAATAAAGAAACAAAAATTCAATTATAACTTCCATCATCCCAATGGAAAAGAATAAAAGCAGAGTCTGGAACAGAATGTAACCACTGAAGTTTCAGAAGTTCATTAAGGACACTGCACAACAAGGCACACTATTCAAGATTTGAGTAAAAAATAAAAGCCTTAAGTTTGCATTACCTGATAATTATTTTTTCATTTTACTTGCCAGAGGCTCAATGTTCAGTATTTCATTTAGTACAACAAATTGTATCTGAGAAAAATCCCCAGAGTTTTCTATTGTTGGCTTAAGATGAAATGAAATCAAAATACTGGAATTAATTACACAGTCCCTGCTGTCCCCACTCACCAGAGAAGAACTACCATCACCCAAATTGATGTCTTGTATCAAACAATCATCCAGCTGTAGACCCAACATTTAATAAAGGAATACAGAATTGAAATGATACCAGGGGCTACACTTTGAACTTCAGATAAGAAATGCTATTCATCTTTAATAGAAGTAGGTCTTCTGGGGAGGGAGGCGGACTTGACGTAGGATACGAAGAGCTACAGAAACCATGAAAGGCCAAATTGAATAAGTTGTCCTACCTACCTGGAATCCTGAAATCTGTAATGAGCTAAAGAAACCTTGTCCTGCCCTTTCTGATTTTATGGATATTGAGAATCAAACTAAACATTAAGAGCTTTAGTCTTGCATTAGTGGAGTGCTCCATTTCAGAAATGTTCTGTAAAGAAATTACTAGCCAGGTAGCTTGCAAATATCAGTGTTTCATTGTCCATCACAGAAATGGGACCAGAATTACCAGTTTAGGAGTGGCACTGGTCTGCATTACTGCCTTAATGCAAGCAACCCATTCTTACTTGGCTGGAAATGGATGGAGAGAATTTTTCCTTAGATCCTCATGGCGTGTACAACATCAGTGCACATCACTATACTGGAAGGCAAAAGGTGTTTTCCCTGCTGCTGAACTTGGATTGTATGTATTCATTCAGCTTCAAAAAAAAAAAAAGGTTTTGCCAGTGGCTTAGCTTTTAAAGCAGTTCTGTAAGTAGCAATAAAAAGGCAAGGGACGATATAAATACCATGTATAGACGTGCACAATGTCATATAAATGGCAGTGGGCTTTCCTTATCTCTCCCTCCCTAGAAATGAATCACGAGTTGATTTATAACTGGAAACAGAAAGCAAATAGGACTATATTGGGACTGGTATTGATACAGTTCCTAGTAAACTGCCAGTGCTGTTATCTTATGCTTTTAACAGGAAAAAGTCAAGAAACTGGCAGGATAGAAGACAGCTGTTCAGTAGGCGGATAATGCTTAGAAATTATATATTCCCGAAACTCAAAATAGATATTCAAGTTTCAAATAAAGGTATCCTTCCTCCTTCTGTGAAAATATTTTCCTGCATGGGACTCTGGAAGCAAACAGGCATTCATCACCATGGTGTCAAATCATCGATTCAAGACAGAGCCAAGATGGTTATCACAAGAGTGACTTCTCGCTCTCACTAACAGTCCACTCACAGAGCCAGGCTCTGGAATGCAATCTGTTCAGAGGGTAACACAGAAGTTTCTCATCCAAAACCCAACAAACATCCCAGGCTTCCAGTTCTCAGTCAAAAAGCTCTAAACACCTCCATCAGTGAACCAAAGCCCTAGGAGCCAAACCAGAACCAAGTGGGGCATTCGGTACTGCAGCCCTCAAATATGAAATTCTCCACATTTGTCATGCTAGGATACAAAAAGAGCACTCTTATGGATAACCACACTCACAACGAGCAATTTACTTTCAGTAGTAGTTTGAAGTTTGAGATCTCAAATCCTCATTTCGAGATCTCCAAAGAATCTCTTCTGATATCCTAGGATATCAGAAGAGATATCTCTTCTAGAAGAGATAGAAGAATCTCTTCTGATATCCTGATATCCTGATATCCTGATATCTCTTCTGATATCCTATTTACTCAGGTTTAACTGTAATTGGCACAGGACTTAGACTAGTAACTCTATAGGAAAACAAGGCACACATCTGCAGCTTTTCATACACTAGCGCAGAACAACGCTTCTTTTTGTCAGTATCATGTTAGTATAACGTCCCTTCTTTCCACCTTCTTCATAATTCTGCCTGCTTCTCAAAATCTATTTCTTGGCTTCCTACACATCTATCATCCTCTTCATTTGATATTAACATTTCCCCAATGGTTGAATTTCAGTTAGCAGCATACTGGTGCCCAGGGCAAGAGATAAAAGCCCCCTTTTCCAAAAGCTTTACATGCTATAAGAATTTTAAATCTCTCTATTTAATTCCAGTCAAGTAAGAAAAGAAGTGTACCCATTCAGCACAGATCTCAAGCACCTCCAAGAATAGGTGAAGGATTAAAAAAAAAACAAGTATTTATCACCTTATAATGAAAAGGTAAGTTCTCCATCAATAGAATAATGCCTTCACAGCACCTACTGTCAAGAAATTTAGATTTTTAATCCTCTCAGAGTAACAACTTTGTGAGCAGGAGATGCATTCTAAAAACATTCTTAATCGCCCCTCAGACAACAAAGGTTATGAGGCATTCCTAAAAACACCATGAGCAAATTAGCTTCAATAGAGAAACAGCGCCCACTTTTAGACAAATGGGTTTTGTATCAAACCGCAGCAAAACAGTGCTGAATTTGAGTACTCTGTCACAACAGACCCACACGTTTGTTGATGGTATCAGATATTCATTTCCTTAAAATATAGATGGTAAGAAAAAAAGCCTTAGAAGAAATAACATAACTTAACTCTCACAGACGTGGGGAAAGGGATCTGTTTATTCCCCAGAGAAAAGCACTGAGGCACAGAAGACTGATAAACATCACATCCTGATTCTAACAACCCAGGCATCTATCCAAGCTTTTGAAGTACAGACAATGGATTCGTATTTGTGACCAGCCTGAAAATTCATTTTACTCTAACACAACATTTTCTGGAAGACCTGACAAGAGTAAAATGAAGACATATCCCGAGGCATCAAGGCATAACCGATAGAATTGTACTTGCTGCCAGCCTGGAAATTCATTTTGTGGAAGCTTTATATAGGGTTAAATGAAAATACATCCTGACAACATAGACTTTTTTGTTGGTTTTGTGCTTGTTTTTTTGTTTGTTTGTTTTCATTGGTAACAACAACAACAACAACAAAGCAAAACTTTTAGGAAGAAAACCCTCCTGAGTTCAACGTACATGAAACTTCAGCCTCAGACTTATTGAATTTCTAAACTATTGCTTCGGCCCCACAGTCTACGTTCTTCAAACTCGTAAAAATAAATAAATTTTCCATTTTCTTCTGGGTTCCAGTGAGAGGAATTTTAGCATGACCATGTCAAAAGAAACACTGCAGTGTCCTGAAAAAGCCTTATGATGGGCTGTAGTATCAATAACATTTGTTTTCTCAGCCCAGCTGTACATCCACGTTTCAGCCCCAGTACTTCTTCATTTCCCATGCTACCATCCCTCCACCTTGTAACTACGCAGCTGACATCTTCAGCTTCCATGATGTCTCCACCTTGGATAACAACACCCTCTACACCCACATTGGTAGCTCACAGTCCTGGTTCACACCCTCTGTATCTTCCTTCTTCCAACACCAAACAGTTTTCAAATATCTCAGCATGTGAAGTTTAGTGTGTTTGTTTTTGTTTCATTTGTCGTGGATTTTTGTTTTACTTTCTGTGTGCTTCACCAGTTTTGAGCCCAGTACGCTCTCCATGCTGGAGTATCTTGTGTTTACATTTTTAAAGAACAAGTGCAAAGCAAATATCTGCAGCCTTATGAATAATACAGATCTTATTAAATACTTCGCTGTATCTGAAAAGTGGAGCTGGTTCCAGCTGTTACTTCTGTCCCACTAAAGAGTACACATACTCCCATCATCATCATCACATCCTAGAGCCCGCTGCACAAAGCTATTTAACTCCAACCAGAGATATTAGATAAGCTGCTCCCACAGTTATTCTTGAGACTGTTCCAGAGTCTCCCAGTTCTCTGCACTGAAGTCTCCTCTTTTCCACCCTTAATTGTCTCAAAGCAAATTTATTCCATTTTTTATTTTGTAAACAGTGAGCTTAGACAGACCATCTTCCTCTCTGCTTTTTATCTCCCTCTTCCCCACCACACTGCAGGCATAAATAAGATCAGACAAGGATTAAACAAATTCACAACCATCACTGTCAGCCATTAAGCACAGCATCTACTGCTCAGAAAGTCATTAAGTCATGGAAAGTTGAAAAGGTAAAGCAGAATCATAGGAACTCTACACTGTGTTTAACACCTCTGTCTTGGGGTCCATCTAGAAAGATCCATCTTGGGGTCCCTCTAGAAAGGTGATTTCAGTTATACACCATATGGCTGTTCTTCATTTCCTGAAACAGTTATCATCTCTGTCTTTCTCCTGCCCTGTGCTGCCAAGCCCCTCTTTGCAAAGATTAACAAGCAAATTCATACCATTCTATCTCAAAACACTCTCACACATTTTCCCCTTTACATCTGAACTTTGCCCAGTATCTGTCCCACTCTGAAGTCCTTCTTGCATATAATTGCCAGAGCTGCCCTCTGCAAAAGTGTATTTCCTCTTAGTGATTTCTCAAATTTACTTTTCCTTCTATTGTTTTCATTACTTCTCCTCTGAGCAGTTTTGTGCCTGTTTCCTTGCTGCTGGTGGTACAAACTCCATTTTCCTCCATTCTCAAAAGCATTTTCCCACACTGATATCTCAGCTTCTTTATGACATGGTAATATCTAGGATGTGCATCTGAATTAAGCCTAGGTACACATATTAGCAGCTTTTCATCTCAAATACTGGAATTCATCATTTAGTATCGTGAATCCAACTGGCGCCCTACATCAGATTTTGTCATAAAGATGAGTGACGTCTTAACTAAATTCTCTCAAACCAAGTGAAATCTAGCAGCCCTGTCCTTAGTCACAAAAGTATCTCTGTAGTGATAGTAGCTGGTTTCTATTTCACAGAACTTCCTGAGTCCTGCTGATTTTTTCCATCAAACTGGAATGACAAGAAAACTAAGAGTGAACCTTCCTACTCAAGATTTAATGCTTACTGTGTAAGTTTATCATGTCTTATACAAGATACATAAGATATGTCTAGATATATTCATGTAGATAACTTGCTCTCAAATAGGAGCATATAACTGAGAACGAATAAAAATAATCTGACCAATCTAGATGCCCAATTGGATAGTTAACAAGAAAAACAAACACGGATCCTTTTAGGTTTCTCCACTGTCTGTGTCAGGGTTCCTCTATTCTGCAAAGTCATAGTTCTTCACCTTCTTTGAAGAGGGCTCAATTCTGAACACTGCAGAAAATCAAGATAAGCAGAAATGCAAGCAGGAATATAAGATACTGCCCAGACAGTTAAACATTGCTTACTATCTAACCCTTCATCTGTCCTTATTCAGTACCAGGTCTCTAAAGTGATTCAGCTTCAAAGCACTCCTATTCAAATGACAAAATGCCTTGCCAATCTGTACTTGAAGAATCCTACCTAAATTCATGGATGGTAATCCCTGAGCAGGAACTCTCTGGTGCTCTGGAAAGCTTAAAATGTACATTATCACAGGCCGAAGGTTTAAACAAACAAACTGCCTGGGATACTGAGGCAGGAAGAACAGATAAAATCAGGATACCCATTGTAGTAGCTTACCCATCCAGCACACTATTTTCTGTGCAGGATATGATAGCAAGCCTAACATCTGAGCTGATAAACAGAGATTAAACACACTATGCAGGTTAAAACAAACAAAAAATAAACAGCAGGCTGATAGGGACAGGTTTAGCCTTATGGCCTACTTACATAAAATATACAGTCATTTTAATAAACACATCTTCACTCCTCCCTGAGGATCAGTGTTTAGGAACACATGTGTTCAGCAACACACGTTTAGAAAAGTTCCTGTAACACTCTTTGAACAGCCATTTTTCACTGGACCTCTCAGGACAGGAAGCAGCAAAGCAGCTACTCACTCTGTAAGCAGTCAGCGTTGAGCAAGTCTTGGCACTTCTCATGGCACTTGACTCCACATTCAGCGCAGCGCATTCCCTGCCGTGCGATACCCCACAACAGCCCCTCACATTCATAGCAGTAGGTGGGAGTTGTGGCTGTCCATACTTCGAAGTTGTGTGGGGTTGTACAAGAGATAGGGTAAATTAAGGCTTGCAAGGTCTTCTTATAGACATGAGATTTCTGAAAGACACAGAAATCAACATCCAGAAAGGTGACCGAAACTGCTGTTGCAGGTTATCACATAGGTGGTAGGGAAAAGGTGTGAGAAGTGCAATACATCTACACATCTCAAGTAGCCAAATCTATCAGTCTTTTCCAAGTGTTAGCAGAGAATCCCCCTGCAAAAATATTTCTCCAGACATTTAAAAGAAAGTAAGTGAGATGGAAGAAATGAATTACAGTTTGTGGATGAGGGATACCTTGCATGAAGTAAGTTTCACACGCTATCTCCCACAATAGATAGCTGAGAAGTTTGTATTTTTCAGGGACATACAAGACACGTTAAATTTTATGTTTTACATTTGTTTTCTGTAAACAAATAATGTGAAGTTTCACATCCACATCTTTAGACTGTGAAGCTGGCTCTGCATCCCAGAGAACCTAATTCCCCTTACAAAGCATTAACATGAGCTAAACAGCTCTCCCACTTACCAGCTCTTCATCTTTGAGAGATGTTCTGGTGGCCATTGCTGAGGTAATTCCGGCTTTCCGGGACTGAACCAGTGACTACGGAGGAACAAAGTTTGTTATTCACTGCCCATATCTAAAAATGCAGTGGTACTACATACCCAGGGGTGTGAGCAAGGACACCCCGTCATGCCAGATATCAAGCCAGCAGTCTAGTACATTCAAGTTACTTTCTTAAGTGACACATCTCACATTTCACATCTCAAAAGTCAAGGCATACTTTGAGAGACCTCCATATTAACTTCATCTGCCCATAGGGAATCTCACTGAGGACAATGTTTGTTTGTCTGGCAAGAACTGTCAATGAAAACTGGGCTCACCTCTCCATGTCTATGCTCTGGTAGAAACGGTAACACAGTTATTGCTTAAGATAATTGTGTGGGACTGTCTTCTATATTTAACGTCACTTGTAAACAAAATGAGGTTTTTGTCAGGTTTAAAATTTACACAACACTCCAAAATGTGACAGTGAGAGAGACACGAAAAGGATAAAGAACAGAATGGGTCAGGAGAACAGGTTTGAATGCGCTGGTGAATTACATTCATTGGCCATCACTGAATACAATGAACAGCATTTTTGCCTCAGAACTGCCTCCTTCACAACACAGCAGTGCTGTTCTGTAGCCCTGAGCAGCACAGGCCTCGGTCTCTGCAGCTCCTAACATCGCCACGGACAGATGACAGCAACTAAAACCAGTAACATCTAATTTAGAACCATCACATTTTATCAGAAATCTCCATTAATCCTCTGATTTATGCCATTTGAAGACCGACAGTTCATTCCATCAGTGATGTAGCAGGACAGGATACTTAATATGGATGCACCGCAGTGCTGCAGGTTCAAAATTAAAAGCAAATAAAGTGAAGGGAAGGTAAAACATTTTTGTTTCTGGTGAAGACTTTGTGGATAGTCTTTAGCTCCACTTACCATGGCCTACGGAGAGAGTGAATGAAAGCATTCAAAGGAAGCAACACAAGTTAATGCCATCATTGCACAGATTTAAAAGATGCAAGCAGTTAGTAAGACACACATCATGCTTCTCATGCATAAGCTGGCAGAGAGAACTGTATGCATCTCTTCACAGGAACTACAGGATACAGAAACTTTCAGCTTTTCAGCTGTTACATTTCCCCCAACTATCAATGTGCTGTATGTACTGAACACACAGACAACAGAAAGCCATTTGTCCCACTGAAGCTTTATTTCACTGTATCACACAAACATGAAACTTGTCTTCATTACTTGTTTGACTCTTGTGCTTCCTCAGTGCAGGAGCCTACTGGCAATACTGCACATTACTTTAAAACACTGAAGCATACTATGTTCATTTATCTACCCTCTCCAATTCCAAGTTGCCAGACCTCACATGGACATCATAAATTCCCCCACAGAACATGACTTTTAGGAAAACATATTAAAAAAATACAGGCCTAAATGTAATCCAACCTTCTGAGTAGAATAAAAAAGGAAAACTGAACATGAAAAATGTCTTAATTCTTCCAAATCAATGAAACACTGTATGAAAACACACCTCATTCTGATTGAGATGTTTCTAACTCCCAAACTCTTACTGTAAGAATTAATTAAACTAAGCAGGAAACTTACAACTTCTTCAAGCAATAATGAACATTACCGTGTGCCAAAAAGTAAAGCTATTTGCACCATCAACTGCGTGGCAGAAGAAAAATCTCTTACCAGATCACTGACAAGTGGAATTGGCTTTTTTTTGCGTAGATCAGGCATGCTGTCAATGCCATAGAGACCACCTGCAGGCCTGGAGATTCAGGAGGAAAAAACAAAGGATTAAAAATCTCAAGAGCAGTAATAGACAGTAAACAGATAACCAAAATGCTTCCTTAGGTCATTAGCCTCTTTGCTAATGTAATAGTTAATGAGGAAGAATCAGTTCACTTTAAATGAAAGAAACCAATGCTGTTAACACACAAGCAGAAGGGAAGAGAAGGGAGAAAGAAGAGAAGAAAGAGGAAGAAAGGAAAAGTAAATCTACCCGCAGAACCAGAGATCTATGGGAGTGGGTCATACATGGTTTACAGGCTTTCTTCACCCTCTTCTTTTCAGTTTAATTCCTTTAAGGTTTTTTGGTTGGTTGGGTTGTTGTTTTTTTTTGGAGCATGGGGGAAATGTGTTACTGGATAAAGCAAAGTCAGCAAGAACTGAGATGACACTTCAGAAAGCATAAATATATAGCATAAATATATAGTATCAATTAAGTATGTGTCATTTGTACATGCAACCATCTAGATGTTTATGCCCCATGTCAGTGGGTGGTAGGGAGCACGTCAAAGTGGCTCAGTCCAGAGCCGGGACACTGCTGTCACTGCAGGCCAGAGCACACTCAGAACTAATCCTCAAGCTCTATACAATTATTAAAGGAAAAACCTGACATCAGAGGAGGAAGGAGAAGACTGTTTTTGTTTTTATAAAAGTTCCCCTCCCTGCTGCTCAGCAGTTGAAGTCATTCAGGGCTCCACAGACAAGAGCTGCCATTTGCTGGTGGAAGTGGTGGAGGAGCAACAGGGCCTCCAGCCCAGCAACACTCTGAGTCTGCAGAAATAAGATGTGAAAGTCTCCTTATTTCCTGATGAGCCAGCCTGAATTACTCGAATTGTGCTGTTCACTGCTAATATCACACACATACACTTCTGCTTGAAGGCTTGATAATTTAGCTCAGACATGTTTGGCAACATGAACAGTATGTCTTCTGAGGCCTTCTGCTTGGCTACCAGTGCAAAGAAACCTTCCGCCTCTCCATCCTCGCTCATCCATCTTCACTCTGAACCATGCTGGCGCACATCTTTTTGCAGATGGGTGGTGAACTGGTCTCTGTAACGGGGCCAGTGCCTTTAACCTGTATATCGTTCTGATTTGGTATGCCACAGCTAGCCAAAATGATTTAACACAACACATCTACTAGAAAAGGTACTATGGGACAGTGACATTGCTCATCTTAAAGATGCACATGCAGCTACACTATAAAAATGACCCAGGAAACCAGTTTTCTGCTATAAATTTGCATATGCCATGAAAATTGGTAGGCCGGTATGGGACAACAGGGAACCTGTCTTCTGTGGGCAAGCAGGACCTACTCACATCCCTTTTCAGTAAAACCAAAAAGTCAAGTAACAGAAAAGATTAGGAAAAGACTACTGATGTCCAAATCCATCTAACAGCAGACAATGATAGGGTGACTGGCTGGGGAAGGATGTTACTGCACAGCCTAGCACAAGGCTGTGTCAAAAGATGGAAAGGCTTATATATAGTAACATCATGGTGCTGTAGTGGTGAAACTGACTTTTCTGACTGTGCGTAGGAGGGTGACACATCTGATCCATGGCTGAGCTGCCAGCTGCTGCCAGATAAATAAGTCTGGTGAGAAGGTGAGCAACATGAACCTCGCCTCTGCATGCAACATCAGGCTTATGTACGCTGCTCATTGTTCTTTATGCTCCTACATAATGAATCAAACCCATTCACAGCCTGCTATGCCACTCTGCCAGCAAAATGTGACAGTAGGTACTGCAGCTGGGAACAGAAGACTAACTCAGGCATGAAAAAGCTGCAGACTTATTCCAGTTAGTTTAAGCTGCTGAAGTCTCTTGCAAAGAACAAAAAAAAAGGGTTCTGTAGTTCTGGAAATCCCTACAGCAAGGCCACATGGTGTTTTTACTAAAAGCTATCCTCATTTCCAGAATACAGTTACAGAAAAAACTTTTGCTCAAGTTACACTGCAATAATCCCCTCTAGCTTAAAATAGAAAAATCTGACCCAAATCAGCAAATAATAAATATATGCATAAGAACTCGGCAGTCTTGCTGAGATCAAACAAGAGTTTTATCTGCTGCTCTAGTGCTACAAAACGCTCTCTGATCCTCGCTATACCTTTCTGGAGTGAAATGGGTGTCACAGATGACTATTTAGATGATGTCAAGAATTTCAGAATGATCTAAATCACGGTGCAGTTTAATCTAATGCTCACATTCAGGTAAAAAAAATTGGGTCAAATCACCAGAACAATGAAAGTATCTCAAAATTACAAAGGAGAGCCTGTAAGAAGAGCTATGACAGAATAGTCATAAGTAAAAATGCAGAGTCAGTGCCAATGCTAAACTTAACAGTGTAGCTGGGAAATAACAATTATTTTCTACAGGATTTCCAGACACATTTCTTGTTGGTTTTGTTCTGTTTCCTAATTCAATTGAAAGGAAACTGTGACAGTAGTGTTTCCTAGGGGGAAAAAAAGAACACCGAAGATGTAAGTTTTATAAATTCAAGATGAGCTTAAGCAGATTATTGCATCTGAGAAACGTGTAGTTACAACCCAGCTTGCTGCAAAATATTTATGCCAGACTACTGCTTTTCTACCAGTAAAATAAGATAATCGCTTATGAGACAGACCAGCAGAAGAGAATAATGTTTGAAAGGTGCTTGCATTTTCCACTGCGGAGAAGGATCCTAATATCTAGTTAATCTTATGCTTAGACACCTTGATTTTTGCTTGTTAATTAATAATAATAATTAATAATAATAATATCAGCAACGATTCTTAATTTTTAATTTTTTAACTTTTAATTTCTAATTTTTAACTTACATTGCCAGCTACCCCAGTCTCTCTCTTCTAGCACAATCTCTACATTGCTTAACAAAGCCACAGTGTTTGCACAGACAGAAGTACTGATTGTGCTTCAAATATGTACACCATAGATTCATATGTAATGGGGTAACTCTCCTCTGCAAGTACATAACATTTATAGCATCATCATGGAGTGCTGTACTGGGGAGCGAATAGCATCTCTGTGTGAGAACACGATTTGCACTACTAAATAAAATACACAGCTCTGAGACATTACAACCAGAAAATGTTCCTTAATACCAATTGTACCTTTATTTTTTTAAAGCTGTATTTCCAGAGGCATTGGTTACAAACAGACAGATTCTCTTGCATCATTCTAAAACTGTAAATAGCTTGAAGCATGTATTCATCACTTAATATGACCTTTATCATACAGGTTCTTATATTAAATCTTGAAAATTTAATGGAGCAAAGATTGCTTGTGATGACAGAAGATGACTGCTTCCCTCAAAGGACAGAACTTATCCAATCTTCTTAGGAAAGAACAACTCTGAACCAAAGTGCTTTAATGTATGTTGTGACTAATTAATCCACAGAATGTCTTACAGTGGAACTAAAGGTTTGCCACCCATCCCTTGCATGCAGGGATAGAGTGAGTAAGCCCAGATTTTGTCAAAACTCCATTAGCCTGTTTATTTTATTATATCTCACATAGAAGGGAAAAGCTTACAGTCTAGAGCAAACATGGCCTGACAAAACTAGAACTGATATAACTAACATTAAGTATTTCAGGAGTACAGTTGTGCTTATCTTTCAGGCTAGGTAATAATTTTTGTGAGAGTGAAACAGTAAACTCAGCACTCTGGCTCCCTGTTAAAGCAGGAAAAGCTGCTGTTTATAGTTAGCATAAATCACTGTCTCCTGCTCCTGCTAATTGCCAGTTCTCCAGCAAAATCTTGGGCTCCTTAAGAAAGCATGAGGTTGCTAGGCAGCTCCAGGCATCTGCAGGTGTGGAGGAAGCTTTGTGGGAATACCAACATTACAGAACAATGATTCCAAAAGCAGAAAACCGTATAATGAAGCCTCTGGTTTAACTTGCATTTTATAAGGAAAGCTTACTTCAGTAGTACAAGAATTAAGTTGTGCGTGTAGCAAGCCAAGCTCTTGCTGAGATATCAGGACAAATCTGCTGCTACATCAGCTCCTAATGAGTGCACCACCACCGAAGCGTATCGCTGTAATCACATACACTGCACATAACCCAGCAGCTTGGAAAACATGTCGCTCTTTTTTTCCAGGGAGGATGCTAGGGAAGCTACCATGCTGGCACCTATTATGCAGAGTATCGTGCTGAAATTACACGCAATCAAAATTTGTCTGCTTCATTTGCTGTGACTACTGTGTTTTGCAGAAAGAACATCATCTCGCTCTCACCTGTTTAAAAGAGGCACGATGATCACTGTTTTACAAATGGCAGGCTACTCTAGTTTTGCAGTTCTGACTGCTACAATGACCACAGAAATAACTGCAAAGGCAGAAGACTTCCCAGAGCTACTCTTTTTTTTATTGTTTTTTCTCTTTTTCTTCTCCTAAGAGCAAAAGACATAGCAGCTTTCCTGAGCAACACTTTCCTGAACCAGTCACAGCTATCACTAGAGAAAAGACTGTGGGGTTTAGCAAGCACTGTTTAATACTGTTGCCATAAGCACTTGCCCCCATCATACTAGAACGTAAACATGGCACCTAAAACCTTAACCACAAATCTCCTGAAGAGCTTCACAGCCCACCTCAAATTGTTTAAGAGGAATCTACAACATACAGAGATAGTCTGGCCCTGAGTGAGGCATGGCTATCTGATTATCTTTGCAAATAGCAACTGAAAACATTAAAAAGCGCTGCTTTCACCTAAATTAATCTGGAGTCCTGCACTGTTACCGTAAAGAAGGAAAAACAAGGACTCTAAACAGTACTTACCCTCCCTTGAGCCAGGGTGGTTTTGAGGGATCAGCCTCATCTTGACCCTTAAATGGGGGAAGGCAAAAATACAATTTTAAATTAGCTCCTGGAAACCCCAGAAGAGGCATTCAGATTATATGCTGAGAAAAGGATAACAGAACACACTGCATGCAGCAAATGCATACTGACAGTCATTCAAGCACCTCCAATGATCATATGGACACAGCCAGGACCAGAAGAGCCTGTTCAGTGCACTTCCTCTTTCCAATGGGAGCCTTGAACACCATCTCTTTCTCCATATTTTTTTTTTCTTTAATTCAACAAAATCATGAGTTATTGTAGAGCTCCTGTTACAACAGGTCACCACTTACATGAACACGGTCATAATGAAGACACAATAAATTAAAAGCGCCTTTACAAAATGCACACATGACTGAGCAATGTATTTTCTGCAAGCACTTACGGACTTTGTTCATGCTCAAATGTTAAGACTCCTCAGACCCCTAAGCCAGACGGTCCCATTACTGCTTGACCCATTCAAATGCAACTACTTAATTTCCAGCAACTGACAAGCAAGAGCCATCGCTTGCAAGATGGCTGCAGGCGGACCGTCATCTCTTGGTATGAAGAAAGCCACCACATGCAGCAACATGAAGATGCACATTCATGAACTCAAACCATGTTCCCACGTTCTCAGAGGAGCATATTTATAGAGTGATGTTTTGTTTCTTTGGAAATCTTCCATAGACTGATTAGAGCAGTATCTGTCAGGAAATAATCTATGCTTATATACAAGATAAAAGAACCCAGCTCTAAAAGAGCTTGTTCACTTTTTTTGTTCCATGCTTTGGGTGAGCTGTGCAACTTCACGTTGTTAACAGATGTCGGAGGAGATTTCCCATGAAAAGCAGAAATAACCAAGAAAAACAAGTTTCTGTTTGAGGTCTCCACTTCTACATCATCAAAAGCCCAATCTCCATATTCTTTACTCCCAGAACTCCAAAGCCCAGGCAGATCTGAAGGTTACATATTTTTATTTATTTTAAATAACATCATGAACAACATGATGTTACCCATAATTCAGTGTGTTCAGGCCAGCAGAGTCTGCAGGAGCTCGGACTCATGGTGCAGCACTGGGGCACACTTCTCGCACACCCAGAGCTGTGCACTGTGCTTCTGCAGGAAGTGCTGTGCTCCACATTTCTCCAAGCTGTGCTCTCAAAACCTGGAACCTACACTTCCTATGGTCTGCTGTCAGAGGAGTGGATTTCATGGAGAAAACACAAGTAGATCTTCCAGAGCACAGAAGGGCAGACATTCCTAATTTTGCCTTTGAACATCTAGAAGAGATTTTAACTGGAAAGTCATAAAATGGAGCCACACTTAACACTGGACTGAGCTTGACACCGGTGTTCAGCTGAAGCAGGTCTATTGTACCGAATAACTGAGAATGGCAAACATGTCCAGCAACACACACTGGCAAAAGGAACTGGAGTTAACAGAGGTCTTCAGTCAGTCACAGCTTATATGAGAAATTCCAAGCAGTCAAATTAATAGATCACATATTGCAGCTTTGAGACCACAAGAGTACCAAGAACTCTTCTCTGCTTTATAAAATACATAAAGGTCCAGGGAAAGCTTTGTTAATCTGAGCAACAGTCATTTCCCACAGGCAGCTGAGAGCCAACAGAGAATGGCAGAGCCCACAGATGTGGGTAAGGGCAGAAAGCACGGTCAGCAAACAAACCTCCATCACCCAGATTTTCATAAACGCAACATAAAAACTGATGGGAGTCCACATAAACGGCACTTCTGCTTATTTATCTTCATTAGTTTTGCCAAGTATTTTAGACATTTAAATAGAAAGGAAATGAGAAGAAGAACTTGTATGTGGCTGAGATTAAAAAGCACCAAGGTAAAACAGTAAAGAACAAATAAGGAGCTTTTTAGTAAATGATAATACTGAGGTGGGAGCAAATTAGGCGGTGGTTGTGTGGAAACAGGAGTTACCTCCGAATGAAAACAAAGAGGTTAATTTGCATCAGGCAGCATTCTTCCTGAGCAAACACCAGAGAATCAGCACCTGACATCTATCAAACAAGGGCTGGTGCCTTAAGTCTGGAGAAAAGCCAATGCAGTTAAGGTGTGGGGGTAGAAAGGAAATGTGAGCCAAACTAGCTTACGCTCATTATTGGCTTCAACAGCTTGAAAGGCTTCAGAGCAAACACGAAGAAAAGAATGGAGATAAACAGAAAACAGGAAAAAGCGTCATACTGGGTATATGAGTTTTTGTTTAACAAAGCATTTTTCTTTAAACTGTACAAAGGATTACCAACCAAACTTTCACTTCAACAAACATGCTTTGATGTGATGACATGACATAACTAAGGCTGCATAAGCTGAACAGGAGTAGGGGAACTTTAATGAGGGTAAATAAGCAACTAGCTGAGCCAGCCATGGACAATGCAGGACGAAAACTGGTGGGAGTAAGCAGGATCTGCTGATGACAAACATGGGAGTATTATCAGTACAGAACAGAACTCAGACCCTGATGGAAAAAAACTGATGATGCTGAAGATTGCAACAACAGGGGATTAAACAAAGTAGAAATGCCAAGTTCAAAGTCCTATAAACTGCCATGAGTTTATGGCTTCCAAGCAGATTCTCAACGCAAGAACAGCAGGTGATAGCAGACTCGAGTCACAGTCATCACACTGTGGACATGAGCCACTGTGCTACAGCCATGCAAGGAGAGAACATCATCATCTATAGACAGTATCCATTGAAATGTCTCCACAGAAAGAAAAGCATAAATACCACTATACAGTTCTGGCAAGACTCCTCTAGAAAGGCATGAATAATCTTATTCTACACCAAAGTAAAAAGGATTCAAGGAGGAAAATGGTAAAACCAATGTGAGGGTGCAAAGAATGCTATAGGAAGATTAAGACATACCTCTGACTCTAAAAAATGAAGCTTTTTTTGTTTATTCAGTAGAGGGGAAAATATACAAGCAGAGAAGAACAACTGAGGCTAAATATAAATGGAGAATGAAAGTCAGGTACTCAATTGTGACAGCCTTTAAAAAGAGATGTAGACACGAATTCTAAGCAATTTTAAAGAAAGAAGTGAGGTTGCTCAAACAGGAGGTTATAACCATATTACATGTTTCCAGAGGGCACTGAGGAGTCCTCTGAAGTCCCCTGTAGCAGTGATATATGTAGCTGAAGAACCAGAGGCTGCATTACCTACAAGTGTTAGGTAAACAGGCACCTCCAGGAGTGCCAGTTAAACAAGTGCTCTGAGTACTTTTATATTCTTGTTGTGCACAGGAACATTTCATACATTCCTCTTCACTTGAAGGCAGATGGTAATGTTGTTCATGTGGAAGTGCTGCAGTAGGGGAGTTTCCCATCCTCTGAAGGCAGCACTTGCTTCAGCACACAGGAAGGCGCCAGGAGCTGCTCTGGGTCACCAGCCACAGGTCTGCTCAAGTCTGCCCCAAGACAACAGCTGGGCTCGCCGAGAGCCTAGACAAGCAGAGGAAACAATGGGCAGGTGCAAAGAACATCTGGATCCACTGTAAGAGCTGTTAACACTGTCCTTCTCAAAACAAAGGCAAAGGCAATGTCAACACGTGTAACACCTGAACATCCACAGGTCACAAAGCTGGTTTTTATCTGTTGCCTTCTTTGCTTCTCTGCGCAGCTCTGATACTTGAACTCTTTTTGAAAGCAACACCAATGTGAATCTCGCCTATTTTTTATCTAATCTCCTGTAAGTGCATCAAGAAGCACCGAAAAGATGGAAGTGACAAACATAAACAAAACAATCCATCGCCTCTCTGCCCAGTTTTTGTGTTTCTGATGCTGACAGATGATAGTTTTACATCCACTGTCCAACAAATATCAGCCTGTCACTCCAGTAATGTAGGATGCTAATTCACAACAAAGGATGCCTCAACCAGCTGCTAAAAGGCCGCCTCCAAGTAATTAAAGTCTCCTCCCAACCAAGAGCTGTTTACCAAAATCACTCTTGTGACAGTAGCACAAATTTAATACCCTGGCTAAAAACAGACAACAGACAAGATCATTTGAGTCACAGCATTCAGTCATAGTGAATACAATCTTTAGTAAGGCCTAAAAAGTCACTCAAAAGATGTTCTGCTTACTCAGGAAAAGCAGTAGATACAATTACAAGCAATCTGATAAGCCATTTAACAAAGTTGAAATATGTAAGTCTTGCAATTTATCTCATACAAAGGAAAATGTTTCAGTGAAAGAACAAACTACTCCTACAGGACAGAAAGTCTTCAAACGGACAGAAGCAGAGTGAAAATAAAATCACAAAGTTGTCCTTGTGGGAGAACATCTCCAGACCTGCTAGCAAACCCCCAGACCACGCGGATAAAAGTTTCAACTTGCAAGTTTCCATCTCATATGGAAAGCTGCGCAGAAGGGAAAGAAAAAATAAATAAATAAATAAATCAGCAGAGACTTTGTATTTGTTTTTTAAAATCATCCTAACTTGTTTTGAAATACCAATGCTTGGTTACTGAAACTCAAGTACCTAAATTTAGCCGTAGATAAATCTGAATCAGGCTATAACAAGTAGCAACTGTTTCAATGTCTAAATTAAACTTCTAGTCATGCCTAATTAGATCCTTTCTTCAAGGGTATCAGCAGAATCAGACTAAGCTAAATCATCCCAATTAAACTAGTCAGTCTTGTAGTTAAATGTCTTTATTGATTCAAGCATGCTGCGCTTTACGTGGATCCAAAGCTGCAACAAGCAAAAGGATTATTTTGAAATCACCATATCCAGCAACAGCATCGATTCAGAAAACCATTTAAGGGCCACAGAGGAAGCTCCTTCCACCTGATGAATCTGCTAGTACCAGATTCCCACGTAGAAGATGAGGTGCCTAAAGGAGACTGCAATGATTTTGCGTCAAAGCCAGAAGAGGACAGAACCTGACACCAATTGCACATATCTCTGCAATTCCAAGAAAGCATGAATGGATGGACATCGGCCAGTAAAAATGAAACAAGTCTCTTGATATATCAGACAATAAAGCTTAGAAATGAAAGTTCGTCAGACTCAATGGATGAGGTTTACATGGAAGCCAAAAAGCTGCACAGTGTTGATCTACCCCAGGAAGGTAATTCAGCCTGATTCATAAAGCTAAGGAAGAGACAGAAACACAGCAGGCACCTCGCCCATGTTGAGTAACTTCAAGAAAATAAAGATGTAAACTGAGAATTCAACAGAGGGAAATTTCTCTACATGAGGTACAGCTGCAAACAGAAACAACAGAAGCACACAGCAGTCAATGAAAAATTCTGCAGATGCTCCTAGGAGGAAAGAGTTACCTGCGGCCCACAGACTGCCCATGATGAGCAGACAGGCAACAAGTCTATGACCAGAGAGGCAGTTTATACCTACACCAGATAATTAGATAGTTGCCTAATTATCTGGTATTAGCTGGTAAGGCAGCTAGCATCTACCTCTGAGCATGGCCCTGATCAAAGTGCAGCACAGAGCTCAAACAGCACCTCCCGGTACCCACAGTCATGCTTAACTGTGGTATTAGAGCCCATCATGGTACTTCTGACTTTGATTGCTGCAAGTGCACGAAATGGTTACAGATGGAATGAAATAATGCCACTGATTTAAAAAAAAAAAAAAGAAAAAAAAAAAAAAAAAAAGGAAATGCTTGCTTTGAAGAAATTTCATAGAGAGTAAGACTAGAAAATATGAAATAAACAATTTATACTCTGCTAATGGTGCCTCTGCACACCACCACCCCCACCAAAGCACCAACGGGAGATATCTCGAAGCATTGGCATTTTCTCTTTGTACAAGGTCCTACGCACTGAACAGACTCTGAGCTCACACACAGTGTTAACATTGCTTCCAGCAACCGTAACATGCTAAACTGAATGGCAGGGCCTCAGCTGGAGCAATCGATTACATGGAGACAAGGCATGCACACAGAGGAATTTTAGAAAGAGATGCTGGTTAGAAGGGACAACATGTACAACCTGGAGTTCTCCTCTACCTCCTTCTGTGAAGAAAAAAGAAGAGAAGAAGGAGAGGAAGAAAAGTTAATAGATCAGATTGCTGCCATGAGCCCAGTAAAGTGATTTCAGGGAAGACATTTGCTGCAAATCAATACAACATCTGTGCAGCGCAGAGTTTTGTGCTGTGCTTCCTGGGACATTCAACAGTTAATCTCTATCAATTACTCTCAAATTAAACCATGATCAATTTCACCCATAACTGCACATGCATTAGAACATACGGTTTTGAGAGCCAATTTTTGCAGAGTTGCGGTTCTTGTTCAGCTAATAAAACTCAAGAATAATCTTAATACAGAATTACAGATGCCATTTATCACACTTGAGGGGGAACCTGTATTTATTAAAGTGGAACAGGTTTGCTCTCCCCCCTCTAGAGAACATACACAATCTGTACTTGAAGCATCCCCGTCCTTTTCCCCCTCACCCCCTGTACATTTTACCTGTTATGAGGAAGCTGGTAGCTCCCACAGAAGACATTTTGCTTTTGCAAATAGTGTAACGCAAGGAGATATTTTCCAGTTTTACAAAGCTAGGAAATTCTCCTCTGAGAAATAAAACCAACAAACAAAACAACAAAAAAACAACAACAAAAAAAAACCACAGAGGCTTCCTGCACTAAATCTCATGTTTATGTATGGATAGGCAACTTCAGGGACATGAGAATCATACTAAAACTTCTGGTAGAGACATATTATCTCCAAAGACTTCCAACCAGATAACTCCATATCTGCACAGAAAATTCTTATTACTGAGCTGCTGATGAAAGATGGAGGAGAAGGAATGACTTCATGGCAAGAAGGGCCACTCTAACTGGTTTAAAAGCTGAAATAAGTTTTCAAAGTCATTCCCTGTATGGGTGTAATTACACACAAGCAATCATGGAGATAGGAAAACAGAGAAGCTATTTTAACTCAATCACTAAGGAGAAATCAAATTACTTCAGCAAATGAAGTGCTGGATTTTAGCCAGAATGAAAGGCTTATTTTCCACCTTAAGACATACTTGCATGGATTCTCAACAAGAGAAGCTCTTCTCAGTGGTGCCCAGTGCCACAACAACGGGCACAAACTGGAACACAGGAGGTTCTTCTGATCAACAGGTAGCATTTCTGTGTTGTCTGGGCGATGGAGCATTGCCACAGGCTGCCCAGAGAGACTGTGGAGTCTCCTCCTTGGAGACCTTGAGGAGATGCCTGGATGTGGTGCTGCTGGGCATCCTGCTCGGGTATTCGTGCTGGAGCAGGGGCTGAAGCATAGGGGCACAAAGGTCCTGCCAACCCCAGACATTTGGGGATTCTGTGAAAGCCCCTGGACCACCGTGCAGGCCTTTTGCTTGTGAACCAAAGGAGGAAAACATTCTCACAAGGCAACCCCAGTTCCACTTCCAGTCCTTTCTTTTCCCTTCAAAGCCCTTCGAATCCAAGCCTCTTCTGATTTGGTCCTTTCAGTTGTCTCACTTCCAAAGGTAGATCCAGACTTCCCTCGTTGTTGGTTTTTATCTCCTTTGCTTTTGAACCAGATTCCTTCCTCTGGTCTCCTGAGCCACTGAAGTGTCTGAGTGCAGAAGAGCTGAAATTGTTGCACTCCTGAGACTGCCAAAGCACAGTTTTGCTGAGCAGGGAAAATCCAACATCAGTCCCTGGCTGGAAAACACTGAGGACAGATGGAGCACAACAGCTCAACTGTAGCAAGCCATCAGTGTGCATCTGTAAACTACTCGTCTTCTTAAGGCACTTGGGGTTGGTTTTCCACAGATAAACACAGATGGACCGCTGTCAAACTCACAGGTCTGACAGTGCTAGAGCTTCTCTAATATGTCAAGCTTATTTTGAAACAAGCTGAGTAACGAGTCTTGCATTCATTTTGGGAAATGCTGAATTATTTTGCCTCTGATAACATTTCCTTACAGGAGGTGTGCTCACACCACCATCACCAGCTGATTAAACCACACTGAATAAACCCCAATTAAGGAATTCCTTCACCATTTCACTTCTGAGCATCCAATTGCTATTTCAGGGCAGGTTTGGCAGTGATTTTCTTGGTTGCTATTCTGTTGTTGCCATTTCGTTTTGTTGTGTCGCTTATTTCTCTACAGACATAAAGTTCAACCATCTTCACTTCATCTGCTTGCGTTTTTTTTTCTCCAAGTTAAAGCTTTGGAAACTTGCTCATGTAGTCAAGGGAACTTTTTCTTCCAAATGAACTACCTGCATGCATTTGCTGACTCCTAAATTGTTCTGATAATTTGCATCTGCCTACAGCTATAAATAAGGTAAACCTTTATACCAGTGCATCATCTCTGATTCACCAGAACATACAGGCATATCTAACACCTTCAAAGTTGTTATTTGCTCCTTTGCTGCAGACTAGTGCCAAACATATTTAATGAAATACCTTGAACTGACCATTCAAACAGGCACAAATAACGTAGCGGTTCAGGCTCACAACTAGAAAGCCAGCAGGCAAAACTGGGTTTTCAGAGGTGCTGACCCAGGATTTTAAAAGCACATTAACAAAAAATTATACCCTTAAGTAAGGTATGTACAGACACCTGCAACTGGAAAAAAAGAAAGAGAAAAAAAAAAGAGAAAAAAAAAAAAAAAAAACAACAATCATACAATCAACTCATTCACTGCATTCTGAGTATGGTGCTTTTTCCAAGGGAAGAAAGTAAGAGCTTCGTTCAAGCTTATTTCAGGCTGAGTGCAACAACAACAATGAAAACTAACAAATATATAAAATTGTTGCTTCGTTTTAACAGAAAATGCTTGCCAAAACCGAAAGTCTGTATGATTAATTTTGACCTGCTCTGCAGCCCTTGGCAATACTTTCATCTCCTCCCCTCACTCCGGCTCATGCCAAGTGATGTCCCGGTACCTCCCGTTTTCTGCTCCCAGCTCCCCTGCCTTGCCTTGATGGTCAGGATGCTTTGTTTACTGGCATCCCTTCCAGGCTTCCTTCCAAATGCTCTCCCTGTTCTCATCCTTTGATCCTGGTTGTTTTTTCCCCCCGCTACTCTTAATTTCTTTGGATTCCTCTGGTCTCTCTTCCTACATCGTTATTTCATTCTATACATATTGTTGTAACTTTAGCTGCCACACCTACCATACAGAAATACCTTTACTAGAAAGGCACACAAACACCAACTCTTTTGATGCATTAATTACTATGGAGGAAGATGGAACAGGGGAGACTCAGGATGCCAATCTGTGCTGGAGCCAGATTTAAGAAACCAAAGTCCAGCTGTGATCTCCATCCTCCCCATCGCTTTGGTTATCTTGTGAACATGCCTGTAATGCCCAAACAGCAGAGACGAGCAGCCTCTTTCACAGGCAGTGAAGCCTCAGAAATAAGTTATTACCATATTTTGTTGCAATGTGGCAAAAGCTAACCCAAACCACTGCCTGTTCCCCTGCTCCTAAGATCAAAACTTATGTCCAGGATCTAAGCACAATAAAACACTACCAAAAGGGGGATGGAGAGGGAGTAGACCAAAGAAAACATATAAATTTCCGAATGCAAAGAAAAAAGAAAACACCTTAATTTTCACATTTACTGTTTATACTTGAGTGATTCAAATATTTCCTTGAAAAAACAGAAATAGGTGTACGTCAGTGCCATGCCAGCTAACGAATCCTGGTGTTCTGCTCATTAAAAAGCTGTTGTTCAAACTCGCTTCACAATAGGGACCTCAAACAAAATAAGAGAGCAAAGAGCTCATTGAAGGCTCTATGCTCTGCATAACTGAGAAGGTCGCTAGTGCACAAGTCAAATACAGACTGACAGATCTTTTCCTCACCAAAAGCACGGTCACTGGAAAAAAAAAAAACAAACCACTTAGGGTAAGACAACTTTCACTGATTATTCTGACTGGCTTTCATGATTGCAAGGAGAAAACTGAATAAAATATGGGATGCAGGGAGGATTTCAAGCTGTAGCTCCAGTTCATACTAGTTTTGAAACCATCAACCCTCTTTCCTTAACTGTGCAGTGATTTGGATAGAGATGTCACTGAGAAAGCTGTCTTACTGCCGGGAGAGGGAGCAGGCAGATGGACCTACATTCCAACATTAGACTTGGTTTCACCAAACCAAGGCCTATCAGCACACAGCTCATTAGAGCACATCAGCCATTTCCAGCTCCTGTGTCCTCAGGAACTGGTTAACCAGCACAGCTCCACTGCTGTATCAGTCTGTTGTGGTCAAACATTTCCTTCTCTCTGCTGGCAGTAAGGGATTTAGCTCCACACAGATGGAATACAACTCATCTCATGGACAAGCTAAAGAAACAGCATCAAATACAGGTCTGGGAAAACACTGAGAGGAGATTAAACACTGAGAACTCCCACTTTGTGGTGGAGCCACTTGAAGTCTGGAACCACTCAACTCCTGAAACTGCACATCCAGCTACTTTTAGCTCAAATGCACACTTAGTTATCACATCTTAACTAATATATTTAACAAGGAACCAAGTCACGAATTATGATGAAAAACCCTAACACCTGCTATTCCGAAGATGCATTGCAAATCTTCCTTCCTCCCCCACTTCTCTCACAAAAAATGTAAAAAAAACAAAAAAGGAAAATCGAGACTCACTAATTTGCATTCCAGTATGTTGTACAATCAATTTAGGGTTATTTTGTTGTTGTTTGATTGTTCTGGAGGGGGGAGTAGTTTGTTTTTTTTGGGGGAGGGCTTGTTAATGCTGTTGTACAGTGCATGCACTTGCCTTCATCATTGTCTCCTAATTTCTATAGTTGTTCACCTGCAGAGTGAGATACTGATTACTGGCTACACAAATACCAGATACGGACATCTCCTTAAAAACATTGTTTTGTTTTACCTGAATTTGTCTCCTCGGCAGAAATCCAGCTTCCTTCCTGTGCTAATTCTTTTATGAGTCTCCTACGCATTTGTCTCTTTTCCCTCAGCACATTTTTGAAATTGTTGATGCACTTGTTCAGGTAGATGGTCTCTGCGCACACCTTTTCAAGGCTCATGGGTCTGCACTCTTTTGCTTGCTCAGGTAGAGAGTTCACATCTGCTCCACTTTCATCAGGAGGTGAACGCTGCCCAGCAGGAATTTCACAGTCAGATGATGGCATCAAATGTGAAGCAGGAGGTTCGTACGGAACAGAGGAAAGACTGGAAGGATCAAATTGCATTTGAGCAGACGCTTCACTATTGGCAGTTGTGTTTGCTTGGCTCTCAGAGGACTGACTAGGAGGGGTTTCTGCAAAGTTGTCAGAGCTGCCACACATACCTGAACTGGTCAGCATAAGTGTATTGTCATCATCCATCTGTAAGCCACTATCATTTTCCAAAAGTATCTCAGAATCACTTGTCTCCAGTTTGTGAAACACCACTTGCAGAGCAGACCTGAAGTGATTAATGGCTTTCCCAAGCTTATTAGTGTAAAACTTCATGTCTACAAGATCAATGTTATCCCGGGAATGGTCAAGAAAATACTGGGAATTTTCCAGGACATCCCTAAAGACCTGATCGGTTGGATCTTGATCATTCAGGTCCATTTGGATCATATCTTTCAAGCTGTCACTACTGTCAGCCAGTTCATCCGTTGTACGATCATAGCTAATGGTTGTCACTCCACTAGATACATCTTCTCTTTGAGTATCAATTTTCTCCACACTGGTAAATTTGCATGGGGTATCACAGTCTATTTCACTTTTTTCTGCAGTTATCCTCTCATCTTTACCTAGAAGGGAAGCACCATTCTCAGTGTCCTTCTCAGCATCACACTTGTGTTCACTTCCACTGTTTGAAGCGGACAGCTGACTTGCATGGCCCAAAGACTGGGATGAGCAGCAATTATTTCCATCACTTGGCTTAGCCAAACTGGTCATCTCTGGAGAGCTTTTTGGAGTTTCATGAAGAGCCTTATGAAAGTCACTCTCATATGAAGGCTGCTCATTGCAGCTTATTGTTTGAGCTTCCTTTCCAGCTTCAGATATCGAGTTGCTTTTCTTACTCAAAGTTGGCTTCTGCACAGAATCAAAGCGCTCCCCTACACACTGTGTTTTTCTACTTGTGCTTTTATTCTTAACCTGGCATGAGTCAGTCCGAAGGTGCTCAGCCGCATCAGCTCTCTGCGATGCATCGAGATGCACTGAATTGCAGTTATTTTTCTTCAAGCCAGATTGCAAAGAGACTGAATCTACTTTGTGGCCTCTCTGGCCACTTTGCCTCTTTTGCTCTTCACTGGTAGTGATTCGGACCCCTGAGCTTTGCAGAATAATAGACTTCTGTAAAATAAAGTCTCTCTGTTCACAACTGACAAGTTTCACAACCGCTGGTCTTGGTGTTAATGACTTGCCTATACCAATATCTGATCTATAAGCATCTTTTATATACTTACTGCACTGGATGCCATTGAAACAGTGATACTCAGATAAGAAGCTGCAAATTAGCTCTACTGTGTTTTCACCGTCTTTTTCTGGAATCCCATAAAAATACAACACTGGTTCTTCCTTGTGTACCTCCTTGTTTGGCTCCCGAGCATGTGTACCTGAAGTTTTGGAAGTGGAACCACCTTGCAGGCCTTCTATCTCACTCAAGACAGTATCCACGCAGCTGGAGACTTCATCCACAGAGCCTTTTATCAAAGTGAGGTGCTGTCGGAGCTCTGCAATCTCCGTCTGGATGCGACTTATTCCCTGAAGCTCTTTAACAATATAATCAACCACATCTGCTGAGCGATCTCTTGACTGCCGTCTGTGACTCTTGTATGCAGCAGGCTTCTCCTGGGGAAAGCACCCTTGCCTTTCAGCTATCTCTCTCCAGCTCATTGTTATGCTCAGAGAAGAAAGGTCCTGCCCCTCAGATACTCTACTCTTTCTTTCAGAAGAGGTCTGTGTCACACCACCAGTAGAATTTCTCTCCAAGTCCTTCTTGTTCTGTTGAACCGAGCACGGTATTTTTACATAGCCATCCCAGTTCAGTTCCACCTCACCAACACACACTTCACTCACGCCCTTGGTATCGTGTTGTCCATCCTGATGGAAGTCACCTCCAGCAGTGGAAAACTCAGTGCTTGCAGAGCTCCTCTTCATTCCACAAACAAACATGTCCGTTTCGATCTCTACTGGAGAGAGCTGGCAGTGGTGAGCGTGGTTTGGATTCTCATCTGCTTGGCCTTGAAGAAGCCTCTTCATTTTGTCCCGTAGAAACAGCTGGAGTCTTTGCTTCCGGATTTGCTTCCTGGCCCACAGTTTTACAACAGGTTTTCTCTGCAGAAGTGCAATTTCATTTTCTTGCTTTTTCAATCTACTTCTAGCAAACATCATCAGCAGCTGCCCCTGTGTTTTTCATAGTGCTACAAGCTGCACAAGCACACATCAATCACTTCCCAATGCACAATCACATCCAGTTTTTATTCTTTCACGAAGTAGCTACCGAAAGAGGGAAAAAAGATTACAATTTGGTTCAGATAGAAATAGCCAAAGTAACTTAAAGAGAGGAATTACAACAAAAAGGCATTCACATCGAAGCAGACAGAAGGAGGATGTACTACTTAAAGCTTACAGCCATCATCTTCATTTTGATCACCTCCCCAGATCAGGTCCTTCTCTGTAGAAATAACTGTCCCTCACCCCCTTCTTTTCCCAAAGAAAGTAGAAAGGAATAAAGAGCAATTCTGTGTCCATTTCCTTCAAGCACCAGGTTTGCAACTTCCAATAGGCTGAGCTTCTTGCAATGGCGGGCTATGTGACTGAATTACCCTGACAGTTATTAAGGTCTCTATCAATGCACTTTTCCTTTCAGTCCACAACCCTCATCCTTTCTTCCTTCCAACCAAAGCAGAAATCAAGTTAAATTCGGCTCAGTACCAGCTATCTCACAAGAACTCCAAAAACAATGCAAAGTGGCAGGAAGACTGCATGACAGATTTTAAGTGTAAAACCTTTTTGCTATTTTAATCTCTTAATATTTTGCTACTGAATACTGGAAAAATAAGAAGGAAAAAAAAAAAAAAAAAAAGGGGGGGGGGGGGGGGGAAGAAGGAAAAAAACAGCCAACCAGCCAACCTTAAAGCTTACAAGCTCCCAAGCTAACCTGCAGTTAAATGTGCCACACTTAGCATATGTGCAAACAGGCTGAGCTGACAGCATGAAGATTCTGCACGTCACATCTACTCCAACCCTGAAGATTTTGCCGTGGATCATTTTCTCCACTTAAATCTCCACTGTTATGAGCAAAGAAAAAATACTATGTTACCTACTTAAAACTTTCAAGCCTCTTCAGCTGCTGCACCTACAAAGCAATCCACTAACAAACAGCTTTTTCCTCTAGGAAGAAAGGCATACAGACAGACATCCTCCTTAAGCCAAAGTGACTAAAGAATGCCCACTGCCTTTGACGTATCATGGTGGACTTGCTTCTGCAGGGTACGTTGATTCTGATGCTCTTGTTTCCTGTAAGATCTATAGTAGCTGCCCTTCACTTTCATTTTAATGATTATCTAGTTCTTAAAAAAAAAAAAAATAATAATAATTTTTAAATTCTGCAGCACATAAAACAATGATGTGCAACTTGCGGCCTAAGCTGAATTTTGCCAAGTGCATCCAGCTTGGTGCAGGAAGGTTCACTGCTGTGTCGAAAGTAATAGAAAGAGCTTGTAGCCTTAGAACAGCTAAACCAACAACAAGGCCACAGTTCACACCCATTTTTCTGCTGCTCCATCCTCACCATTCTTCAAGGCTGGTATCCTTGGCTCTCCTGTCACCATCTTTACAACCCAGGAATCTACTGCAGAGATGGCCAGGTGTAGTCCCACAGCACCCAATGCAGAGTGCTGGACCATGCACTGAGCCCAAGTATTTCACATTTTTACACTAAGTAGAGGACAGAACACCACCAGAGTTCTGTCTGCACTGAACTGAGGTCTCTGCCTATGCACCAACAAGCTCATCCCCTGCCTTCTCACTGCCCAAAGGCTGGCTCCAGAGTTCACAGAAGCATTTACCAACTGTATCTTTCAGACATTAAATAATTCACATTCTTAAAAATCTGTTCAAGGCTTGTTCACCTTCACTGACTCCAAGTTCCAACAGAACGGAAATTATCCCTTCTATATCCTCCTGTTCTGCCCAACAGTCGTTTACAGTAATGCCAACATTTTGCTGTTAGTGCATTTTCATTGTGGTGAATTCTTTGTTTTCATGTTTGCTGTTTCTCTTCAGAACCAAGGAAGAAGACTGGGTTTTCTGATCTGGAGAAGACAGCACTTGTAAATAACAGTCTCTACAATCAAAGCTAATTAATGTGGTATAATAGAGGCTGCATCTGTGCTTCAGGCTTATGTCCCACCATCCAGGAACTCAACTAAGTTGTTACACCTGCCCTCGTGGAAGCTATACAAATTCCCCATTAAATCTCTTTGTCAGCATCTCAAAAACATCAGTCTTTGGTTTTATAAAGTGTTCAGGTTACCAGTCCATCTGTTTGTTTTGTTGTTGTTGTTTTAATCTCTATCTACTCAAGAGGACTGACTTAAAAAAATACTTGCTTACATTCTTTTCTTTCACCACTGACAACATTTACCTTTCCACTTGAGTGGCTAACTGGTGGTTAATGCCAGAAAATCACTTCTGTGCCAACATTAAGAAGTAAACCTTAAGAGAGAAAGCAGCCAGATTCAACAGTGCCCTGAAAGAAGAGCTCTACAGCTGTCCTCTCTACCTGCGGTGCATTACAGCAGCAAGATGCTCATTTCAAATATTTTCCAGCATATCAAACAATGTGGGCTAGAAGAAAAACTTGGATGTTTGTGCAAGGGAAGAGTTCAATGTCCCACACATGGCTTTCAAGGCACCAGAGGGACTTAATGATCATTTTAGATTTAAAAAGAAGGAATCAATTCAAGCTGAAGTTCACTGTCAGTTCCTTTGTCTGCTGCAATGCTTGACAGCAACAGTTTGTTGTGGAGAATGCTATTTCCTGCTCAACACACTTGCAGGACCGCAGGTGTTCTGAAGCTGCTCAGTGCAAACACGACAGAGATTTCCTTTTATATATTTGTATAGATGTATGTGTTCATGTGTATGAAGACAAATAAATAAATATATATACCTATACAAACAAGCATATATATGTACATATACACACCTATCTATTTCAATACAGGCTTTTGTAAAACAATGACTTTGATTAAAACCACCAGCCATATCTTTCCAGCTCATCCCAAGAGGACCAGAAGCTGTGCCCTTCCAGCCTAGGAGTAAGGCTAGAACAGAACATGAGGATACCAGCTCTGGATCAGAGGGAACTGCCTCCTCCTGTCTGTACAGCGGGTGGAAGTCTATGCTTCTATCAGGGAGGGGTGTGTGCTCCCATTCTCTTCCTCTGAGTCAAACTAGATGCTATGCTGTCTGCTATGAGGGTCCTCTGTTCTTCTAGTTTGGTTGTCTTAGGGTTATGCTCCTCTGCAGCACAGACAAGCAAAATGACAATGAAAGTTAATGCAAGTTCAGCCAAAAAAGTATCTAATTTGGATGCGAATCCTTGCTGATGTCTTCCTCTTCTATAATCACTTCAAAATCATCCTAACACATAACAAGAAATCACATATTTAAATAAGGAATATTTACATCCTGATGACCTGCCAGATGCTACGAGCCCTCACACAAACTTCGTTCTGATTGCCTTTATAGCAGGCATTCCTCTGCAGAACTTAAAGCTTCACTCAGCTCAGCCATCTCTGGGTGTGCAGAATGAGGAAGAGCACCCACAGGTTCCGCTGTTTCTGCATCTTGCAACCTAAAAAGCAGCCAGGCTCAAGTTAAGCAGGAGAAAGACACCTCTCTGAGGGTGTTTGGGTCGTCTTGTAATTCTCACGAGGACAAAAATGACATCGTAAAGCTTTAAAATGGGGTGAAAATGATTAACCAGGTTGTCACCTGGCCCCTGGCAAAATTTTGCAAGTATATTTGTAACAGATGAACAAGTTCAGTTTCCTCCTGACACACTGATTCATGAGCACAACTGGAGTGAAAGCACAGCACACCAGCAGCAGTGAGTGAGCAGCAAAAAAGTGAGAAATTTCAGGAAGGAATTAACTGCAGTTAGATCTTCACTAAATGACTGGGAATCAGTCATAGTTAACATTTACAGCACCATTGAGAAGGTCAGGCTCTACAACAGAAAAGAGCTGTCTGGGCAGCATGTTCGCTTCAAGGAGTCACTGGGTAAGCGTGATTTACAGCAAATGCATCTCTGTAGAGCCTTTAGCATTCTCCCAGGCAGCAGAGAGCTGGTGACAGCCAAGAGGAATAATGGGGGCCCTGCCCCTTCGTATCCATCAAACTTCTGCTAAAAGGGGGCTGGGTTACGTTTTTCCCCAGTAAGGAAACACTGAGACAGATTCACCCCATACTATTGTATTAGAAGGTCCTGGTACAGCAGAGCGGGTGTGATGGGCAGACTCAAAGAGATACAAAAACCAATTCACTATGATCAAAAAGCATTTCACAGAAGCCTGGCTATCAACTCACACCACCATAGCAATGAGTAAAGCCTTTTTGGACTGGATTATATTTACGGTATCTTCCACACACAGTGGTATTGTATTACCTATGCAAGCAATTACTATAAGAAAAGCAATAAAATGTCTTCCTACTTAATAAAGAACCTGTTAAACACAAAGAATACCACAAACCAAAATACAGGACATTCTGGGAAAAGACGTTTCGGCATTAGCAAAAGAAGGAATTCGTGGCTAAGGCTGCCATAGCAACACCGCCCCAGCACACTGCATGCAGAAACATCCACTCTTTCTGTGAATATTACAGCATTTTTAAACACATTAACTGCTGAAAGAATCCTAACAACAGGGCTTGACAGAGACACAAAGGGTTGCAGCCAGCTTTGCTGATGTATGACTACTGGAGGTGAGCGTGCAATTTTCTAATTAACGTGATTAGGTTTAATTTTGGGTTGGATCATAACTCAACATGGAATTTACCGCTTGCTTCTCAGAATGTGTCTCTTTTCAAACCTCCTCCTGATGATCGACAAAAAACTAACTTTTGAGTCCAGGCATGAATTACTGGAACAAGAAGTGACCGAGCTGAGCAATGCTGAGTGAACAACAGCAGGACTGGAAAATAAAAAGTGCTCTGCTAAACGTGTTCACCTCAGAGCACTCCTGCTAATATAAGGTTGCAGAAAACAGATGAGATATTTCCATGCTACTGAAAAGACTCTGGATGCAAAGGAGAAAAGTGATTTTAAAAACAAAACAATGTAAGCAAAGAAACTATTCACAGTAACCCTTTCAGAGTCTCCTCTGAGCCCTGTTGCCTGACAAGCCTGTGTGTTCTTGTTCAGATACTGCAGCACAAGCTGCAAAACTGCCTACATGCATGCCAGCCCAGCTCACAGAACTTTCTGTAACGTTCAAGTATTTCCAATGGCGCTTTCCAGACTTCATCTGCACCTAAAGGCAGACTGATTTCAATAAAGCTGAGCAGAACTCTTCAATGCAGACATCGGTGAGAGCCAGCCTTCCCACCTATCATGTTTTAGAAGAACACACTTGAATTCTTTCCAGAACGGTTTGATAGATGAGAAGAGAGAACAAAAGGTCAGACTTGGCAAGTCAGTAACCCCGTGGCAGAAAAACTGATCTGGGGAACACAGCATGTTGGCTGAATGAATTGCATGGTCCTGCACCTCTCACATCAGCTATCCCTTACCTTTTATGGAAAGCTGTTAAACTGAAGAAAAAAATGTCTCTGAATAGTCTTTTGCTGTACCATCATGTTATCAATGTAGCCACTGAGTGAAGGGACAGTGGAACGTGACTAAGTATGAGGGCAAAAACTCACTAAAGTGTTGCAAACGTGATCAACGGCATAAAAAATTCTGCTGAGAAATAGCATGAAATTAAATTTGTGTAATTACAGAGTATCTCTGTGTAGTAGAGCAAAGAGATCACACGACCAGCCTTAACTCCTTAAAAGCTGATACGAACACCTAAAAAATAGTTAAGTGTCTCAGCTTTCTCTCAAACTGGACCGATGTTTGTCCCCCCTCTGCTGGCATTACTGCTGTGAGCACAGATGAACTGAGAAGTTCGGGCTGTTTAAGTTGAGCTCTATGGACCCCGGAGAGCATCAAGGCATCAGGCAGTGCTGCTGCTTCCTGGGATGTGCTCATTCCCTGTGTAGATCCAGCCTTTCATGCAGCTTTTCTGGCAAGCTTACAGTGGCACTGGCTGGCACAGCAAGGCAGCAGCTGAGCAAAAAGCAAGGTCTGACATCACCTGGGAGCCAAGCAAAGATGACATCCAGAGAGAGTGAAGGAAATAGGAGCTGTCTCCAGGTACAGACAGAGGTACAGGCTGGAAGCTGAAGACCAACACATAGCACATGCTTAGCCAGCAGTAAGCAAAGTCTAAAGCACCCACCCTGAGTGCAGAAACCATCCTGTGCTGAGAAAATGGCAAAAAGGATAATCGACTGCTAAAAAAAGAAGAAACCGTGGCTTTTTCTGTCATTCTTATATAATATTACTTCACTCCCTGGCAGCAAATGTGAAACCTAAGCAGCGAGCTATCAGTGATTTAAGAGTAAATCGAGAAGGAATTAAGTTCAGCAGCCTCTATTTCCAGAGTACTCTGGTAGGTTACAAAGGAGTTCTGTACAATGCTGAATCAATCGGGTATCCCCAGTAGATGACTTACACATGACACCCTAAAGCACTGTGATACAACCAGCTCTGACAGACATTCCTTAAAACAGGTTTCTCCCCGGTTAGGATCCTCAGGACCAAAACACTACATCGAGCAGATAAGGTATAAACAAGAAGCAACTTTTTGCTTAAAGGAAACAGCACCAAGAACTGAAGCACAAAGATTGGAGAATGCTGACAAGCTGGTATTCGGATCAGGACTGTAGAAAAGTCTGCTAGGTTCTGGAGAGAGGCTGCTGCACACTCAGCTGCCTTTATCAGGAGAGCAGAGAAACAGCACTGTTTCGGATAAGGTTCACACACGCCGTTATGAAAGCACAGAAGGATGCTAAAAGCTCTGCCTAGGCTAACAGAACACACCGTACCTTTCCTGTACTTCTATTCACAACCTGGTGCTGAAGCAGTGGTGTGAACTCTCTGGGCACTGCATTTCTGAAAAGAGCCACCAGGAAACACTCATCCCTTGGATTTTTTCTCAGAACTCCGACTGCTCACTCTGGAGGTCCAGAGCTGTTTTTTCCAGGTAATGGTGCCTCAATTAACAGGGATGTTAGGGATGAAGGGGAGTGGGAGGCAGCACTCACCAGTCCAAGGTGATGAACTAAAAGCTGCAACTTCTGCTGTCGGAGCAGTGCTAGCACAGCTGCAGTACAGACTGGTGCTACATGATCTCGCTCTCTGCTTCTGACCTGCCCTGCACTTCTTTAGAACAGACACTCAGCAGCTTTCAGAGAGGTTGGGAAGGGGTAATGCAGGCTGCTAGCAAAACAATTAGTTGTTTCCAGCTTGTGCTGCTCAACGGCAGTGCTCTTCATCTAAAATCCTCCTGGGCAAGAGCTGAAGCTTTACTTCTATAAGATTTCTCCTTTTCATCCTGAGTACAGAAGACATCGGCATTCTGTATTAATTCTTGATGTTTATCCCCTGAAGGCTTTCTCCATTAGCAAAAGAAAGCTGCCTGTATACAAGGAATGAAGACTGACAAGATATCTGAAACAGTCACACCATCTGCTCTGATTCACCAGCTTGTACATAGCATCCTCATTGCTTCTTCATGCCAGTCATTTCATCGCAACTCATCAGCTCACAACCTTCTCTGCACTGGAAATCAAGCCAACGACAAACACTCTGGGTTAAAAGCAAGCCTGTTTTAAGTGACATTCAAGGAAGAATCAAACCAGTAATCTAATTACTCTCAAGCTATCTGCTGTTCAAGCGATCAAATTTAAATTATACCCAAATCCCCTTTTTAACTCCTCTTCACACAGTGATGTCGAATTCCAGCTGAGTTACAAGCCCTCCTAACAGAAAAGTGTGAGAAGTAAACAGAGACAACCTCAATTATACCAGCAATAAGACATCTACAATTAGTGTCTAATGGCTGAATACAAAAACTAAGGAACAGAGCACACAAATGAGCATACCAAGAGAGGTCTGTCTTTTCAAAGCACATGTTTAAATCCAGTAAGCTTCCAATGGAGCTACTGTATTACCAAAGTAAACACACGCATACAGCCCACTCAAACTAAAGAACAGTTCTGCTTGTTTGCTGCCTACTTGCAGTTTATACCCAGCCACTTCATTTGTTCCAGACATTCACTTACCTTTCTGCTTCAAAATAAAACAAAACGTTAAAAGGTAAAGGAAATCTATAGAATAGAAACAACAGAACACAACAGCTTGTTCTCATAGAAAAGACAAGTCCTGAGGGATTCCTAATCTTGTTAAAGGTTCACCAAGTAATGAACTTCTGCCGCAGAGATTATCAACATATTGTTGGTGTCCCATCTCAGGTATCTGGGGATGCAGTGTAAGAAGGCACCGAGCGTATCCCGTTCCACAGCAGCACTATGACAAGAAACCATGTAAAGTTGAAGGCATGTTTTGAAAGAGAAAAACAGAAAAAAAATGCAAACAGCTTTGAAAATCCAAAAAGAAAAAGAAAAAACAAAAACAGAAGAAGCCAATGAAAGTGGAAGCCAAAAAATGCAGAAATCCTGTCAGCTTCAAGGAGTATCCCTCAACAGAAATTCTTTAATTCACCAACACAATGCATCTTTTCCCTTTCCCAGGCAGCGACCAAGTACAGTAAAAACTTCATCTCTGTCTTCAGTTGTGACTCAACAGAAAATATTGTACTTCAGAGGCAGAGAGAAAGCTGTGCAGCTACTGCTACTTTACTCCTCCTCGTCAGCTGCTTGCTGCCAGGCTCCTCACACGCAGCCTCCCCGCTTCGCTCACACATCAACACTCCTTGCCTTGAAATGATTCTCTACTTTATTATCCATTCAGAAGGAAATACGAACTGATGGAGCCAATCTGACTAAAGACAAAACGCACTCCTTTGGCATCACGAGAGCAGGCAGCACAGCACAGCCAGCCGATCTGCCTGGCTCCTGGCATCCTGTCGAGCTGCAGAGCAGGGGATTGGAAAAAGAGCCCTGGACAACATAGTTAACCAGTTCCGAGGGGATTCTCTGCCCAATTCGGGTATAGATGTTTATTTTTCTCCCCCCCTGTTCTCCCCCAGACTACCTCACAAGGCTTAGCAGTGCCCTTGCCTAAATGAATAGTACCCAGTTTCCAAGGAAGACTCTGCCACCACTGTGGGGGACTGAACACCCATTGATCCTGCGCTTCCCAAAAATATATTTCACATTGTTACATAAAGAATGACTGCAGAAATGTTGTGCGAAGAATCAGACCCACTCATTTGTACCGACACCTCTTTTCCTAGGAAGTGAGCAGCAGCTGGCACTGATGCTGCAAGAAGTGCTTAAATTCAGAGCACTTCTTATTTGCCCCACAAGCTGCCCCCAGGGCACCCAACACACTGCTCCTAATAAGGTCTTCCCAGTTCAGATTCACACCCTCCTCTCCACAAATCCAGTCACTGGGTCCTGGTGCACCCACCATGAGCACCTCCTTCCCAAATGTTTCTCTGCTGTGCCTTTCTCACCAACTAGATGGGAGCTGTGCACATTTCCTGGTTTTGCTCACTGCATCTTTCAAAACAGCCATTCTGCAGAGTGGGGTGGATTCTGAAGAGGCCTATATGACTTAGCTCTGGAAATGCCACTATCCTCCCATCTGCTCACATACCTCCCACCTCGCTGTGAGCCAGCCTTGCTCAGAATGAGACTCATTCCCCAACACCACCCATCAAATCGCATACCTATGCCAAAACAATGCGTTCACCATTTCCTCTCTAAGTCCCACTATGCTCCTCACTTTGCCCTCACTGCATGGGGCGTTCTCACTGCATTCTGAAGCATCAGCCTTCAGCAGCCAGGCTCATGACCCTGTACACACACTTGATGGACACAAGCACAAGTTTCACACATATGGCACACATAGTCAGACCAATGCCATGGCGCACAATACTTTGTCTTAGCAGCAGCAGCAGTGACCAGTAATGCCTTCCTGCATTTCCATGCGCAGGCACTGGCATCAGGCCACCAATTGCATTTCAGACCGCTATAAGGATGGAGGAGCTCACAAGTATCCTCTGTCCCCCACAACAGTCTTCCTCTCTCTGCTCTTTCCCCTGTTGCAGGGGCAAGGATCACATCAGATTTTCAGAGGTGCTTTAGTTTTAAATGCTTCTAACAGTCTGACCACAGGTTTCTCATTGTATGTTCACACCCCGCCAAGAGGAGAAGGCTCCTATCCAACAGAGGGCACCAACTGCCACTGCAGTAGGAAAGATTTCTCCTAAACACACTAATTACAGCTCTCCAGCTCTGAGTTGGAGCTCCGTATCAGATGCATCCACATAACAATGAAGACTGTCCAACTGAGAAAATAAAAATGCAGTCCAGGATTTGTGCAGCACTTCGTATCTTCAAAGCTCTGCATATGATTAAGACAAAAAAAGACCTCACTGGGGTCTCCTACACAGTAATAGTTAAAAAGAAATTAAGTACCAGCCAGACGGCACCATCTCACTGATGTTAATTCTCTGTAGCACCCAGAGCATCCATTACATAGCCTCTTAGGTTTTTACTGCCCTACTTCTTCCAATAATCCCACTACAAAGCCAATGCCATTGCTGGTTCTGTTCTTCACATCTCTTCTTTCCTCGGTCTTTGCCCCTCCCTGCAGCCATCCATGCCAGACTCTAGTGCACCCAAGTCAAATATGCACTGGGGCCAAGCAAAATCCTACAGCCATGGCTTGGAACTGACAGCAAAGAAAAAGAGAGCAAGTTTCATTAGACAAGGAGAGTGGATCTGTCACTAACAGAGGTGCTCTCTGCAAGAATGCCATGGCTCTCGCCACAGCTCACAAGGGGCTGGAGAATGTGGCAATGAATAGACAGAGCACAGGTACTCTCAAAAGTAAAGAAGACTTCAACTTTCAAACACTTTAAATCCCCTATGTGATACACAGGAGATTGATACAGGCTCTGTTTTCCAGGGATGTTTTGTTTGTGGAAATAATGAAGATAATTTCGAACCAGGACACGTCTCACATCTAATGAAAAGCCTATGAAAAAGTGTGCTTTACCTCAAGGCTCGGAGCACTGAGTTATTTGCCTTCTACTAGAGAAATAAACTTCCACTTAAAAATTTAAATACTTCTTACTGCGATTTTTTAATTCACCAACAGATTTTAATTTTAGGTTGAGCCAGCAGGGAGTTATTAAAACTGATAAAACCAGGCTCGGCTATATAGGCCAAATGCTTTGATGTCTGCAAGGTATACATTACACTTTCTTCTTTTTTAATCCTTATTATCTTTCTATTTGATTCTAACTTCCTGTAAAGTACTGAATTGCTGATAAAATTGTTTAAGTCAGCAATTCCTCCACCAGCACAAGTGGATTGACCAAAGGAAAAAGAGAACATTTCAAGCACCACTCCTGCTCCTCCCTCTCCTACACACATGCACTCCTTTGTCCCTGCAGGAAGCTGAGCAAGAACAAGTGAAAAACAAGTAAAAGTAAATTAGTGGATATTACATAAGGGGAGGAAACAGAGAGGAGGAGGAAACACTGACAAAGATGGCCTGAATGGAACAGCAGGGATAAATTCTGTCCAATTCACACTCGGGTTTAACTCACCTCACAAATGGCCACAGACATTTCTAACCCAAGAGCTCTCTAAAATAATTTATCTTCCTTCTGGTGAAACAAACAGATAGAACCATTTGTCCCAAATGAAACTGCCTCCTGCGTCCGAAGACAGAGTTCTCTGCAAGGTAGCCAGGGCTGCACTGGACCTCAGAAGCTCAAATACACAATTAATATCTATCAATCGATTCTGCAGCAAAATCACGCTGTTTATTATCTTCTTCAAAGCCGAACAAAGATCAGAATCAATCTACAGTGTAAAGGTTGAAGTGTTAATGAAAAAGCAGCAACTTTCAGCTGTTTGACAGCTATCTCCACTGAATACTCTGCTTTGAGGATAAGGGCATCACTGCAACATAAGCTGTAATCTCAAGGAGATGGTATGTTTATTCCAAAGCATTTATTTAAAGCTATCCTGTCAATGCCATTTTCATTATTACAGCCACTCAGCAGCCCCAGGACAAACATGTTCATTAAACATATTAAGATGTTGCCTTTAGATGAAAGTCTCTTCAGGTGAAGAGTCAGACAAAGCATAGATTCTTTACTTTCAGCTTAGGAAAGGGGATAGGCAAGCTGGAAGAACAACCTGTGAGATAAGAAGGAAACAACAGCACAGGTCCATCTAACAGCACCCTGGAAACTGATACGGACTAGATACTAGCCACAACACACCTAAAGAAAAGGAAGAACAGGCCACCTTCCTCACAGAGTTGGGACTGCTCACATTCCAAGGACAGGCAATGAATGCCCATCTGCTGTGAACAGGTGATCCCAAACCACGCACTGATTTGTCTTCATGCCAAAGATGTTTATGCTCTGTATGTTGGCATTTATTTGAACATAAGGATGCCTGCTGAACCCCGCGAATAAAGAACATTTCCAAGGCTAAGCACAAAATGATATTCAAGGAGTGAGATTTTTATAAGGTTACTGAAAACCTGGAGTTAAAATAGCACTCATGTTTTTGCAGGGTGATGAATTCTCATGCTTCACAGTTCAGGCCAACCTTTATCAGACATGGATTGAGAGGAGACCTCAGAGCTGCTACAAGTCCTCCCACCTCCTTCCTCTAAGGCTGCTGCTGCCACAGCAGTCAAAACCCCTCTGCAGCAAGCAAGCACCTAGTCTGATATGAGGAGTATTAGGGTGCAAAATCCTTAACGGGGTGTCGTTCATGAAGGTAGTGAATGTGAAAAGCTCAGAACAAGAATCATCCTTCATTTGGTTTCTTTGTTGGTATTGTGTCACTCAAAAAAACAGACAAAGCCTTCTATCTGAGAAGAGCAGAAGCCACCCTCCGCATGCACAGGCTGAACCCACTGACTCCATTCTTGTCCCCACATTGGCATTTACATTCTTGGCTTTGGGAAACAAAGCTGAAAACTATCAACTCTGAAACCCAGCACTCCACAGAAAATGCTATTTCAATCCTCACCCAGTAGGTTCCAGCCACCCCAGGGCCCACGCCAGCCTAATTTCCCAAACACCACACTCCTTCCAGAAGCTGCTGAGACAGTGCCACCTCATCACAGCCCACGCCAGCCCTCAGAGTCAGACTGTGAAACAAACAGGTGACAAGCTCAGGGTGCCTCAGCAATGACAAATACCAACACCTTTCCTAAGCGTGCTCATGAAAACAAGTCAGTGCCTCCAGAGCTCTGGTCCTGGGCATTGGCTGCCCAACCTAAACGCATGGGAGCTCTCCTGGAGCTGAATTGTGATTCACCATTTTTTTATTAAACCAAAAAGTACATGCAGATGATGGACTCACAGTAAAACTTTCACACTGCCCTCTACAACCCAGCTGCCTCCAAGTTTTTATCAGCTGAGTGCCTCCAATCCAGAAACAAATATTAAACTTGCTTTTAAATCAGTAAGCTTGAGTATCTCAGGTCAACAGACAGCAAGGAAGCATTTATAGCAGAGAAAACTCTCCCTCTGCTGCTTCCTCCTTCAAATTACATCTCTCTCCTTCCTAATGGCATTCATAGCATAAGGGCTTGATATTTCATGAAATTGGAAAATTACAATCAATGTCTTAATTGCACACCTAATTACATAATCAACGTCACTAAAATGCACAGGCATCTGAGCAGAGATGAGCTGGAGGTGGAAAAACCTGGAATTATACTCTCGAAGCTGTAATTGCTTTTTTTGATCAAGAAACCTGGGAAGGAAAAGTGGCAGATGATTTGAAATGTAGACCTCAAGTAGACATAGCAGCCTTCAGGCGTGTGCCAGTTGAGGGAAGCATGAGAGATGTAAACTGGTGAATATTTCTAGCATAAATGCAGAGAAACAGCAGGCTTATCTTGCAGAAGTGGAAGTCTAGGGAAGATACCAAACCTCTCAGAAGCTTTCAACAAGTGGTGAGCAGAGATGTTTTAGAGGAAAATGCCCTCATTCCCTGAGTACACCACCCAGATATAATGTTTATTGCTTCTTACTTACGTATCATTCAACCACTTGTCTTGGGTAGAAAACCGCATGGTAACACACATACCAGCTAACAGGCATCTATGTGCCTGGTGTCAGAGCAGACCCTGTTGTCAGTTGAGCACTGTCACCCCTCGGGGACCACAGCCCTGGTGATAAGAAACGAAGGTGTGTTATTCCCCACAGGTGGTGTACGTGGCAACCCAGCTGTCTGCTCCACTACAGCTTGGTTCAGACACTGCAGCTTTTTGTCCTACCTGTGTTCAGAGGAAAAGTTCTGACAAAACTGCTCGTGCATTCTGCAGAACGTAGGTCCGACAGAAAAGGATTTGGCTCCAGAAGCTCAGACCTTCTCTGTGCTAAACACTGCAGCCAATACCCAGAGCACCCAGCTCTACTCCAGGATCCAGCCACGCTCCTTCTGCACAGCCCAAATCAGCACTGCCAGGACAGGACAGTCAGCCCACCTCACTCAGGAAAAAGCAGTGATGGACCCCTCAAACTGCTCAGGGTTTATATTCTTGCCTTGGATGAGGTTCTATGGATAAAAAGTGCTTAGCTATTTTTTTTTCTTCCCACATTATTTCGGGACCCAATTTTCTTCTTCTTATTTCATTCTACTCAGCTCTTCCTACAAGATAGCAAGCTGAGAACTTTCTGGCTGGAGGCAAAGCCCTTTTTCACCCCCTCACCTTCTCTGAGCAGCAAACTCTTTGCTTCCTTTGCGTTGCCCAATGCATGACCCTATGTGCTATGAATTAAAGTGCAGCCATGCCCTGCCACATCATCACTGTTACACACAGTGGATTAAGGAGTGTTTGTTTCACTCTTCACCATATTATTTGATTAATTTAGACATCTGATGTTTCCACAAGACTCCCATAAAGTGAAAATGTCCCCATTAGAAGTGAAGAACGAGGGCAGAGACTGGTCAAGACCTTCATCATTTAGACACTATTCCAAAATAGCAAAAGGCTGATTTTTCAGAGTGCTTAAGTTTGGAGCACATCACACTCTATGCAATCTGGCTTTCGGAACTTCTGCTGCTGTTACAGTGGTTCACTTCCAGCATCTGAAGTCATAAAACCAGAAATGAAATAATGGATCACTGGGAGAGGCAATGGGAAAACCCCTTCTCTAAAGCCACCACGACATGGCTTGTACCAGTGTGGCAGGAAAAGAGCTAATAATTCAGAGCAATAACCAGCTACCTCTGCTGACCCAAACTGCTTTCTTTACCTGCACTTTCCTCCCTGTGTGCTACCAATGCACCAATTTTCAGAAAGCATGGAAAGAATCTTTGCAATAGCTTCACCGTAATGACTGCTGTAATGACTTTCTCTGTAGGTATGAATAATTTTGTACACTTATATTCCCCGCAGAAGACAGCAGTTGATTAATGAACCAAAATACCCTATAAATACTTGTTATGAGCCACATATATGTCTCAGTCAGACTCTGAGGACACTGTTAGCGTATGCACTGAACAAGAGAAAGGTACACTGTCACACTGTAAATGTGACAAAGCTGACTCCAGCAGACACACTGCTATTAATAAGCCCAGACACAGCTTCCACATCTCCAGTAAAGACATTTGACAAGCTCTGCAAAATGGGCCTGAATGCTGATCTAGAAGCCCAGCCAGTCTGCTCCCATTATCAGGAAGAGACATGGGGAAGGGAGGAAACTCAATGCCAAAAAGTAAAAATATCTAGATTTAGAAAACCTTTGAAGGGGGAAAATAATGGCACCACAAACCAAAACTTGCATACATAGCAGACTGAAGTTAAATGACTCAGGGGCCAATCAAGCCCTTTATCAAGGCTGCGATGGGAGGACAATCACCCAAATACTGAGCTAGGAGGCTGCGGGACCGTTCCTGTAACTGACTCTGCTCTGTGCTCTCACACCACTGAAGCCACCCTTCACCAAACCTGAAGTGGATTCAAAGGCAGGAAAAGAAATGTAATAATCATCTATTAACTAGCTATTACTTTACTGTGAGCTAAAAATAGAGAGGCTTAATTAGGATGAGTAACGTATCCATGTCATGCAAATATGAAGGTGCTGTACTTGCTTGAAATTAAGTCCCTTAAATTAAGCATAACAAAATTCAGAGCGAATACACCAGACATCTACAGATATTTGTGTAGACAAATCCGGATCCTTTAAGAACCCTTATGAGATATCACAAAAACACACGCGCGCATTTCAGGCTGCTGTACTAACAAGATACACTGAATAAAAATAGAAAAGTTTAAATATTTTGCAGTAAAATTTAGCATTTCGTGTTTCTGAACAACAGCTTCTCTAAAATGTGTGTTATCTTAAAAGACAAGGTGAGTATTGGCCCACTAACGAAAATAAAAAACAGATGGAAACGTGGTGAAAATAAAACTGTCTTTTGCATAAAGTGATGTATTTTTTGTCACACACGAGAATATGCAAAATTCACTTACAGTAGAGGACAAGGTGGGACTAAAGAGATAAATCAGGCCAAGGCTAAATCTGAATTCGCTTCTAGGTGGATAGCTCTATTATTTCCTCCTTGGTACACATTACAGATGCATTGTGATATTCTCTGTTGCTTTTCAAGCCCCCCTAAATAACAGTCTTCCAGCATTACCATTTAAAGGCTTTTAATGAGTATGGGTTCAATTGCAACTTATTCTTTAAATAAGCAACTGAAATCCCATGGGAAATGTAAAAAATCTCCTTAAGGACAAAACTGTTTATACACTACACCATATTTTCTGAAACTGTTACTACTTAAACATTTGTCAGAAAACAAAATTACATCTCTGACAGGTTCATTACCAAGCGTGAGTCACTAATAAGCGCTGTTCTTGAAGAAACCCCTCACGCTGCCTAGCATCCGTAATTCGTTCTGCACAAACACGGGGAAAAGTCACCATCGACGAGGGGCTGCAACATGATTTTCACAATTTTATTTCAGTGACAGTCTCTACTTTGCAAATACTTCTCCCACACACTGCTGGTCATGCTCTGAAGCCCACGGGGTCCCGCAAGGCAGCACAGCAAAGGCAGGTGGGCAGCGTGAAGATGGGGAGGCTGCGCTACAGAAAATAGTTACGGAGGCTGCGGTTCTGTGGACGTTTCTCACAGCCTACTTTGAGGCTTCTTGGATGATGAATCCTCATTCTTTGCTCCCACAGGCAATTGTCATGTAGTAGCTTTCGTAAACAGAACCATTTTTAGATTAATTAGGAACAGAAAGGGCAAAGGAACCCATTTGGAAGTTGTTCATTAACAATCAGAAGAATCGCTTTCTGAATCCTAGCCTGGGTTTGTTCATAACCAGCTTATACCCTTCTGTTCCTACACTAACATTAACCTTTAGCTTAAATAGCTGTTAACTCGCCAATATTTACTCCTCTGCTCTATTAGCACATGGCAGCAACATCCGCTCCCTGCTCCCTGCCTGCTCTGCTTGCTGAGCAGTGCTTGCTCCAAGCCCACATGTCCTCACTCAGCACTTCCCCTCCCTGCACTGCTCCAGCATTCCCTCTCCCTCAGCCTCTCCTCATCATTTGCTGTCTTTTTTGCACGGCATCATCTCATGAACATTATGGAAATACAGACAGGGGAGACTCCAGTGCTTCTAAGGGCTTAACCATGATCCTCCTATGTCACCAGGATGCTCCCACATGCCATAGAAGAGCACGGCTGCCCACCTGTACTACATCCCACAACCCAAAGGCACAAGGCACCCCATTCATCAAGAGATGCAACACCGACAGCTCCCCAGTAAATTAACATTCAGGCTTCTTGCAGTTCTTCCAGAACTTAGCGTATGGTTGAGATACAGATGAAAACCGAACCATGTTTGGGATTTCTTCACAGCTTTATACCCAAATATCTTTAATTTTGTGTCATAAAAATGGTGACGATGTCAATGCACTCAGCGAATTCACCCAGCAGAATGAGTAGCCAGCATCCTGATGTTCTCAGGCTCCTTTAAGCACAAAACACACACTACAAACAGCCTCAGGACTGTCTGGAGAGGGTGCAACTATTTACTCTTATTATCAGAATCCAGTGAGAGGAAGAATCAGTCTTAGCTTTACCATGTGCAGGTTTCAAATGAAACCAAGAGGGAACCATCATAAAACCCTCTTTGAAAGTGCCCATGACTAAACATCACAGAAATGGAAATGAATTTACAGCTTGAACCAGATTGGACCCATCTGATCAGTCCTCCACAATGTCACAAAATCGTCTGGACTCTGAATATAAGCAGAGAGTAGACAACTTGGTGGTGGCCAGGATACAGGTTAAAAATCCTGTTTGGATGCTAAGATGTCCAGATGTCTAGAATTCTGATGCATATCATCTGGAGAAGAGCTATCTTCCTACAGACAGCATTTATTTGCTATATCACAAGACCTTTGTGTGGCTTAAATTCAACAAAACATTGGCATTGAAGTGTGGGGGGGAAAAAAAGTTACTCTATTTCTCTATTTGCATACTAAATACCAGACACAACTTGAATCCTGCTGTCCTCAGGCACAGCATTAAGCATATATATGGTATTTTGACCTATAGATGATGTTTTTATAATAAGAAGAATAAAAAAAGAGAAGAGTAATCATCTTACTTAAATCCAGGTGCTCAGTGATAGAGGATTTCTATTACAGCAATCCTTACACAACTCCAAAAACCAGCTCAAAAGTATGCACAGCCACCCTGCCATACATCTGTGCAAGTTGTATAACCATGAAAGTTGGAGAACAAGGCAAAAGTGAAAGGAAAACAACAGGGAAAGAGAAAATCATTACGTACTAAACTCATTTCCTGATCTATTGACTTTTTCTGTGAAGTTATGACAGCATTCAAAGCATTTACTAACACTGCAGTAATAATTCATGCTGCTTTAATGATGTTCTCAGCCAGTCCTGTTGAGCTCATCTTTACCCCAAGACTTATGCTTTGTAAGCCAAAGCCCACTGCTATTTCTCCAGTGCAGCATTTCTTGTACAGATTGTTTCAGAAATACACAACATTGGGAAATATCCCCCCCTCCCACACAGAGCCTTAAAAATAAAAGTGTGAAGTCTGGCTCTCCCAACAGCCAATGCTATTTTTAATAGTTGCATATGTGGCAGGTAGGAGTCCCCCACCCACCTCTCTCTTTGCACCCCTATTCTGAGCAGGAGGAACTGACTTCCTCCAATGCTGCATGAATATCTCTACTTTCACTGCTTAGCAGCACATGCAAGTGCAGGTCAACGTGGCCAGGATGCTGCAGGCTCCTGTGTCACATTCCACATTAGACACAAATGCATTAAATGTCCAAAGCAAGATGTAAAGAGGGAAGTTTTGCAGGCAGTGGCAATGGCTGTCTCAGTTCTAAGACTTTTAGTACACAATCTTCAGGCACTGCTATGCTGTTAAGAGGACTTTGCTCACTCTCCAAATAGAATGGGGTTCCATTTTTCCTAAAAGCTTCAGACAGCTGCTGCACCAGGTTCTGGGAAAAGCACATGCTTAGTGAACAGCCTGGAGAAGTACTGATCCAGATCTGAATGTAGACTAGACAGCAGCAGGCAGGGGAAAAACACTTAGGTGTCGTTTATCCTGGTTCTGAGATGTTCGGTGCACAACAGAGAATTTCTTTTGTCATCTTCAGAAGTCACCTGTTTCAGACTAACACTGAAACGGATGCGATCAAATTGAGCAAAATGATGCCAGACACAAAAAGGCAGCATTTCTGGGCACACTGTCTAATAGAGAACCCAGGTACAGCATGAAGCATAAGGTCAGTCATTCACATTGCCAACTCATTGCTGCCACTCACCTTACTCTCCACTCAGCAGTAGTAGAGTCACAAAGGAAAGGAGGGGAAGGAAGGTGAGTCGAACCTTCAGAAAACACTACCTGGTCAGAATCAAGCCCTGCATCATAGGATTCTGATGAACGTCTAAGGGTGTATTTCTGAGGTACAGGATGTCTAAACAGAGGAGGGAGAGCCAGGGAAGCAGCACTATCCATACAAGAGCTACAGCTTAGCACTCAGTGCATTGCTCTGAAATGTGGAAAGCGTAGGTTAAAATCTCTGCATTGCCAGTATCCAGCATTTGCATGCATGATCCCATGCTGTCCTAAGTCACAGGACAGCAACATATCGTTCAGGGAAATCTGATTACTTAAGCTTAATGTGCAGTGCACAAAGCAAGTTGTACCTCGTTGTGGAGCATCCAGTGATTCTAAATATATCCTAGATATTGCTCAAACATCTTCTTTTTCTTGCTAAGGAAGTCAATTGAATGATCTCTTGAATAGAAGTAGAATGCACATGGATTCCCATTTAAAGACTCAACAGTTATTTGGACTTGTAAATGTGTGGAATTTACAGTACAAAACCAGAAAAGCAAAGCTTTGGTCCTGCATGGTACCACAGATTAGGAAAAGAAACAAGTCATATTTCTTTTGCTTCTCATGGAGAACATCCTTGGGTCTTGCAAGTCCACAGGAGGCTTTCCATTAAAAAGTTAAAACAGCATGCCAGGAACATTGCTTATGCATTCCTACACACTCTGAAAACACCAGGTATGGCTTAAAGAAAACTTCCTGTCTGTAACTTTCTTTTCCCCTCTGGCCAGCAAGTGGGAACTCAACTTTCACTGAAGGGGACAGATGTCACTGTGTCCCAGCAAATACGGGCCTTCAACACCAAAACTGTATTTTAGCAGAACCGAATACAAGTGGAGCATTAATGCATTGATAGGCAAGCAGAAGCTCACAGAAAATCTGGTTGGCAACTAAACAGACTTCTAGCTGCCGTGGTCTTATCTTAATTTTAGTGTAATTATTCTAAAAAGGGCAAGACTTCTAATTTTTCCTACTGGTAATAAGGTTATCAGAAATCTGCCCAAAATCACAACAGCAGCATCAATGAAGGCACAACACTATTTCTGTGTGCATGCACACAAACAACTGTTTGCTGTAACGCTGAAAGTAAAGCAGGTTGAAAATGATACCAGGTTGCAGAGAATCTTAGAAATGCTAAGTAGACATATATTCTACTCCATACAGACGTGTAGACATCTTATTTAAGACACTAGAAGATGAAGGAATGTTTTTATTCTTCGAGCAGAGCATGTCAGCCAAACTCTCCTTGAGAGGGAAGCAGCCAATAGACACAGGTTGTTCAAGCAGCAGGGAACCACCTTGCAGGAGTAACTGCTTTGGATAAACCAACAAAGGGCTTTGGTAGATTGCACAAGATCTGCCGGTGTGCAAAGTGAGATGCAATAGATGGAAAGAAGATCAGAACATGGGGAGAAGCCAAGAGGTGGCCACTATTTTTGTATTTAAATACTTTCTGAATAATTACTGCTGTGCAGTCTCTGAGGAGTCTGAAAGCCCTTTTATAGATATGTGGAAAGCATGTGACAGCCACTGCAAGCGCAGCATCTTCACATCAGCGTGCACTGTAGCCAGCAGACCTTGCACTCACACCTTACAAATACAAAGCTGCCCTCCTCTCCAGTGCAGTAACAGTCACCTCCTAAGTGCTGCGACCTACAATCAGCAGTGCTGATACTGCTGTAAGCTAAAGATAACCTTCATAAATACCGCAGGTAAAAAGGAAGGCAGACCTCTAACAGGAGGTGTAGCTTCTTTGTGTAAAGAGAAGTTTCTGGTAACCCTCTGAAACAGTAGACGGTGCTTCAGTTTGCTTCTTTGTCACTGTGTGGGAGGCTTTGAAAATGCAGAGCTTACTCATCTTCACGAGACTGATAAAAAGACACCTTGGCAACAAAGCTTTAAGGGGAATAAAATGTTGAAAGTAAACTAATGAATGGACTGCATAGCTCCTAAGAGGTGCAGAGGGTTGGTTACCAGATCTCCTGGTGACTTGCTCAAGGCAGGTGTTTCCTCCATCAGCAGTCTGGGCTACTGCACCATGCAGTTTTGCTGCTAAGAGGACTGTTATAAAATCACATCTGTAGGAAGAAAAGCCAAAGTAGAAACACTGCTCTGATGACTTCGGTTTTGAAATAAAAACAAGTAAATTGATGCATTTAAACTCCTGACATAAAATGGGAAAATAATACACAAGCTTTTTTTCCTGCATAAACCAACTCTGCGTAAAGTGGATAAAATTCCTGCTTACATACCCTCTTGTAATACTTCTAAGTGCTTTAAGTATTGGTAAGAGATGTAATTTGATCATTTGCCTGACTTTTTTCCTCTTCTCTAGCCCACCAATTCTTATGTATTATACAGAACTCAAACAGCCACATCCCTAGCTGAAGGCTATTTCAGTTAAGAAGGGCTGCAAGTTGAAAATGCAATAGCCATGTGTTTGTTGCTCTTCTGGAAAAGAAGCTCCCACAGACTGCAGCAGAAAAGGTATCAACTAATCCCTCTTTGTAGACAAAGTTCTAAGTGTGAAGGTGAGAATTACTGAGTCATTCCTCCCAGAGCTGAAAATCCCGGTTTGATTTTGGCATAAGTAAGTTTCCTGTTCAGAAACACAGAAACAGAACTAGCAAAACAGCAGAAAATAAGAAAACTATGCTTGCTGCCATGAAGCTTTTTTTAATCAGTGTAGTTACAACTTTCTGGGCTATTCTGTAACTGTCAAGTTCTAATTAAAATACTACATTTCTCTGACTCACGTTGCTGTAGGATGTATGTACATTATTCATATGAATATTAATCTTTTCCCAGGTAGGAGGCTGAGTTGCTCAGGAGATTTATAATCATCTCCCATGTGGAAACTGATGGTGTGGTTTGGTGGCTTTTTTTTTTCAAATTTCATCAAGACCATTAACAATTAAGAGCCATAAGAATCATTTCATTAACTTATGTCAGAGGAATCCAGTACTTGAGCGCTGCAGCTCCACGAGTATTAATACGAAACAGCATCAAGCATTGAGGGAGAAAAACAAAGAAAAGAGCTGGAGGCATCACTTTGAACATCAAGGTCTGAAGCAGCCTCTGGAAGAAAACAGGGAGATAGTTCTCTTGAAAGCATCTAGGTAATGGCAGAAGATGGAAAAATGTTAATATGGTGATCAAATAAATGAAGCAAGACCTTTTCTAATTACCAAGAGAATCACCTGACACATTAGGCTATTATCACAGGGACCTTTAAAATCCTGATACTTATCTGAATAGTCTGCATTTGTACCACCGACTTTCAAACGTGATGCAGAAATAAGCTGATGATGCATGAGGTGCAAAGGCAACTAGCAAAGCAGCAATTCTAGGCTTAAGAGAAATGACAGACACAGAAATGAGCTGAGGATGCAAACAAATCTGAGAAAACTGCGACAGTTTTCCTGATACCTTGGAAGGTAAGGAGTGAGGCAAGCAAGATAAACGCTGTGTAATTTAAAACCGCAAACTAAACTCAGTACATCTGTAGCTGGAACATGTGTGAAGGAGTCAGGAAGCTGTTAACAAAACAGCGCTAACAGACATGAATCACGAGCTACCTCAAGTGAAGGAAAGGAGCACTGAGAAATCAGTTCAAACACACCACAAGTTCTTCAGGGGTTTCAACCTTGAACTACAGGTATCATCCTGAGGAAGACTGCACAGATGAACAGGAATGCAGATGAAAAAAAAATCAAAAGGACAAAGTATGAAATTAAACAGCAGTGAACACACAGTATGACCCAAACCAACATGGCTGCTGCTTAAAGAGGGAAAGCCGTTGTCAGGTGGCATCTGGAACATTTGACACCTTAATTGTTTCAGGCCTTCACTAACAGGAACAAGCATTGTCAGTCAATAAAATTAAAATGCTGTTGGGTGTTTGTTTGCTTTTTAATACAAAAGAAGAAGTTTAGCAAGTTAGGAAAGAGAGTGCAGTAAAGGAAAACAAATGTGAAAACATAACAGGTTGTTATTTCTGAGTCAGATGGCCCTGATAAGTCCTCAGGTACTGTGCTGCAAGACAGTCAAATCACTAAGTTCTAAGAACCTGAAAAACAGGTGATGCACTTAAAAACTGGAAAAGGGCACTGCAAGCACTTATGCCTTTAAAATAGGAAGAGGTGGACCTAGATAACCATGAAAGAGCTAGCCTGACTTCTTTCCCTTTCTGAGAATTACAGAATGGAACAAACCTTTTGTAACATAAAAAGGAGAGACAACAGGGAGGATGGCCTCACCTTCAATAGAGTTGTGTCAAGTGCATTTAACTTCCATCTGTGACAGTGTAAGCTAGTCTTAGGGGTAGCAGAAAAGAAGAGGAAGTTTTATACCCTGAGGTTTGAGTGAAACTCCTAAATAGATTCACACACATTGGAAAAATTACATTTGAGGCAGCCAAGCTCAACACATGAAGCAAGGTTCGTCCCAGCTCTGACAGCACACAACCTGCACACTTGAGTACTACACAATGTTTTCATATACAACTTGCAGGATTTGTAGGCATAACAGATACAAAAGGATAGACAGCACCGAGCAGAAAAAAATCTGAAAGAACAAGTGCAAAGCTATATACAGAATCACAGATTGTCCGGGACTGGAAGATCACTCATTCCAATCCCCCTACCAGAGCAGGAACACCTGCACCATGTCACATAGGAATGCATCCAGGTGGGTTTTGAAGGTCTCCATAGAAGGGGACCCCACAACCTCCCTGGGCAGCCTGTTCCAATGTTCTGTCACCCTTACTGTGAAGAAGTTTTTTCTCATGTTTATGTGATTTACAGATCAAGTCCAACACAGATATAGGCTAGGGAACAACTGACAAAGCTCTTCTTCAAGAGGGATCTCAGCTCTAGAAAGGATAAGAGGCTAAGTATGCATCAGCAGTGTTAGTCTGTGACAAAGAGACACCACCAGAGCAGTACGTGATGTACTGGGATATCAGGATCACAGCCTGGACCACAAAGTCATCCTTGTTCCACAATGCATACAAAGCTGGCTCTCAGCTGGGTTTCTACGTTCACCTTCAGACACCACACTTCAGAATTAAAAATGGAAGGAAAAAATACAAGGGCTGATTAAAGAGGGCCTAAACAAATGACAAGAAAAGGCTGAAAGAGTCCTCTACCAAACACAAGGTGTGCAAGTACGGCTTGGTTCTCTCACTGGAGCAGCCTTTCACTATTGCAGAGGACTGGAATCTGTTCTCCTCTTTTACTGCTTATCCTAATCATGCAAAATGGGTTTATATGGAGAAAGCATGATCTATAGCAGAGGTTAGGAAAAATCTTTGCGTGGTAAAGACAGCTAAAGCCTGGAGCAAGCTGATGGAATGTTTCAGTACTTCTGGTTCAGTGAAGGCTTAGATCAATAGTTTTTAGGAGCAGTCAACACAAAGCGAACGGAGACATTTTTCTGTCATAACTAAAGCAGTGTTTCTGCTAACAGTAACCTCAAAGCATGAGTTACTTTAACTTCAGCAGGAATACAAACTTTTGACAGCTGCCCCATGGATCCTGTACTCACTCAGACAAGACGATAACTAGGGAGAGGGGTGACTGAACCTCTCGTCCTTTCCAGAACACTTGTGCTTTTTTTTTGGCTCTGGCACAGAACTCTTTTGCCTGCACGATCAACAAAACAACAAAAGTTCTCTTTTTTCATGGATGCTATTGGTAGTCTTAAATTTCAACGTCACACCGACCATTCTGATCTAAACTCACTCAGAAGTAAACTAAACACAGAAACTGTTAGACGGGAAAGAATTTACAGTCCAGATAAGCCAAGGGAAAAGCCATATCTTCTACAGCACTTCCAATACTTTCCCAAACAAAAACCTTGCCTTCCCTAAAGTTAGCAAAAGATCCAGTACAGAAATAGTTCTGCCTCTGACAGATGTATACTGTAACATTATTTGTTACAAAAGCAAATCAAGACAAAAATCAATATAAAAAAGGTAGTATTTCTAAATGTATTACATTAGCTCTGCTCTTTGGGTAGTAGGCAATAGTTTATCATCTACAGAACACGAACACACCATATGTTCTCTTTCAGTAAGCATACAGATAGATAAAAGCAAAAGTTATTTATTAATAAAAAACACACAAAACTTTTGAGGGATTAATTGCTATTTTCTAAAACAAGAGAGTCTATACTGTTGAAGAAAATGTCACAACCTTTTCCTTTTGACTTCCCAAATCAAGATTATTTATTTTTAAATGCTGCTTTCATGAGATGGAAATACTAAGAGTTATTATACACCCACTTTCAGTTAGTATATATAAAAATATTTGATGCAAAACTTCCCGAAGAACATTTTCACACGACAAATAATACAGATTACTCCCACTAAGCTAACAAGCTATCCTCAAGCTGCCTTGAGAAACAGCCTTCTTTCTCAGATGTTCGTCATGAACCCTGTAGCCCAACCTGCTGGCAGCATTCTGCCCAGCACAGCTGGCAATGCAGCTTTCCCCACCCCACACCATCACAGCAGCAGATCTGCCCCACCAGCCCTGGGTGCACACCCACCACTCAGCACCTATCAACAGCAGTGCACTATTAACCTTCCCAGGGTTAACCCAGTGCTAGCTCAAATTATGGCAAAAGGTTTATTGACTTTCATATACTGGCTAAACGCAGTCCTTTGAACAGCAAAACATATGCAGGCTTGCCTTCCATCATCCCCACATCTTCTTTGGTTTATTTGAAACTGTGTTTTCAGTAAGCCAAAAAACAGTACCGGTGAGTCTTCGAATGGAATGTATGGAGGTGCAATGAAAAATCTGATCATGTGCCTTTATTTCTTAAGCCCTCTCTTAGCAGAGAAATATCCCTCAGTTCACAGACACACCTTATTCAAGTCAGCGCTTTCTGGCAGTACGTACATTTGTGAACAGCAGTTTTCAAGGATGAAGCACAGAAAAAGTTAAATTTCATCAAAAAATCTTCGATGAACACCTTGAGACCTGACTACGAATTGCAGCCACTGCCATCAGACCAGCCTAATGTGTTAGTTCTACAAAAAACAGGTCCCATATCCCACCTGTTTCATGTTGTTGTTGCTCTTTTGTATAAGTTCTAATTAAAAAGAAGTTTTTTAGAAGTAGCTTTTTTTACCTATACACATTAATTATGTCACATATTTTATGAGGGCTGTTCCAAAAGTAATGCCTCCTGTCTTATTATGACACCTGTCCCTAATGTCAGAGGCAGATGTTGGTGGTTGGGCAGTAGAGGTTGACCCTTCCCACCAGAGTTCCATTCCATTTTGATGCTGTGCTACAGACGAGGCAGCAGAGGAACGTTGTGACAAAATGGCCTCTGACATGGGGGTATGTATGGAAAAAAAGAGTGTCACTGAAATCCATCATGTGGAAAAAATGGCACCCACTGACATCCATAGACACTCGCTGAACAATTCTGGAGATCAACCAGTGTATGTGAGCACAATGAGGCTTTGGAGAGTGGGATTTCAGCGGCAGCAGCAGCAGCAATAGTGGGTCACCTCTGCTGGTGCAGATTGTTGCAAGTCCAGCATGCAGGCTCACATTCATCATTGGTGAAAAGGCATAGTTAATGGCAGAGACTGAACTGAAAAAGAGTGTTCCATAGCAGAGAATTTGCTGTTTGTATTAGTTGCAGTTTCCATGGAAATAATTAGGAAGCACTACTTTCAGAGCAACCTTCATAGATGTGGCCCTAAACAATTCCTCTTCACTCAGTGCAGCCCAGGCAGGCCAAAAGGCTGAACACCCATGACTTAGCCCAAACCTTTTTATTATTACTGTTCGATAGTTCTGTGCTAACTTCTGCATCTTTTCTGATAATTCACCTCTAGTTCCAAACAAAGACATCAGACTCGTGGTAGAATTAAATAGCTGTCACACTATCAAATCACACTGCAGTCCTGTACGGTATTTGAGATTTTGTCTGTAAAACATCAGAATCGTAACAGGAAAAAAGAAATGAAACCTTTATCCACAGATCTAAAACACTGGGAGGACAAAGAAGGCGTGAAGCAATTCTCCATCCTACCTCTTGAAGCTGCAATCGAACTTTGTTAATGGCTCGAATCCAATGGGCTCTTGCTGGAGAAAATGGTGGTGGTTCATTGTCATTGTCACCATGGTACCTTAACAAGAAACAAAATCATTACATGGCAAATACTCATCTGTAACATTAAAGATCCAGCAAGATGCAGTGCAATTGCAGCTTCATCTCAGGAAGCTGAAATAACCAACAGGCTCCCAGCAAACACAGCTTTGCACATGCTTTGGGAAGTGAGAGGCTAAAGCAGAGATTTCCTTACATACAACAGGTTTCTGTACATAAAAGAGCTGCACTGGAAGCTGATGAGTTGAAAGATATAAGCTAGGATACAACCCTGGACTTTTGATGGAAAATCCATGCAGTCTTAGTTTAGTTTAAAACATTTAGCTTAGTTTAAAACATTTTCATTATTCAACATAGCCCCAGGAGACAGACGTCATTGGTCAGAACAACAGGAAACCAGTCCAAGATACCTGACCAAACCTATTCAGCACATGGGTATCATAACTGTATGCAGAGAAGCAGATGAAAGATTTGTCATTCTCAAGCCTGTTGCAGGTCCCTTCTAACAACTGTTTCTCTCCACTCACACTCCACTGCTACAAATTTACAAACCCTTTTCCATGGAAAGGAGGGCAACAAGTTTCTATTCTTTTTCCCTTAACGTTTCTGTAGAGGTCATATGCACCTGGCAGCAATGTGCCCCACAGTATACTTTATATCCCCCTCACTCATACAATGGACCTTTGATTGCATCCCTTCCTTTGTATGTTGCTGAGGCATCAAAATCACTTTCAGATGGATCTGGCACGGTTGGCAGTACAAAAACCATGTCTGATAGCAACAAGCACCCATTGCTACACATTTAGCCCAGGTGCAACTCCAGAGATTGCAGTTCAGAGCTAAATTCCATGAAGACAGCAAAGTGCTGCCACAGTGGAGAGAAAGGAAGCTAGTGATGCAGTAATATCTAAACTAGATGCCTAAATTAGCTTGTAACCCTCCATGTAAGCAAATATAGGCCAGCCATTCTGGGACAAGTCTCTTGCTGCTCTGTAATAATAAGAAGAAAGTGAGTCAGAGTTTAGGAACAGCTCAACACTTTTTATAGCCTTGTTTTCTTTTTTAAAACTTTAGTGTAAGAGTTGCCTACACATGAACTGCTGCGGTTAATTCTCTCACATAAGCTCAGAAACACCAGTTTAATTGTACTCTCCATACAGCATTCTCCAAAGGACAAGGGTAGACAGATATCTTTCCACGGATCTCGTTCCAATGACTTAATTATCTCAAGAAAAAAAAGAAACAATCTGTTTGAAAGGTAAGCAATGGGATCTGAAATTCCTGTAAAACCTGCAGATAGCCTGGAGCTCTTCAAAACGTAACTGAAATGCTTCTGTGGGCTCTCTTCAATACTGTCAACAGCTTGTAAAATGAAAGGGCAAGAAAAGCCAGTACAATGAGTCACAGCAACACATCGATTCATACTGTAAGTCTACAAACTACACAAGCAGTTACCAGCTGTGGTTGCTTACTACACAAGAAAGGAAGGAGTGCAGCTCAAACCATCATTAGATTTAGTTCTTGGTTTTGAACACGTACGAGCAACAGAAGTAGCTATCCTTGGGCTAGACTACATTTATCAAACAAAACAGAAAATACAGCAAATGAGTTTCATTAGCAGGAACACAGAAAATACAGTTTAATTTTAGACTCACAAATAACTAGTCTTACATGTAACAATGTTTCACATATCAGCAATATCAAGCTTGTTGCAAGACTGCAAGAACAATGTACATAATTTGATCCATGAAACAACAAAGAGAGGAAACTTCTTTGCATTAGTTGAAAAGATCTCAATTACAGAGCATTTCACCTACCTCACTTGGGCTGCCCCATCAACATCCTTGGACTTGTCAGGTTCTGGGAGTAACTTAGCTGTAGAGTGATCTGCGTGCTTCTCCTCTGCCCCAGAGATCTCCTCATCTCCTTTGCTGCGAGGCTCCTCTTGCTCCCTGAGCCACGTCTGACTATCCTTATGGTAGCTGACCAAACTGTGGTAGGAGTAATTCAGCTCTCGTTCCTGATGATCATCATCTTGCTCAGAGCCATGGGCACTTTCATGGGAATGATCCAGCTCACTCAGGTGAGAGCTTCCCTGGCTGACATTACAAGAAGAGCCATATCTACTACTGCCAGCAGGACTACGAGAGAATAAGAAAGTCCATCAGATAAAGCGAGACATGTTATGAAGTCACATCCAACAATTATGTTCCCTAACTAAGTCTAGACTTCTGAGCTTCAAAACTTCGGTAGGCAACAGAATTACTTCATACACAGCCCACCTGGATATGGGCCCTATGTGTTACGGAGTTACAATACACTTTCTAGAAGCAGTTATTTACTTTTTCATCCTCTGTCAGCTAGAAACAGCCAGTGAAGGTGTTCTAATAGCCACGGACGATTTAGAATGGAAACATGGAAATTCAGAGAGGAAGTGCCTGTCTGCTATAGCTTCATTTCAGCTTTAAAATGGCCACTTAAGTTGTTAATAAGAAATATAGTTAACTTCGTTTATATTTAAGAAAACTATGCACTTATAGTAAAATACATTGAAATCAAGATTAAGGTTAAGACCATCAACTTAAAATCCTCTACAAAAGTGGAGCAATTATTCACACAGGGAAGAATTCCAGTGAATTTTTCTCAAGAATTACATTTATGGAAAAGCAGCACCAACGGGGGTGTGATCTCCATGACTCGAGACACCACTTCCAGGACTGAATCCCCAGAATCCTCACACAAATCACAGTGGATGCAAATTTCCCAATTTCTCATGCAGTCAGGAAAACGATGGCTCAGATACAGTAAATATCCCAGTACAGGAATTAAGCAGCAGCACTGTTTCTATCACTTGCACCATTAGGAGAATGGGAAGCCAGACAGGAAGTGCAGCGGAGCAACTGTCAGATCAGATGCACAATCACTCCCACTTACACCATCCACAGATGCACATTTTTTAAGTCTCTGCTTTGATTTCTAATGGCAACTGTTACTTAAAACATGGACAGGTCTGAATACAGACCCATAAAACACTGGTACTTTCCTTAAGTAGCTTCCCTAACTGCATGAAATAACATTTGCAGAGATTTTAGGAAGAAGTATTAGAATACCTTCACTGACATCTCTTGAAAACGCTTTAAAAGCTTCAGTAATGTGAAATGAATCTACTTGGTTCTGTAACACGTTAGCAGTTAGTTAAATTTCTCTCTAGGAATCTTTACCTTGAATTTTCAATCCTTTGAATATATCTACTGTTGGTTTTTTGTTTGTTTGTTTTTTTAAAGAAAACACCAGATAACCTCAAAACAAGAATGCAGAGTGACTGTATACACTCAATTAAAACACAACAAATTAAACTTCTGAAAGACACATGAAGTTAGCACTAAAATATCTCATTCAGTGTGACAAAGTGTAAGAACATGCAAAATCCAATAATACAGACAAAAAAGAGTGGAAAAAGATTAGAGAATCATGTAAGAGCTTCAGCAGTATCAGAGACTGCGGTTTACCACATCTTCTGCAACAGCTATCAGCGATACTACAAACACTTAACAAATACAGATAGGACTGAGCTACTAACATCAGACACTAAGGGCAGTATCTACTGCTGCACTACTGCATTATAAATGGTCAAACAGCTGAAGCCATTTATAACTCGTTTGTAACTAGCCTTTTCTCATTCAGCTGTTCCACACTAGTCAGGTCTGCAGGCTGTGTGCTAGGATGAAGTGCTGCTCCATGAGGAGCAGAGTCAAGCTCAGTTTCTTTCACTTCAGGCTGGTCTGGTACAGACTTGTCGTCTCGATCTTCCTGTAATTCACTGGAAATCATGTTCTGCTGATCTTCAGGCACTTCATCAAGCCCCCCTCCCAGCTCTTTGTTGGATGTATCATCAACAGTGCTTGCACCAGATGGTTCTTCAGAAAGTTCATTGTCTACAGTGTCAGGCTGCCTTGAAGATAAGTTTACTTCTATATTTGCATCAGTCAGTTGATCTGAGACTGCAGATTTTGAGAATTCATCTGAACTGACTGTTCCTAACACCTTGTCATCTGGTTTTGACAAAGCCTGTGGTGGTGGTACATGTGGTTCCTTTTTGGCAGAGGTCTCCCTGTTGTCTTTATGCCAGGGAAAGGAGAAATCTATTTTTTTCCCAAACACTGCTCCTTGGGCACTATCTGGCTTACTCACCTTCTCTTCACTGCCTCCTTCAAACAGAGTGGAAGAAAGTTTCTTAAAGCTGGACATGAGGCCCTGATCTGCCCCTCCTCTATTAACAGAAGGTGGCTGCTGAGAGAAGAAAGACCCGAATGGCCTGCCACTATCAGTGGATGACATGAAGCTGAATTTTGGCAAACTGGGCATGCTCGGTATTTCAAAGACTGTTTTACTGCTGTTTGCATCTGAAGGACCACTACTAGGCTTGCCCTCTTTCTGCAAGTCACCTATGGAAGGGATTTCTTCCACGTGTACCTCATTAACTGGCAGATGTTTCTCTTGTTCAGCAGTTTGCTGCTGTACCTCACTTGTTTTCTCTTCATTCAGAGGGGGCAGTTGAACACTGGGCTCATCAGCTGGAGCTATGGGTTCTCTACTGCTACTGCTGTTCATGCTTGGCTGATCAACACCATCATTAGTCTGGTTCTCCGTAACAGGCTCTGATTCAGTTGGAGCACACTCACTCAACTGGGAAACATTTGTGCCTGTCTCATTACGCGAGGCTTCAGTTTCCAGTTCAGACCCAGCACTAGATCCAGTTTGAAGGAAGTCAACAGCTGCCTTTTCTGTAGAACCTTGTTCCTGCACTGTGAGTGAAGATGTATCTAGTTGGCATGGATTGACAACAGACTGTTCAGTGGCTTCAGTCTGTTCTGTATCAACTGCATGACTGGAATCGGATGCCTGTGATTTAGCATCTATCATTTCAGAGGGCTGTGCATCACCAGCCAGATGCAGAGCCTCCAGGTCTTGATTTTCACTAGAAACTGCTGTTTCTGGAGTGATCCTCAAGGATTCCTCTTTACAGCTTTCTGAGGTCTTATTTTCTTCATTTTCTTTTTTCAAGGAAGATTCTTCTGTAGAGTTTTCTTCTGAAGCAGGCAATGCATCCTGATTCAGAGAGCTCACAGCACCTCTCTTAGACTCTTTGGCTGCAGTTGTATCTTCTGCCTTCCTAGAGTCTTTTGCTGGAACAGATGCAATAGTGTCTTTCATTCTATTGCCTTGAGGTTTAGGAGTGGATTGCGCAGGCATCTCTTTTGGAGATTCCTTTGGGCCTTTAAAGATGCCAAAGAGATCATTTGTGAAAGTTGGTGCTGGGCCACTTGGGAGGGAAGAGAAACCAAAGAAAGAGGAGCTTTTTTTCTGTGCAGGAGGAGGTGCAGGAGCTTGAGGCTGGGAAAAGAAACCAGACAACGTTTTGGGCGGTTTCATTTTTGTCATGAAACTTGAAAAAATTTCTACCGAAGAATCCAGAACTGACTTATCACCCTCAGGTTCCTTAGGTTTGTTTTGCAAATCAGAGGTCTCTGGTCTTTTAGAAATAGAGTGCGGCTCTTGTGCCTGTTGTAACCTGTCTCCAGGAGTTTGCTTGGGTAATTCATGCTTTGGCAACTCACGTTGCGCACATACTTCTTCAGAGACGGCTTCATTTTTTATGCCACTTGTACTATTTGAGTCTTTTATATCCAAGGAATCCATTTTGTCCTTTACGGCTGGACTACAATCTTTATTTTCAGAAACCTGATCTTCTGAAGAACATGACTCTTCTTTCTCAACAGGTAATGCAACAGTGTCTGTCTTCCCTGTGTTACCCAGAGCACATTCTTCTGCCCCTAAGGAAACAGTCTGCTCGCCCTGGGAATGCTCCTGCATGCTGGGAGTCTGACAGCAAGGATCAGAAGGAACCGAATTGATGACAGCAGTGCCATCAGTTTGTGGAAGCTTTTTGAAGTTGCTTTCTTCAGCTACCTCAGCAACACCTTCTGTGTTTTCCACAGACATTTCTGGTTTATTTTCGGTCATAGTGACATTATTTAACATTTGTTTGCCAGTCACTGCTGCGATAATATCATCTACTTCTTTCTTATTGTCTGTATCTTGTTGCCTGGTAGTCCTGATACCGGAGTCAGTGGAAATACTTTGCTTCATAGATGGCTTAGTACTTACTGGTTTAGCTGGTTTTGCATTAGATTCCTGTTTTGGTGCAGTTTGTGGTTTTTCATCCAAAAAGGATGTCAAACTGAAGAAACCAAAACTAGTACTTCTTTGAGGTGTGGTCTTCTCAGCAGCTGGACTGCTGGAAAAGAAGGAAGGCAGACGAAACAGTCCCTCTGTTTCTTGCTGCTTTGCACCAGCAGGAGCAGCAGTGGGTGCTGAAGGCTTGGGTTCATCTGATCCAGTGAAGAATGAGAATATGCTTCTACTGGCTGGCTGTGCTGGCTGTGATTTTGAAGCAGTGATATCAGAAAAGCTGAATGGTAAACTGAATCCTGATTCTTTAGGAGTTTGATCTGGCTTTGGTTTTGCCTGATTAACCGTGCCACCTGCACTATTTCCTCCTTGCTGCTTTGGTGGAGCTGTGGGCCCACTGCTCTGCTGCACAGTTGATTGTGTCAGCTGGCTTATTTTGGCACCTACAGCATCTCCAGGAGGTACTATCTTATTCTCATGAGAACCCTCCTTGGCTTTTCTGTTAGGGCTAGCAGAGATCTGCTTGTCCACACCTTTTGTTCCCATTCCTTCCTTAGGAGTGGAGGACAGACACGGCATACTGGCACTCTGGTGACCACCTGACTTTTCAGGTTTTTGTCTGGACTCTGCTGCAGTTCTGCTATGGGTTTTTGGCAGAGTTGCAGCACTTGGGGCTGGTTGAGAAGACACAGCTTCCACTTTGAAGAGATCTCCAAGGGATCCAAACAACGATGAGATGCTGGAAGCTTCCTTCTGTTCTGGGTGTATTGCCTTTTCTGGTTTATCATTTTGACTTCTTTCCAGATTTGGAGATGGCTGTGGTTCTTTGCTTACTTGTGTTTTGAAGAAGTCAAAAAATCCAGAAGTTTGGGGCTTGCTGGTCGTTGAGCTCGCAGGAGAATCTTCTCCAAGACTGAACAGTTTCAGAGCACTTTTAAATAGTGTTTCCTCGGGCTCAGGGGCTGGGTGGCTCTGATTTGGCTGTGACTGACTGGATTCATTAATAGTCGCATGCCGTTCAAGATGCCTGGAAGCCAGCTTTGCTTTAACAGGTCGTTCTTCTCTTACGGGCTTGCCATCTGGAGCAGTTTGGCTCAGCTGTGAAGGAGATTTTGTTAATCCTATTTTTTTAATATGGATGTTTTCATCCTGATTTAATTCCAACTTTTCATTTCTAGCAGCTTCTGAATAAAGCTCTGATGAAGTATTTCTTCTCAGTTCTGACGTAATGGGAAGCTTTTGCCCTGCCTGTGCCTCATCTGATTTTCTGTTTGACAGAAGTGGTAAAACATCAGGTTTGCTTTCAGATGATTTTGACTGTGTGTCCGTTCTCTTCAAGGAAGAGTCCGCAGCTGTCTCGGAGTCAGGTCCTGAAGACTTTCCAATCAGTCCACCCAATGCAGAAAATAAAGAAGTAACTTTGTTCACTGGTGCTTTCCTATCTTCTTCACTCTTCTTTGCTTCTGCTACTTGTTCAGTAGTTGCCACAGTTTCTTCAGCTTTAGGAGAAGACTGAAACAGATGGAAACCAAAGAATCCTGATGAACCACCCCCAGCAGTTGCCACAGGGGCAGCATTATTCAATTCCTTGGTGTGAACGTCCTTACTTAATGATCTGTCAGAAGCACCTCTGGAATGTGTTCTAAGATCAAGGGTTAATGGTGTTTCCTCTGAATAATTCCGTGTTTCCTTGTCGGGTCGAAAATCAACTTTGAGTTTTTGAAGTTTGTAACCTGAGAAGTCCAGCGGCTGGTCTCTCTGAGAATAAATGGACTCTTCAAACATCTGTGAAAACGTCTCCAAATTCATGTTCATTAACTGATCGCTCCTCTGCAAAGCTACTGACAAATCCAGAGGTTTATTCATTGTATAATCATCTAAACTCTCTTCTTCAGCAAACCAAAACAGCTCATCTTCGCTGCCAAGAGGAACTTTAAAACCACAAACAGCAACCGTGTTGTCTTCCAGCACACCTCTTTGAAGGGCACCCATCTGAAAATTATAATCCCAGCAGTCTGGATAAGAATAAGTTTCAGGAGCACAAACATAGACATACTGCCCAGTGGGATCAGTAAGTAGTGAATACACGTACTGGCTATCGCTGTACATGTAGTATCCACAGTCACCATCTTCAGATGGCCACCATACACCCTGCTCAAGCATCATCAGCCACTCCTGATAGTCTTGGCTATAGGATGAGTACATAAAGTTCTCATCTATACTTAAAGTCTCTTGGTCAATTAGAGTCCACATGGTTCCATCACAGCCAGAAGAGTAGCTTAAATCCATGGGCAGCTCTTCAAAAGAATAACTGCTGTCTCTCTCAAGCGGTGGAAAGTTACTGTAATTTTCATTGACAGAATTAGTAGTCCATGCATCATTTTCTTCTGAATAAACATCTTGAAACATTAAGTGGTCAAATGACTCGTATGACATCGTACTTAAATCCAAACTCTGAACATCGAAATTGGCATTACTCTGCCAATCCATCACATTTGCATTCCCATCCTTTTTACAGAGATTCACTACCACATCATTTTCAGGCCAGTCCAAGAACTGAGGGTGGAGAACAGAGTTCTGATTTAATACGTAGTAAACCGGCAGTGCTATCTGATGAGAGTCAACAAGTTCCCCCACTTCGTATTCCCATTCAAAGCTAGAATGACTTCTCGTTTCCTGACATGCCGAGTATTGCTCTGTAAGACTGTGTTTTTTATTTGTCAAATTAAGAAACTCATTTGATCCTTTGTTGAATAAGGTTGGACAAATTTTAGATTCTGTATCCTGATGAAGGACATGCCTATTACCTACTGACTTTCCAGATAAGTCCTGTACTTTGGCTTCAGGATTTAGGGCAACAGGGAACACAGAATGCTCAGCTGTGTTGTTGTTTACATTTGTGATGGGCAGGTGGTCAGTAGCTCTGGAAGATTCCATCGTTTTCACATTATCTGGTTTCTCCTTTGGTTTGGGCAGGATGTTTTTCAAGAAGCTAGAAGGCTCCTGCTTTTCTACAGTGCTACTCTGAGCATCAGAAGCTATTGCTGAGTCGACAGGTTTTTTCTCTGAGCTAGAATCCTCGCTTCTATCAAAAAGCTTCAGGAAACCTAAAGAGTTTGATTTCACCTTATCTTGCTTACATTCAGACACGTTTTCATTTGAAGCAAATTTAAATAAGCCAGAAAATAATCCAGAACTGCTTTTTTGGCCATCGTTCTCACTTTTCACAACCAGCTCTTGAGTACTGGCTGTGTTTTCATTGGAAGAAATGTGAAGAAATCCAGAAAGAAAACCCGGTGTGTTCTTCTTCTGCTTATCATCTGCATTTGCAGCTTCTGCCACTCTATCTGAAGAGATGGATTCAGCTGAGATGTGATTTAAGTCTGCACTTACTCCTCCTCTAGTTGAACCTCCTTCTAAATTTCTAGGTTCTTCCCGAGCACTCTTAGTTCTCTGCAGCTCTCCTGTAACCTTACAGGTCACAGAGGCGTTTTCCTGGTGCTTATTTCTGTTTACTTGGCCACTAGATTCTTTATTAATGTATTTTCTTTGTGTAAATTGTTCCTTATGCTCTGATAAATTTGGAACAGAGCTAGATTTCAATGAAACGGCCTCTTGCGAATTACTGCTTTTGGGTTCAAGCAAAGAAATATCACCAGAACTCTGATGACCTGTTTGGTCCTTGGAAGTTGCTAGATTTTCTGCAGAGGAGAACTTAAATAATGAAGGAATAATGCTGCCTTTCTCCTTTGTATGTTCCTTCTTGTCCGAAGAATTCAACCCACTGAAAAAAGGAAGTTTCTTGGTAAAAGGAAACGAGTGTTCTTCACTTGAACTGTTTTGTCTTACATCCTCCTCAGACTTGTGGCCTTTAGAAAGCCCAGACACATTTTCTTTCTGCCCTGGTTCAGCAGAAGGAAGCAACAACTGACTGAAAGACTTTTTGAGTGGGCTAAAAAAGCTTTCAGATGCTGTACCCTGATCTTGAGGCTCTGGAGGAAGTTCTGCCTTACCTCTATTTTGCTCCTTTCCCAGTTCACGACTGGTAGTATGTCGATTCCCTAAGTGATTTGCAGGAGGCTTCTCCCTGGCAGTGTGTGTACCCTCTTTTACAGCGGCATCTGGTTGACTTGTAACATGGTGCAGTCCTGACTGCTTCTGTGCCACATCCTGCTGCTTTGAAGCCAAGAGACCATCAAAATTGGCTTTCAGACTAAAAGAACTGACTGAGCTTGTGAGCCTGCCAAAGATGGAAGACACAGAAGTACTATTTGTGTTCACTTCTGCCTCGCTTCTACTCTCACTCAGCTGTATCTCTGGAACCATATTGGCTGCTGTTCGTCCAGATGACCTCTCATTTCTGTTTGCCTCACCAGGTTTCACAGCATGGCTCTCCTCCTTGGCATGCTCCTCTTTTACAACTTCTTGTTTTGGCACTTCCTTCTCAGAGAAGATCTTTAGAGGATTAAACATGCCTAGAACAGAATCCATTACTGAATGCTGGTTCTGCTGGCTGCTGGTGCTAGTTTCATGAGATTGCTGTGTGGAAGCCTTACTGTCCACCTTTGTGGCTTCTTGCTTGTTGGAGTTTACATTCTGGGATTTTTTATCACCACTCACCTGGGATGGTAGCAAAGAGTGAATGGAGAACTTAGTGTCAGCTTTACTATCTGGTGTGGTTCCAGAAGATGCACTCTCACTTTTGGCCTTACCAGAAAACACATTTGAGATTCCACTTTCAGATGAGGTTCTGGCTTCTGTCTTCTCTGGAGTGGAAGAAACAAGCTTTTCAACAGAGGCTGTGAGCTGCTTTGTGCTTGACCCCACCTTTTCAGTCAAAGAGCTGAATAGGGAATTCACAGTATTCTTCACACCTGACAAGTCTGGGAGAGACTCAGATTTGCCCTTGGTACTCTCCTCTGCAGCAGTTTGTTTGGTCTGTTCAGACTTCTTGGCTCCTACTAAATTATCAGCACTACCCTGCTTCATTAATGTGTGCTGAGAGCTTTTTCTCGCCTCTGGCAACGTAGCAAATTTGTTGATCTCTTCCTCCTTTTCAGCCAAATATTCTGAAACTGTTTCCACAAGACACTGAAGTTCATCCATCGTGTCTACATACTCCTCATTGGGTTCTTCAACAGGAGACAGTGTCAAGTCTTGCACAGAATGACCGTGCTTGCTCCCTTTAGTCCTGTGTTTTTTATCACAGCTGGACTTTAACTGGGACTCTGAATTCGCAGGGAAAGTAACAGTGAAGTCTCTCAAATGGCTGATGTCAGAATCATGCCATGTTTGTGAAAGAATAGCCAATTCTTCAGTTTCATCATCCGAAACAGGTGAGTACTGAAACTCATCAGAAGCGCTGCTGTCAAATTCCTCAAGGATATCCAGGGGCACAAAAGCGTTATCTGACAGCCCTCCATGTTTCATATCTTCACCATTACTGAGGTGAAGTGAGCCCTCATGGTTCGCTCCATGCTTGCTGGGCAACTTGCCGCTTTTGACCATTAAGCCATTTTTGTATGGACGCAGGACGGGATAAGCAGGCAACTGCTCCTTATTTTCAGAGCTGCTAGTATATTTTCCCCTTCTATCATACACTGGGAAATCATCATTATGTTCAGAATTAGTTGCCACACCATTTAGATATATTTTTTTCTCTCTAGGATACTGCAGACCTCCATTACCTTGGAGGTTCATGTGTTCACTCTCTTCAAGACTGTTGTATCGCAGTTTCTTTTTCCTTCTCCTATCTATAGTATCGTACTCCTGGGGATATCTTGGGACATCTACAGATCCTGACTCCACACATACATTTTGGCAACATCTTGATTTTTCACAGTGATTGAAATTTTCCCTTTTTGAGAGAGTTTGCATCTTTTTAATGTTTGTTTCCTGCCAACTTCTACTCCTATGACTCTTTTCTAAGAATTCCTCTATTAGAAGTTTTCCTAGTTCTTCATAGTTACTCTCCTGTTCCTCTTCTCCATCTTCAGAATTACTTGGAATGATTCTGACTCTGTCATTTCTAGCTAGAGATCCTTGTCTAAGGTGAAAAAAAGAGGGTGGGAGGGAAAGGTAAAAAGGCAGGAAAAAAAGAAAGAAAGGAAGGAAGGAAAGGAAGGAAGAAAGAAAAAAAGGAAAAAAATTATTTGGAAAAAAAAAAGAAAAAACAAGGTTTAGGAAGGACAGAAAAAAATAGTAATGAAAAACATGCATTAAATAAAATTAAAGTGAGAAACATCCAGATAGAACAAAACTGAAAACTTGCCAATCAAACTGTTAAAAAAAGCAGTATGGGTTATGATATTCCACAGGTTACATTTAGAAACTCCTGTTTGAGAGAGAACAGCTTTTTGTGATCAAGTAAGGGCACACAGCCTTGGCTGTACCAGTACGCTGCTGTTACTTTTTTTAGGCATGCTTAAAAAGTCACTTATTGCAGTAACAGGACTACTTTGAGATACAGTGCCCACGCACACCATTTCACTATGCTATGCATGCATTTCGGGCACTCCAGGAAGCAGACCTTGCTTTAGCAGTATTCATACAGCCCACAGGGCACCTTGTTTTCCCCGAGAGTGGTTAAAGAACAGTGAACACATGCAAGGACTCAGGAGTCACTGGACTCCCAGCAAGAGGAGAAAGGGGAGAAAATGCAAACTGTGCAAACCAGCAACATCGGGAGCTCTAGCTACACCATCACTACTCTTTGCTAAGAGTGCTTTCAACTGCAATTAATGCACTCTCTTTGAAGACACTCTGCAGTGTGGCCAAACCCAGTACCAGGCCCCCAGTCTCGCCTAGAAACAGCTAAGCTCAGTATCTGAGTAGCTGTAGCTACTCTGGTTGTGACACTGAGCAGACTGGTGAGCAAGTGGACAGAACTCTGTGAAAAGCAAGGCCATTTATCTGAGTATCTGAGCCCCTAAGCCTTGCATAGGTAGAGGACAGCCTGATTCCCTTCTAACTTGTGGGAGCTAGAAATAGGCCAAGAAAGCTCATTTTCCAACATGCTGCCCACATGTGCACACAGCAATCATCTCCTTTCAATGAAAAATTAAGATCTGGGGGATTGCTGCTTGGTCAGAAAGCAAGGCAACACACTGGTGATGGTTATTAGCCCACTGCCAGTCAGGATTTGCACTTCCCCATGTTAAGATGCATCTTAATAGTTCCAGCAGTCCATACTTGCCCATTGTGAGGGAGCAGATTAAAGCAGCCAGTTTTGCTGTCAAACCAGACAAAAATTCCTAGAAACCCAAGTATTTGATCCTTCAGATTTCTGGATTATCTCCTAGCTTGGGATCAGAACGATTATCTCAATTGCTAACCAACTTGAGTTTTTTGGTTCCAGAAGAAGAAAACTTTGTTTAAATCTTATAAGGAGAATTCCTGCCAGCCTACTTGGAAATGAACATGTAGAAAATGGATGTAAAAAAAAAAAAAAAAATCAAAACACTTATTTAAAATGCACAGCAACTTTGCTTTATGTCATTAGCTGTCAAAAACTAAGGAGCATGAATGCATGTGTGCCCTGACACCACAAGAGCAGAGTAAGAGGGGGGAAATGGCAAAGGGCACACGGGCATTGTATGGATACTGCTAATACACCGTCTTCACCTTGATAGCCTGAGTTGTCTGGAGCACCCCAATGTAGGATGATGATGGGATAGCACTGAAAGAGAAACAGGTCACTGCATTTTCACTACTGCTGCTTTAGAGCCTCATTTCCATAGTATTATATAACATGCTAATTGGAAAGATACTCATTACTTTAAATGAGCTCTACTCCACACAGCTTAGAACACTTACTACACTTCCGGGTTGCAGTTTTAAATCCATAATGGAAATGATTATCTCTAATAAACTAATGAAACTGAAAAGATTCCCAGGGCCACCATAGTTACTAGATCAAGTATTTCCAAGTTTCAACTGAAAGAAATGAGTGCTACAAAAATGCACGAAGAGCTATTAGCTGTAAAAGCTGAACCAACTTTTGATAATTTAGGCAAGAACAAAATGATTTTTTTCCTAACTGTGTTCCTCCCATGACGAGAGCTTCTCCTGCTGCTCTACAAAGCATTTCTTCTATTAGAAAGAAAGCAACGACAAGAAGCCCAGCACTTGAGAGGAGAAAAATGACATCATCAGCCAGGCACTAAACTACTACAGATCTGAAATACAGCCAAGGCAGACAGCGAAAATCAGCCAAAATATATCACGAAACGACCTCAAGAGCAAGAACAAGGAGACAAGCACACAGGCTGCAAAGAGATTAACCCACCTATCAGACAGATCTAGAGAGTGCCTGCTCTCTAGCGAGCACTGGCGGCTTGTCATTTGACTAGACTCAGATGTGGACTCTAGGTCAGTTCGGCCACTCACAGTGGAGTCTATGCTATCATATCGCCTTGGAAGTAAACAGGGCGAGAGCAAGGAGACACGGAGGACACATGGTTACACAAAATGAACACTGCAAGTTAGCACTAAAATAAAATCAATCAATCAATAAATAAGTATGTTCATTGGTGGGGAGGACATCTGCTGTTCTGAACTCAGACTGGCTGCTGGAAGCAAAATGTTCTTGAGGTCAGACAAGAACAGCTATCACTATGCTGTAGAGAAGGAGAAACAAAATACCTAACTCTCTACCAGTGGAACATAATCGTGTATTAAGGGTGGTAAAGAGGATGAGAATTTTTTCAGCCAAACCCAAATGTTAAAAAACAAAACAAAACAAAAAACAAAACAGATGTTATTACAGTCGGTTCCAATTGAAGCATTTTGGCATAGTCAAATTTTCATCTAGTTCAAGATGGGTTCTAGCTGAACCTTGTCTTGTCCCTCTGGATCTGCCCAGGACAGCCTTCCACAAGCTGTCATTTCCTCAGCAGTCGTGAACTGCAGCCTGCAAGGAACCTCATCAAGCAGCTGCCTGGTCCACGGCACACAGAGCTGACAGAGGCAAAAGCCAAACACTCTGTTTTTGCAATATTCTGCTACAAATGAGTTTTTAAAATATTTAAGATTCACCGAAGTGATTTTTTTTCCAATCAGCTCTGCTTAGAATTATCTTTTAGATTAGAACGAGAATCCCATGTAGCTTCTTTAGAAAGCTTATTAGCATTTCCTATGTTTTAAGATTTAATATGTAGGAAAAAAATCTGGTTGAGCATATAGGAAATGCACAAGGGAACAGCAGCACTAAGAGGGAATTAACCACCATCTGAAAATTGCCTTTCTGGAGTGAAAGAAATCTTAGATGAGAGAAGGCTCTTAGTTTTAATACAAACTTCATCAGCCCTGACAGTTTCACATCCAATCATTCAGGAAACAAAAAAACAACAAAAAAAATTAATAATACTTTAAAAGAAAAAATAGTTCAAACTAGAAGTGGTTCTTTGCGATGTCAAGCTACAAACACATTGTCTCTTTCATAAAGAAAAAGCTTCAGATCGTCTTTTCAGACTCACATCTGCAGTATTTTTACTACTGCAAACCAGTAGCATAGATTAACATGGAAAAGGGAATACCTTGCTTACATTAGGTATTGAACAAATACCTGACAGGAAAGCACCAAGAATTATGTTAATTACTGTAAATGCATTTTATTGACTCATCTGCATTAAATCTCAGTAGCAACTTAAAAGGCTACCATTAAACTTTAGCTTTTACCAATAAAGCCAAAAGAAGCAAGAATTCAGCCTGAGACATAAACCAGCTAGGGCTACTGAACACAGGTTCAGGCTTCAGGAAACACGAACATTCTTATAAAAAGTGTTGAGATATGAAAAATATCTTTTATGTTGCATATAAAAACCTGCAACTCCAGCTCTAGCAGTATTTAAGGAGATACCTCTTCCTTCCACAACTAAGGCAGAAGCCACAGTACACCCCATTCCACACTGGCATTCTTACCAACATGACCTCTGACAGCACAGCACCTTCAGGTTCTGCTGTGGAAGATCAATGGGAAAAGTATAGCTGCCCAAAAGACAGCACCCACCTGATGGCCACATGCTCCCGATAATCCACATCGTAATTCTGCAGAGAGTCAGCACAGGAATCCCGCAAGACTCCTTGCTGCTGCAGGCGAGATGGGACAGTGAACTGGTGCACAGAGGCATTGGGCTGCGCGGTCGTGTGGTACGGAGGAGGAATGCTGTTGCTGGTCTCACTGCGATAGTCACTGTCTCGATCATCCACAGCACTGTCAGCATCTTCAAAGGCTAAGAAACAAAAGCAGTTAAGGGTACGGCTATTTGAAGTTGCCTTGCTTGGACAGCGAAGCCCATTTTTGTTTGTAAAAAGCTGCAAAAAGAGGCTGGTTCTGCAATGCTGGTTATGGCCTCTAGCTCTCCCAGTATGTACCAAGGAATTCTAGCATTTGCCTCTATCACCTCTTGTCATAGGATTTTGCTTCTCTCTGATTGTGCACAATAGGTAGAATAAGACACTTTAATATTAAAACAGAACAAAGCAACAATAAAGAAAAAAAAATTCATCTTCACAACTTTGGGGCTCGTCCCTGCTGCCAAAATGAATATTCAGATGCTCAGGAGCAAAGAATTTTCAAAGAGTTTTTTTCCTAGAAATCAGTCTTCCTTTTTGTGATGAGAACATCTCTCAGCATCCTTAACCAGAGCTCCAGGAAATTAAAGGATGCACATCAGCCTGTCAAACTTTGCAGCCAACACTAATGATAACCTTCACAGAGCTAAAAGCTAAAAGCTCCCTTCCCTTGAACCTTTCTCTCTGGAGAATTTCTCCTTGATAATCCTTCAGAAAAAAGAGAACACTGTAACAGAGAGGAAAAAATTCAAAAACATAATATTGGTGTATCGCTGGGTTTGGCTGTGCAGAACATAAAGCTATCTTAGCAAGCTTAGGCAAAATACACATACACATGTCACATCAGTGCAGTGCACCATCACCATGCTTGATAGAAAGGAAAACAAACACCAGCCATTATTCACTCCATCCGCCACCAAAAGCTTGTTTTAAAAGAACAATCAAGTTAAAGCCCCCTCTGGTAAGCTAACCAGTGGCATGTGTCCTACACAACCATTCACCACAAGGCTGAGCAATAAAGTGGAAGTGCTGTTTTCATGTTTGGAACGTTTTTTTTCTTCCACTGGTGCTTCCCACCTCTCTAATTCAATTTCCTTTTTTTTTTTTTTTTAATCCAAGATAATGTTTGTTCTTAGTGATATTCTCTGCACCTTCCCAACTAAGCAAGGTTACATCAAGGTTACAGTGCCCTAAAGTGGACGGAAAAATAGAAAACATCCTCAGCAGAAAACATGTTTGCAATTTACAAATGGCTTGAAAAGCCTGGCTCTACTCTCTTAACTGCCATCAGTTCAATTAGGTTGTCCACCTTGAAAACAGAAATAAGCTTCCAGCATTTCAGCAGCCTAAATACTGCATAGTTCTTGTCAGTCTCTAGTCAACTGAATAAAAATGAACAGCAATTATCTGTTGTTTTGTTTAGCTTTATTAAAAAGTGCAGTGTCCATCAGTTTTAACACAGTTCAGTGCTTGGAAGAAACACTGAGGATGCATTAGACAAAAATGATTTGATATGCCTGAGTGGCAAACCCCTCTGAAAAGTTCATTGAGAAAGGGCTGATGGACCACGTGGCACTCACCACCCTTAGAAGACCGATGAGCTCTTACCTGGATGAGCAGTGTCACTGCTGAACACTTGAGTCACTACTGTCTAATGCATAGGAATTACTCTTGCTGGGACAGAAACACTCCCACAAGTTTTCTCACTTCACTGCCCTGTTAGTTTCTTCTTCCCATCAGACACAAATCATATTTAAAGTAAAACCTCAGTAACTCTGGTGCAATGCAAAGCACTTCTAGATGCAGTCATATCATTGCTCTTGCAGGGGCTTAAGGAAGACCCCCTGTTGTAAGTCTGGGATATGGTAACAGTCACCAGACCAACAGTCTCAGCAATGAACTATTTCACCACAACAGAACAGTGGCAAGTACAAATCAGCAGCACTATTATCTGGATTGAAACGATGGTAAATCCAGTAATTTGCTAATACTGGACTAAATTTATTATCAGGGTGTGATAATGCTCACATGATCATGGCTATCTGGCAGATCAACAGGAAGCAGAGCATGGCTTCTCTGGATGAGCTGATGGGCTCAGGGAATTCCAATTTCCATCAGCTCAGACCAGCTGAAGGAGCTCAGGGAATTCCAGACTCCCTGGCCACACTGTAGCACAAGCACTATCTGGACTAGTTAAAAAATCATTACATCCTTCTTCTGCACAACTGGGACACGTCAACCAACTGCCTCATTGTTTTTCTCCGTGTGTAAGGTGCCTGGAAACACCATGTGTTGACCACAGCTTCACTTTCCTCCATGTTCTGTGCTGGCTCTGGTCTCCCTAAGCAGTGAGCATTGTCAGAGACCTGAATTTGCCAAAGCCTTCCTGAACTGTAGAAGGGGCTGGTTGCCAAACTAAGCCAGCTTCCTAACCCAATTCCCACTGGGACAGTACAAGGAAAGTGGCAGGGCATCCCATTGGATGACTGTTGTATGGCAGCTGGATTACCTTTCTGCAGGACCTAATGCTTACATCACTTTGAAGTGACTGTAAAACCACTAGTCTCCCACTCCTCACAGAGACAACATGCAGCAGGAGAAACTGCCCACACCACTGGAAAACTCTCTCTGGCTGATATTCTTTCTGCTCCTTTTCTATAGGAGGGACAATTCACACTAAATGTAAATCAATTCACATTGTGTCTCAAAAGATTCTCCATATGAATCACACTATGTCTAAGCAACAACTAAAAATAGCTGATCAACCTAAATGTTAATCAAACTGCTGCATCATGAAAAGCCATTAAAGCTGGCAACAGCTTTTCTCCTGATTCCAAGTGGTGTGTGGTATAAGGAAGTGTCTTAGAAGTCAACACACAAAATGCGTCCATGATGGCAAGTTTGAAGCTGCAAGGCTCCAGCTGCCATAACACCAATGAAACAGGAATATACGTGTTTCTATAATGCACTTTCCTTGCATCCACAATATCTGCAGCTGTTAAATACCAGCTGTTACATACCAGGCAGAAATCCCCAGCAATCACTGATTTATAACAGTCCCAGAAATATATTCATGCTAAACTGCACCTACCTTATGAGCGATCTCACTTTCCTTAATCAGCATGTTCACAAATAAAGACATTGCTTAGCCTGATTAAGAACAGCAAAATCTGGACATCTGACTTTTAGCACACATTCTCCCTGCAAGAAGGAATGCTCTGAAGTGCCTGTACATGGTGATACTCCCATTTGTTAAAATACCCGACACTTAAATTTTATTTAAACAAGAGACTGACAAAAACATGCAGAAGCAGCTTTCTGTATATTGCATCCCCTCAAAAGATGGGTATCTGGCTGTACAACCCATGTTTCAGCAAAATATATATCACAAAACACAGCACATGATGTGGTTTGTTCAAGCACCATCTTCAAATAGATGATACACCAAGCCTTCCATTGGGAAAACTGTAGCTCAGCCACAGTCTATGAAGATCAGTTAATTCATAACCAGACACATAACAACAAAAACAGAGTTAGTAGTTATTTTATCCCACATTGAGAAATTCTACATGTCCAAAAGAGCACTCAAGGGATGAAAACAAATTCATAGTCACTGCACCCACTGCTGGAAGAGTGGGGGGTAAGGCTGAAGGGCAGGGTAGAAGCATGCTGCTCACATGTAGTAATTGAATATTCATGCATATACAGAGTGTAAGAAGAAAACCTATTTAACAGTGACGTCACACAGAAGGATATTAGTGTGGAAACCAAACAAAAGGAGATAGCAAGGTGTGTCCAGAGAACCCTCCTCTCCAAAGCAAACTGTATCCTGCAAACCTTATCAATCCTCCCCACTTTTCCCTTGAGAAGTTATTATACCACTGCTGCAGGGTAGTATACAATAGCTTTAGTATACTGACCACACAACCACTTTAAGCAGTCCTGTCACATCAGCTGTACTCATCACATGAGCCTGAGTAAAAATTTCAGTAAAAACATCGTGCTTGAGTACTCAGGAAGAGGTTCATGTGAGGTTCTGCATCCCCGAAACCCCACTACTTTTCCAAAAAAAGACACTGAGCTTCTCACAGCTTCTGCCTATTTTTGTTAGACTGGGGTAAAAAAGACTAAATTTTACAGATGAAATGCATGACATACAGTCCAAGTCCAGAAGAGATCTGTCAGCATCACACCAAGGCTATTGCATCCCATCCTCCCCACTCTGCGTCCATTTAAATTGTTTTCGCAAAAGCTTCTAACAATCTCCACCCAATATTCTATTGTTTCCTGAAACATCAGTCACTTCTGACAACCATGCAGCCTTTCAGGAATCTTGTAATTAAAATGCATTGAAGGTTAAAGAGGGCTACTAAAGTAATGGGGGCCCAGGGAAGCAGAAATCACAAAATGACACAAGGGCATGTTGAGGCATATGAGGATCTTTTATAGCTCTGCAAGCTAAGAATTCAGAAAGATTTTCAGCAGTGATTTAAGAGCAACTTTGGATGTCATTAGACTATCTTATCACCCTCAGCACTTAAAATTCATTAAAAATATTAATAATGTTAAGACACCAAGTTAGAAACATTCAGATTTGAGACTGAGGGCTTTCATAATCTTGTTTTTCCAAGTGCAGAACTGCAGAATTGTAAGGGTCAGAAAGGACCTCTAGAGATTATCAAGTCCAACTTTCCCCCTAAAGCAGTCTCCCCACAATAGGTCACACAGGTAGGAGTCCAGATGCATCTTTAATATCTTCAGTGAATGAGACTCCACAACCTCTTTGGGCAACCTCACAATAAAGTTCTTCTGCATGTTTGTGCTGAACTTCTTGTGCTGAAGCTTTTGGCCATTGCTCTTTGTCCTACCACTATGCAACACTGAGAATAGTCTAGCCTTGTTCAGTTGCCTCCTGCACTTTAGATATTTATAGATGTTGATCAGTTCCACTCTCAGTCCCCCCTTCTCCAGGCAGAACAGACCCAGGTTATTCAGCTTTTCCTCATAAGGAACATGTTTTGGGGGATTTATCATCTTACAGCCCCCTGCTGGACTTCTTCTAGGAGATCTGTTGTTTTTTTTTAAACTGGGGAGCCCAGAAGTGGACACAGTATTGTAAATGTGGCCTCCCCGGGGCAAAAGACAGGAGGTCCCTTAACCTATACTGATACATGTGGTTATTTCTCCCCAAATGCATGACTCTACAATTGCTTTGGTTGAACCTCATAAGCTTCATCTCCACCCAACTCTCCAGGCTATCAAGGCCTCACTGAATGGCAGCACAGCTCTCTGGTGTGTCAGCCACTCCTCCCAGCTTTGAACCACCAGCAAACTTGCTGAGGGTGGACTATATCCCTTCATCCAGGTCATTAATGAAGAAGACCAGACCCGGTACCAACCCCTGGGGAACACCTCTAGTTACAGGCCTCTATCTAGATTCTGTGCCACTGATCACAATCCTCTGAGCTCTGCAGTGAGACAGTTCCTGACCCACCTCAACACCCACTCATCAATCCCACACTTCCTAAGCTTCATTACAAAGGAAGCTGTGGGAGATAGCATCAGAAGCCTTGCTGAAGTCAATGTACACAATATCCACTGCTCTCTCCTCATCTACTCAGCCAGTGGTGATACCATAGGAGGCTAGCAGGTTGGTCGATCATGATTTCCCCTTGGTGAATCCATACCGACTACTCCTGATAAACTTCATCTCTTTCAGTTCCTTGAAGACAGCTTACAGAACAAGTTATTCCATCACCTTCCCAGGGACAGAGGTGAGGTCTCACTGGCCCATAGTTTCCCAGCTTCTCCCTCTTGCCATTGTTGAAGGCTGGAGTGATGCTTTCCTCCAGTCCTCAGGCACCTCTTCCATTTTCCAAGACCTTTCAAAGATGATAGAGAGGATCAGCAATCACCTCTGTCAGCTCCTTCAGCGCACGTGGATGCATCCCATCAGGGCCTGTGGATTTGTTCACACTCATTTTGGCTAGATGGCCTCTGCTGCTCATCCAAAGGGAGGTCTTCCATTCCCCAGACCCTCTCTCTTACCTCCAAGTTCCAGGATTCTCAAAGGGGCAGTTTTTGTAGTAAGGAGTGAAGTACAGAAAGTGGTTCAGTGCCTCCACCTTCTCAGCGTCTCCTGCTACCAGGGCACTCACCTCCTTTAGCAGTGGATGCACATTTTCCCTAGTTTTCCTTTTTAGGTTGACATAGTGTAAAAAAAAAAAAAAAAAAACCAAAAAAAAACAACAACCAGAGCTTTCTTGTTATCCTTTACGTCCTTTGCCAGATAAAATTCCAAGAGAGCCTTAGCCTTCTTCATTGCATCCCTACAGCCCCTGACAACATTCCTGTATTCTTTGCAAGCCGACAGGTCCCTCTTCCACATTTCATGGATCTTCTTTCCATTTATAAATACATTCTGCTGATGAAACACCCAACAGTCAAGAACTGGACTGATACTCCAGCATTCCAAAGCACAAAGAGTACCTTGGACACCTGTCCTTCATCTCTTTATCTTTCTTAAAATGAAGCCAAGTCAACAGCACACGACTTCCCTCTATCCAGTTAGCATGGCTTTGGACTGCAATGCATTTCTTACAAGAAGTCTTCACTTAGAAGAACATCTTCCAGCTACTAACATGCTGTTTTTGCTGCTTTCTTTCCACTTGCAAATTGACAGCTTTAAGTGTACTTTTCTTGGCAATGCTGAGCTAATGGATTTGGCTTGGAAACATCATAAATGTTGTTCCAAACCTCTCTAAAAGGATGCTAACATGATTTCAAAAAGGACAGCACACCAAGTATGAAAGGGAGGGAGAAGTACAAGTTCCCTTTTTAAAAAAGGAAGAAAAAAGATATTAAGAATAAAAACCACATCAACCTGCCAAAGAAAAAGGCAAAGTATTCCACACACAACGCCCCTGCATTCCTGAGTTGCACCAATGCTTAAACATCCCCATTTCCCCAAAAAGCATGAAACTGAAAAAGCAAGCTATGTGGGAAAGCAATATTTTTTGTTTTAGTAGCAAACAAAAGTTTTGTTAATTCTTGGTTATCATATCACACACCTGAGAATTACCCCACACAACAGAGACACTCAAGACGGGCAAAATGAACCAGTCACTCACTGATGTTGATGCTTAAAGAATTTAAGGTTTGATCAAAGACAGGAAACAAAGGAGGACAAAAATGCTGTGAGAGGAGAAAGTGGGAAGTCACTAGTGGAAGGCTTTGGAAATGCACAAGAACAGATGCATAACTTTCCCTTCCTTAGCTATGTACAGACCTGAAGAAAAAAAATACAGTTATTGAAATTCACTGTGATTAGCTAAGCATCAGATTTTAATCACTGCACTGTATCAGGAGCATCCTTTTCAAATACTTTTATGTCAAAAACAGAAAAGCATCAGGCAGCAGGAATCAGCCGCTTCCTGTGGCAGCGGTTGCAATCACTATTTTTTGCATGCTACCTTCAGAAATATCCTCACTGTCTGTTTTGACACAAGGAACAGATACCTTCATTTCATTACCAATGGATCAATCCTTGCAGGTCCTACAGGCAGCAGAAGCCATGCAGTGTAGCTTAAGCAGAAGCACTTCCTGTTGCAACTATGGGAATCCCAGAAAGTGAAGATATTTCATGCATGTTACCTGGGCAAATTAGTAAAAACTTGGAACTGTGGGACCTCAGCAGAAGTTGTCACATCAAGCGGTCTCCAGGTACTTTGCAGATCACAGACAGCAGTGGTATTAACATTTACCTTTTCAGGGCTGATGAGCATCAAATGAAATAAAGCCCTATCACTTTTGCCATGAAAACCTCACTGAGCTCGAACTCACTACAAAACCCACAAGCCTTCTGTCTCATTGATGTTTGCCAACCACCTCCATGTTCAGATTTGGTCCTAGTCTTTGGAATTTCATTGATCACTTCCAGTGTTTTCACACATCTTACCAAAATGATCGCTATGGATTCACTTGCAGTTTTCAGTTACTCTGAACGTGGATGTAAGCTTCCATGAGTATGAAGATTAACACAGATAATGCGTACAAGAAGAAAACTGGAATCATCTTTACAGGAAAAGAGGAATATTCCAATTCTGTCTTCTCCTCAAATTCCAGAAAAAGCACAAGCAACTCAGCCAAAACAAAGCTGAACGGTGGGAGAAAAAAAAAATCATACAGCCATCCACACAAACACGAAGAATCAATTGAGTGGAAGTGAAAGAAAATACAGCGGAGCAGATTATCTATATGCATGAATATTCCCACTTTCCTCATCCTGGAGCATGCTGCATCACTACAGGATCAAGAAACTTGCAAGAAATTGAACTGTTACGTACTCAGCTGCTCTCCCCATCCGAAATAACTCCAGCTGCCTGCATGTGACACAAATGGCAAAAAATAAATGGAATGGGAAAAGAAAGCTTAGAAAAGCAAACCACAAGCTTATTTTCATGTATTTAAAATGCTCTATAGATTACAACCTTGAAAAACAGATGTATATATATATATATATTTTCCTTTACAAATACAATACTATTTGTTTGGGGATTTACTGTTCACTGTCCAGATGAAGACCACTAGAGATTAAGAAATCATGTATTAATTAACACAAACAGACAAAATACTTATCAACATCCTCCTCAGGTAGAGCAGTAAAGTACTGCTCCCTGGTGCACAAATTACTATGATTACAAGCAGGATGACCCAGAAAGCAGAGTTCAGTGAAGAGCCAGAGAGCTGCAGTCTCACTCAGTACTCTGCAAGTCAAGCGGCAAAAGCTGTTTCACCTTTTCTCTTTCCAGAGAACTCAGTGGTGAAAGCACCACACCAGTAGATATAGCACAAGAATTGTCTTCATGCATGTAAATCAGCATCAAGGAAGAGTGCTTTCTTAGCTAGATGCACAGTGGTACAAAACTCAGAGACCTCATAGCACCCTGCAGATGTAAACAATCACATGGAAGTTCTCTAACAGCAAGCAGATCTCTCCACGCTTTGTGACAACAAATTCATGCTAAAGCTGAACAGCAATTCAACAGGCAAGGTTATAGCTTTTCAATATCCACACTGTTACCCCAGGATGGCATCTCAGGATGATGACCATGATGGCAAACCACCAAACATACCCAAACCTCAGAGCAATATGGCAGCATGCGCATAACTTACAACTCCAAGTCTCAGAACTCCAAGAATGCTCAAAAAGCATTTCTGGAAGACAGTGTGTAGAAGAAAGGTTGGCAGGGATGGCGCTGTGTAAGCAGAGCAGTAACAGGAGAACCACAAAGCACTGAAAACAAGCCTTGGAAACAAGGTCCGTCCTCAGAGGAGAAATATGACAACCTGCTGTAGGCAAAAGTCCCCAGACTGACAGTGATGTCCTTGAGGCAGCTACTCACCTCCCTGCATTGCTGTTACCAGGCTCCATACGTACAGCATGAAAACTGCACAAAGTTTTAAAGGCCATTCAGAGATTACTGCTTAGATAATACATAGCCATTGATGGCAAGTTGATGGTAAGGGGGAAGAGAAAGAAAGCTGCCTTTAAAAACTAGCTCCTTGTCCTCCAAGTGCTTTCATATTGAGAAGGTGGGTTATACATAAATATGTCTGTGTGTGTGTATAGATGTAACCAGAGACAAACTAGGAAGAAAACACTGCAGGAGTAAGCAGAAAGAGATGCATTAAGAGAGACTCGGGGATTATTCCTGACACAATCTAAAAACTCTGCTTTTGTTTGTTTTTACTAACACCCACTTCACTTCAGCATCTAACGTTTTGGATAAAAGACGAATTTATTAAAGATTCAACACATATGCTGCTTCATTTAACATTCAGGAGCTAACAGTATGTATCTCAGTCCTTCAGCATAATCACAGAAGACCTGGGCTGACAGTCGTGATATTTTGAAGGTTAATGAAAACAGAACTTCTTTTAGCCTTTTCAAGCTGTTTTTATGCTTCATACAAAAAAGAAAAATAATAATAATAATAAAAAAATTAAAAAGCATAAAGCATAACCTCATTTTGAGAAGGAAAAAAGTAACTTCCAGATCACTTCTGGGAACAAATTTAAGCCTGTACAAACTTGATTTGAAACTACCAAGAAGTCCAGACAGACAGAGCATGAAAAGTCATAATTCTAAAAACACACTGCAATAAAATGTAATAACAATGGAATAAATGATACAGACAAATTAGGCTGTTTATTCTGCGAGCTCTCTAATACCAAGAGCAAAACTCAGTTATCCATATTTTGTATTCACAAGTTTCAGTACTGAAAAATGAGGTTTCATATAAACCTCCAATTAAGGACTAAGCGATGCCAGCAGCCTGGTGCCTTGGATGATACAACATTCTTGTCATTAACACATTTTATAAAATACATCTAAGTTCCCACAGCTAGCTGAGCATAACATATGCTCGCTCTGTGTCTCAATTATGCAACTATTCAAGGAGGAACTCCTCCTCTCCACTTCACACTGTCAAGACTGGATCAGCAGGGACACTGTAGAAAAGTAGAATATTACATGTTTTTAATGCAGACTAATTTGATTTCCTGCATGTCATTTTGTTTTGCTGCTGTTTACAAGTCTCTAAGAGCAGTTGTGCTGCACCTCACCCATCAGAACATTATCATTTACTGCCGTCCACTTCTTACAGTCATGCTGATAAATTGTTTAATCCTCCTGTTATATTCCATGCTGACTGAAGACAGAGAGGGTCTAAGCATGTTTATAAAGGCAAACTGAGCTCCAGAAATTAAAGTGTACTTGGTGCTAATGAAACTCTGTTTAAAGAATACAAAGCCTGGCAGGTCCTGGTCATTTTTTCTTTCTAGGTTTAGTGTGTCCTTTCCCCCTGACTAATACCCTCTGCACGGCATCCACAGATCTTAGATTAAGTACAGATTTACTTTCTTCCATTATTTGATTTAGTTTTCAAATTGCACATGCAGCATGTTAAGGAATAAAGTCTAAAATAGCTTTTTAGAACCAAATCAAGATTTCAAGATAACCAAGAGTGTTTCCACACCAATATCACACTTTCCAGCTCAGTTTTGGAACACCACAACTGAGGGACAAAACCTCTGCCCTAAATGACATTAGGAAGCACAGGGGAGAAATGAGCAAGTAGCTGGAAGGGATGAAGACAAGCACTGGCGTACTGGAGCCTCTTCCACCTGCTTAGTACTCCCTGATTTTAAGCACACTTTACTCCAGATTAGTCATAGAATCACAGAATCATAGAATGGCCTGGGTTGAAAAGGACCTTGAAGAACATCTTGTTTCAACCCCCCTGCTATGTGCAGGGTCCAGACCAGGCTGCCCAGAGCCACATCCAGCCTGGCCTTGAATGCCTCCAGGGATGGGGCATCCACAACCTCCTTGGGCAACCTGTTCCAGTGCAGCACCACCCTGAGAGAAAAATTTCTTCCTAATATCCAATATAAACCTCCCCTGTCTCAGTTTAAAACCATTCCCCCTTGTCCTATCACTGCCCACCCTTATAAGCAGCCATTCTCCCTCCTGTTTATAAGCTCCCTTCAAGTATTGGCTGGCCACAATGAGGTCTCCCCAGAGCCTTCTCCACGCTAAACAAGCCCAGTTCCCTCAGCCTTTCTTCACAGGAGAGCTGCTCCAGCCCTCTGATCATCTTAGTGGCTCTCCTCTGGACCTGCACTTTCTTGTGCTGGGGGCCACAGGCCAGGACCCAGTACTCCAGATGGAGTCCTTGCTTTATGCTGAAATTTTGGAGTATTTTAATTTCAATAAACAAAATGGCCTTTCCAGCCAGCTTTACTATGGCTAAACAAAATCACACAGAACTGAGAATTTAAGCAGTGCCTGGATCATCATCAAATCATCAAGGCTATCCACAAAGTTATTACAAGCTTGTGCAACTCATTAATAACTACAGGCAAAAGACCCAGGCAGTAATTGTTAATTTTAGCTATGAAAGAAATCTCGTAACATTTCTTCCACTGCTAACAGATCTGTCATATCTTTTTAGTTTCTAGGCACACTCACCAAGAGATTAGTAAACAAAAGAACAAACAGAAGCTTTCTATACACCTCCTTGAGATACAACTTTAGACTGCAACTTATTATCTAGCAATATCTATATGGATAAATGAAAGACTAATGTAATGTTGCACAGCTACTGAGAGATCTGGTACCTTTCTTTTTCTTGGGTTTCAACCTTGGACATTCACTATAAGACCCACTGTTCAAGGCCACACTCAAGGACGCATCTGTGGCTTGAGTACAAAGCTGAGCAATAATTTTCTTACCAGCTTAATACCTCTAAATTCAGAAAATAAATGCTCATAAATTTCAGATTAATTTTCTGTTGCTGCCATGACATTTAAGGATGACTAATGAAGTTTCAGAATCCATTTAAAAAAATCCCATCAGGAGGGAAAAAAAAGAAGAAGAAGAAGAAGCAGCACTGGAGAAAAGCGCTAAACAAATTATGAAACCTGAGTGATTAACTAAGCATTTACCCTTTTTTTTTTTTTTTTTTTTTTTTTTTTTTTTTTTTTTTTGTTTTTCCACTTACAGAAAAATAAGTCCCTTTTAGCAGCGTTCAGCATTTCAGGAAGAGGTTCAGCATTTGCACTTATCTAAAAGTCAAAGTTTCACTTCCTCGTCAAAGTCTTTCATAACACTGCACATTCTCAGGGAAAACAAATAAGTGTGTCTACAGGATCAGCAGCAAAGCCGCATATCTGCTCTCCTCCAGAATTCAGCAGCAGGTCAAACGTTGTTACTGTAATCTTCCAAGATAGCCAGTAATTTTAACTTTCAGGTACTGAATGCTTTTCCCTAGACATATTCTAAGGAGTAGCAGTCTTAGCCTAAAATTGTAGGCAGACATTTAAGAGTGAGATCTTTGAGCAGACCTGTCATGCTTTCACTCATACAAGGTACTGAGCACAGCAAAGCCACAAGAAAATTAGTTTCCCAGAGGGTGTTCAGCCTAAACACAGAGGAACAGGACCTGTCAGTCACCCATCAGCAGAGAGGTCAGAGAACTCTGTTTCACTGCACATCGGCTAAACTATCACAAAACAGCTCATGCAGTAGTTTCATTTGTGCAGACAAAAGTTGTTATTCTTTGCCTAGCCTAGTTTTGTTTTGTTTTGGTTTTTTTTAAGAAAAATTCATTAATGTGTCCTCTTTTGAATTACACTGAACTGAGGACTGCTGTAAGGCTTCCTTCCTGCACCACGCGCTGCACCAGCAGTTTTACTCTTCTACAGAACAGCTCTGCACTGATTGCAGCAGGATCATTACTGTCAGCTGCCCCTGAGAAGGCTAACATGGTCACTGACATCTTCAGCACTCTTCTCATACTGCCCTGGCCTACGGATGATGTAGCTAGCTGCAGGCCTCTCCTATTTCTAAATGCAGAAGCAGGTTAGAAACCTCAGAAAAAAAAAATACCTTGCAAAAATATATAGAGCATATCTAAATATAGAGCGTATTTATCGCATGTGTGTCTCTACAACAAGGAGAGCTCAGCGAAACTACAACGCCTGGCACTGCAGCATTACAGATATACACCTCTATAAGCAATTAAAATGGTTAAGCTGGGACACATTTAAAATCACTTTGATAGTGCACTGACTTGAAAGCATAGTCTAGACTTTTCTTTCAATATTGTTACTTAATAGGAAAGAAAATTTCTACCCAGGATTTTATTTTAGCACAATCACTGTCACAGGCTGCTTATCCAGTTCAACACAGGTAGAAAGCAGCTCTGTATGCTCTAATGAGAACAAACTGTAAGATTCAGCATCAGTGCAAGACATGTTTGAATGATGCACACAGGTAAGGGCAGATCCCTATGATTTCATTCTGAAATAGCTCTAATTCACCAGCACATTCATGGCCACCGAGGGCAAAAGACACTAGCACCCACAGTGCAGAATCCTAATCACAGTATAAAACCACTGTGGATGTACAAGGCTGGAGAGAAGCAGCGGCAAAGGAGAAGACTGCCTTGTTGGGGCTTTTTTTTGTTGTTGTTTGTTTGGTTGGTTGTTTTCTTTTATAGTATTTTAAGCAGGCAAAACTCCTCATCAATGCCATAGAAAGCGCCTTAATCTCATCATTAACATCAGTTAACGAGGAGGAATGTATAAACCATCTAGATGACTATATGATCTTGTAGGTCCTTTCCAACCTTGTGATTCTATGATTTCAGATCATCTGTGTAATCTGGGGTCATAAAAAGAGAAGTAGTGGACAACAGCAATCAAAACTCTCAAAAATAGCTTCTGGTTCTTTAAAAACACTGGTTAATATGACAACGCTAATAGAAACTTTCCTCACACACTTTGCAAAAACAGACTTCTTTCAACATTAGTGGGAAAGAAGGGTCAACATAACACATAGATTTGGTCTGAAATGCCACCTATTCTTTCCTGTACTGTGCATAAAGCATTTTGTCAGCTTTTAAGACATTAAAATTATAGATCAAAAACAAAGCTGCAGGACTTTTTTCCTGCCTACACACATGCAAACACATATTCCAGATAGCTCTTTTTTATTCTCCTGGGCTAGATGTTGTCTTGCTCCTTTCTCTCTGATCTGCTGGCAGATCAAGGACAGGGTAGCTCCTGTTGTTTTTGCTGACATGACTACAAATCAGAGCAGTTATTTCTTTCCTTGCTGCATCAACTCACAATCCAGAGGCAAGTAACAAATCCACCTTCTTCCAAAAAAACAAAACAAAACAAAAAGAAGAAGAAAAAAAGAGAAAACACAGAGAAAGACATACACAGGAAACAACACAGACTCCAGGACATAAGTTATGTAGCAGAGGGAACATAAAGCATTCTCTGAAAGTTTACCAGACAAAGATGATAGGACAGGCAAAACTGGTTGATTCAGTGGCAGGCAGGTTATCTCTTCTGATAATTATACTGAACATACCATCTTTCTAACAGATCTGTAAACTGTCTGAAAAAGGCACAGGGTAGTATTTACAGTAGCTGATATTAACCAAGATAGTCAAATATTCTCCCCAAGGATACAGAGTACCTTTCTCATCCTCTGCTGCCTCTGTCTTTCTCATCATTTGGACTGCTCTCTGTTCAAAATCAGAGCTTCATTTAAAATACTGACAGAGTGACTCACATATGAATTATAATGGAGTTTTATACTGTTAGAAATGATGTTGAGCATGCTAGGAAAATAAATCTATACCCACAACAGTAAATAACATCGACGTTTATTGAGTCAATAAACTGTAAGTAATCAAATAACACATTTTTTTTTCCCATTTGCTTCATTTGAAATGAATTTCCAGGCAATAAAAGTTTGCTTTCTTTTTAATTTACATTCAATTTCAGTTTGTGGGTAAAAGCCAATTATGAGGATGCTGCAGTTATTCAACAGTGAGGAATCTGGAAATTAAGAATTATGGCTCTCGAATTATGGAATCCATTGGCGTTACAGTGCCTTGCTTACTGTCTGGGATCACCAGAATTTGAATCAACTGGTAGCACATAATCTTGTTGGGCAGGAGAAATATTCAAAGATGGACAGAAGCTGAAAGGTAACAATAAAACAAACGAGTATCAGGAAGGAAGAGGCAGGAAGCTCTTAGCTAAATTAGAAGAGACTACCTGCACAAGAATAGAGCTACCTGCTTAAGAATAGGTAAAAATCCTGCATTAAATCAGTAATCATGAGTCTTGTTTTCCTAAGGATCCTTCCTAAGGATTTCTAAAAATCCAGAATCTTTGGAAAACCTAGAGGACCCGGTCTGGGCTAAGACTTCTCATGACACCATGCTAAGGCAGCAGCAATTCTGGCATCACCAGAACTGAGAAGCCATCCCAGAGATCAGAAACTGGCTTTTAGAAGCAACATCTCCTACATGTTGCTGCACCTTTCTGCCCCCTCTGGTGCCAGTACAACACAAGATGTGCCCAGAAAGGAGACAAGGAAATAGTCACAAGCAGGTGGTTTGAGAAAGGGGCATGATGTGCATGGAGAATACAGGAGCAGAACAGAACTATAATGTAGACACATAAGAATACGTATTTCCACATTTAATGAACTTAACCCTGCTTGCCAGAGCAGGATTTTCTCTAGTTAGAACAAAGATCCTGAGGAGCCTTTGGACAGCTGCAGGAGGTCAAAGCACACCACCACTAGCACATGCAGGTGCTCCCCCTAAACAACAATGCAGTTCCACCAGGGAACATACCTTAACTCAGAGAAAAGAGCCCCAAAGGCACCAGCAAAGTCCAAAGGCTCCAACAAATCAGGTCAAGACTCCACAGGTGAGAAGCCAGTGGACATAACCCTTTTTTGACTTCTGGACAAATTGTTCAGCATACAGCTAAGAAAAAGCAACTGATGGGCAAACAATAAGCAGACAGGTCAGGCTCAAATGGTTAGTAAAAGTGTTACTTCAGGTTGATGGCTTGTCACTAGCAGAGATCTGCAGGGGTCCATTTTAGAACCAGTTCTCTTCCATGATTTCATCAATGACTTGGACAAAGGACTTGAAGGCATATGTTCTGCAGATGACACTAAATTTGGAGGAGCTGATGTTGCCATGAAGGAATGAGTCTTTGCAGACAGATATTGACAAACTGCAGGGATGGGCAATCACCAACTGCACAAAATCCAAGTGGTGGTTTCCACATGCAAGACAGGACAGCCCTGGTTGTATTTAGACGAGGGGGAGAAAGACTGGAGAGCAGCCCCACAGAAAGGGATCTGGGGGTTCTGGCTGGCTGTGAGTTGAACATGAGTCAGCAGTGTGCCCTGGCAGCTCAGAGGGCTGACTGTACCCTGGGTGCCTCAGGCCCAGCACTGCCACCACGTGAGGGAAGGGGCTGTGCCCTCTGTGCTGAGCAGCCTCATCTCCAGCAGCAGGTGCAGGCTGGGTGCCACAAATATGGACACAAAGCTGCCACACAGCGCCCAAAGGAGTGCAGTCATGGTGCTGAGGCTCTGGAGAAAATACTCTAATGGGTCAAGAACTGTTCATACTTAGTTGGATTTTGCTCCTTCTAGACATGCAGTCCTGCAATCCAGATGATTGCATCCTGCTAGCAGCAGCAACCAGATCTCATCTAGCACAACATGGTGGAAAACTGAATAAGCCTTACAAATGTTCCTGGGGATATTTTTATTACATCTAAAAATACATCTATCAATTATTTACCCACATGTTAAGAAAGAACATTATGTACTAGGAGCTTTTGAGGTGCAGGAAGGACACCCACTCTGTTCCTATGAAAAAGCGGGTTGAGCAACTGCATCATATGCAAAGGTCAGGGCAGTTTTCAATACAGAGACCTAGCCAATGCATCTTCTGTGCTGAATTCTCAAGTTCCAAAGGACTACACTACTTCTTCACAGAAGAATGCAGAGAGACTTCATTTTTCCAAAGTACTTCTATATTAAATGACTATTTCATACTTGACCATGCAAACAAGATATTCACAGATGTCAGGTTCTCTTCGGCAGCAGATAAGCAGAAGTACACGCAGTGCCACAAATTTTATTGAATTACTAGTAAATTCTTAAATACATTAGCCACATGGTGCTATTTAATATTTAATACTGCCATTCTAATTACAGTTTTAATCCCATGAAAGATTTCATTGTTGTGGGATATTAATTGCTCAAATCAGTGTCCTTCATTATTGTAACATGTCACTTTCCAGCCCATTAATAGGAAACACAAAGGTCAGCTGTAGGTCTGCTCTTTAGCGTTGCAAGAGGTGAGATGGTCCTCCAGGAAAAACACAAGCTTGAGGATGTAAAAGTACCATGCCATGGAAACAAGTGCAGCCATTTTATCTACCCAGCAGCTTTCCTCCTGGCTTACCTATGCTTCACAATATTTAGGACAGATACACCAGACTCACAGCAAAGTTAAGGGATAAGAGACAGGAAAGTTATTTCTGCATTCTAATTACTTAGATGCTTTGTATCAGACTGTTTTTCTTTGGTCTTCTCACATCTAGACTTCTGCACACTATGCCATCAGGATTTAGGCAAGTATTTCACTTTCTTCAAAAGCATTTCTTATTTGTACTCTTTACAAATCAATTGTGTCCTTCCATGCCTGACTATACTCTAAAAAGCACTTTATTCTTTAAATGCTCTTGGACAAAAAAAAGAAAAGAAAGAAAGAAAAAAGACATTTGATGCTGCCTGGAGTATCACTGCTGTCATGCTTTCATATAGCTTTGTGCATTCAGCAGCTACACAGCACTTTCAGATCTCCTGGATAACTGGTAGCATCCATGTTTTCTTCTTAACAGTTTTAAAGTAACATATTAAAAGCACACATAAAAATGAGTTTTATTCCCTTAAAAAAAAAAAAGTAAACAGTAATTACCCTTTTCTAACATTAACAGCTTTGTAGACATCCTACAATCAACCCAATGATAAACAGCCTGCAGAATTCAATATGCAAAACTTGTAGAGTTTTAAGTAGAGGACAATGGATTTGTTTAAATTATGAACTTGAATTTTATTAACGGTGCTGCCTAAGTAGATACTGCATTCATAAGAGACATCGCTGAGCTTTCATCCATCCTATTTTAAAAGCAGTGTTTCAGAAATCTAATTTTGCAGACCACCAAACACAGTCTGTATTATTTTAGAAGTCCAAAAAAATGCAAGATGGGGATAAGCAGAAATTAGTATTTTTCATCATCCATCAGCATAGCATTATAAATAATATCAAGTTAAAAAGCCTCAGGTGCATTTTAAACACACGACTGGCAGGTCTTTCAAACCCACCTATTTTTCTCCTCTTAAAACTTTAAAGTAACAAAAATAATATTCAACGCTAGATGTTAACGAGAACACAGCCTTGCTCAGTTATATGAAGAAAATTCAGCATCCAGATTTCTTGTTTGCATTGGTATTAAAGGGGTCTGACAATCCAGGTGACTTTGAACACTTTGTTTTCCTAACATAGGAAGACACAAACAAGTTACAGACTGCAATACATGATTTCAGTTTCTAGCATCAGAATCATTAAACCAACATTTTTAGGGACAGTTTTTCATAACTTACAAAAGATTTTGCTTCAGAGACCTTAACTTTTATATCAGGAATGTTTTTTAAAAAAGCACAGATGTACCACCATTTCATAACTAACCAAACAAGCAAACGAAATACACTGAAAGGGGGGGGGGGGGTGAGGAGAGACGGGAAGAGGAAAATGTGAAGTCTAACTTACAACACTGGGAGGCAGCACTGGGCAATGGTTTCTTCTGGACCTCCTCCTGAAAGGAATACTGGAGGGGGGAAAAAAAAAAAGAAAAAAGAAAAAAGAAAAAAGAAAAAAGAGAAGGAACAATATTAAGAAAAGAAATGGTCATTTTATGACATGGTTTTCAGAATAATATATGCCACGCTTCAGATAAAACAATCAGGATTTAAGTGCTGAGTATTCTCTTTAATATCCACATTAAAACTTACTCCCAGATGCCTTCTCCTTTTTATGCCCAAACCAGATGTTAAAAAACTGCACATCTGGTTAAGGTAAAGTCTGCTTTACTACAAGCACAGGCACTATTATCAGTCCATAGAGCTCAAATTAGACATCTAAAAGATCCTGTTCCCACAGAGTCATTGTTATAGGGAGCTCAGAACTGAGCAAAAGTCCATTTATCTTTTGTATGTTCCACTGCAATTTCAGTTCAAAAACAAATGTTCACAGCAACATTGCACTAGAAGACTGAAGTGGTTGGATAATTAGTGTGCCCAGAAGGGTAAGAGCACAATGTTTGCCTACCCAGCAAATACAAACACTTCTGTGATCCACTGTATGTCTGAAGTGAAGAAATTTTTGCATCTCATTTAATAATAAATTAGAAAACACGGGCATATTTCAATTAACCAGCTTTGATTTTTCACAAAGCTGTTTGTTACTGCATCAAAGTGTTCCCTACGGGAAAGCAAGTTGCTGTATTTTGTTTTTCTCTGTGTTGTATTACAAAGAGAAGAGAAAATCAGGACAATTGGGCAAAACAATGAGAACTGTCTTTGCCAGGAATAAAGGGGTCCAAAGACAAAGGAAGTGCCAGCCCTTGCAACCGGTACTGCATTCTGAAAAACAGGGTTTCCAGACATAGGTTTGTTAAGGAATTGATGAGTTGCTCATTACATGGAGGATGAAAATCTGCAGCCTGTGCTATGGCCATCTTCAGATCTGTGCTGTCTGAAATGTACAAGCTCGATGAGTTATTCAGAGCTGTGAAAAGAAATACTGGATCTCATTGCAGTAACTGCTTGACAAAGTGGTGAAAGAAAGTCAGTTGATGAGCAATTTAAGTGGCATGGGACAGTAAAAGCTTCCGAAGGAACATACTCAGATTTTAAAACTACCACAGTAGTTTACCCTTTCTAAGGCATCAGCCCAATGGCTACCTGCAGTTCCAAAAAGAAAACAGAACATTCTTTGTAGGAATAGGAATTAGAAAGTATTCTGTGACACCATACAAACTTTGACCGAACCTGCATCATGAATACTGTTTTGCAACTTCCGCCTGTTCATCCACGGTCTCATGCAAAGATAGCTAAACTTAATGCCCAAAAGAGAGAAAATTTTCCTGTATGAAATATCACCACAGTGACCAAAAGCCATGCAGAAGGAAAGGTTTGCAGGGCTGAGTAGCATAGGGTGAATGAGGACTGGTCATTCTGTTTCTCCAAATAAACCTGCTCCCAGCTGGTTTCTCAACAAAGGGCTTGTTTGCTTAGAGCAAACAAGTTATTTCTCCAGGCTATAGACAATTAAGTTGCTGAATTCCTTGCTACATAACTGACGTAGGTAGGTTCAAAATAAAACTGACATCCACAGAAGAGAAATCAATCAAGTGTTGTGAAATACAAGATACTGATTGCAGGCACTGGAAATTACAGAGCTAACAGTCACTGCAAATTAAGGAAATATGAAAGAAAGTGAGACCGTCAGACACTGGCCAACTGTTCTTTCATTTTTAACATTCTCACTGATGAAAGGGAATATCCATAGTAAATCTGTGATCACTGTGGCACTGAGACACGGTTTTGTCACTTGCCTCTGATAAAAGCATACACTTAGGATGCAGATGGGCCACACTCCAGGGAAGGGGAGCGGCAATGCTCAGGACACCTTTCAGCGCATACAGGCTCAATGAAGCACTAGAGGGCACCTGTGCTTCACTGAAGTACCCGGTACAGACTGCTACAGTCCAGAGGAGCAGGAGAAAACCACAGCAGTTATCACTGACAAGCCGAATCACAGACTGAGTTTTCTATCAACTCAAATATATCCTCAAAATTCAAAAAAGGTGCAGGAGGTCACCTTCAAGCAGTTATGTTTGTATCCATCCAGGTATGACGCTGTCCTCTGTCAAGAAGAAAACTCACCTTATATTGCCTATCCACAAATAAAAAGGTTTGTGTAAGAGGAGATGAAAAATCCCAGAGCAAAAACTTCCTGAAGACACTGACAGTAGATTTTTCAAGTTATCTTTCTAAGGAAGGAGCCTGAATTTCCTACCCACAATGTTGACATCGACGCACAAGACGTAAGAAACAAGAAACTTACACTAGAGGCATTAGTCAAATCTTATTTTGCAGATAGCACAACAGCACGAAGGATAAAGAACGCTTTTAATAATACAGCTAACTCAAGTTCTCTAATAAAAATCACAATTTCTGGTTTTGTAGGTTTTAGACAAGTAAAAACTGAGGAAACCCAGGAAACCAAAGGCATAGATAGCAGGTGTTATAGTGCAAGATCATAAACAGGTTGGGGCTGGGTGGACTTTAAGAACCTTTCCAAGACAAGCCATCCTATGATACTATGATGCTAACTTTCTTTTGTGTGTAACACAATAACAGAGAAGTTCTGACTAAGTGAGGAGAAACATGGTAAACCTGAGAAAACCATTCCATAAACAGTTCACAGAAAACTTGTTAACATGAGCATTTAATAGTTATCTCCACCACAAGGATCCACCATAAAGAATAAAAGCAAGTTATAGTGCATTCAGGACTACATTCACCCCTCAGTTCGGATATTTACCTCATCATCTCCCAGTGAATTTATTTGTTCTAATTTTCTGGTCCAATATCTGGCTTCCTCTTCAGGGATATCTGCAGCAAAAGAATATGAAGTACCATCTTATTAGCCAGGCAAGTTCGCATCTATCACCAGAAGAAATATAACAAGGAGAGTATTCCAAGATCACAACACAAAAGAAACAAATAACCCATGCAATTCTGAAGCAATAGAACTGCTTTATATTAGCTACATTAGAACTCAGATGGAAAATAAATGTTCTTAATAATAACACAGTTCAAGGCTTACATTACTTTCATGTTTAAAACCAATTAACCAAATGCACAATGGACAAAGGTAGGAAAGAACAAGACTAGTTCATATTTAATTCAAATAATCATTGTACAAAGAACCACTTCATCATAATACGTTTGCTGCGTGCTTAATAGCACACAGCAAGATCAAGTGACTCTTCTGGAGGCTTTTATCACCTCAAAAGAACAAGGACTCCTTTTAGATGGCACATCGTATGTATGTACTTGGTATGACACAAACATATCAAAAAAAGAAAGTCCTGTTTTCCTTTGCAGGTGATAACCTAGATCCTGTGAGGTAACAAACAGCTGTAGGCAGTCATATTCATATGGATGCACACTCTTGTAGTTTTGTTTTGCTTTGTTGTTTTTTTACCACAACACAGTTCATCAGGAACTGAACGATAGCAACCCTTTCATCTAGTAGATTTAACAGGCTAATGACTGACAGCAGACAGTAAGCATTACCACCTTTATTTTGGCAACTATTTTCTATTTCATGCTCTGAAGTAATACAGCGTCCTAATGTTTTGAAGGAAACACAGAATTGTGCTACTCGAGACTTGGTCTTCCAGAGGGCACCCCATAAGATGCAGATGAGCTTAACAAAAGACAAGTTAGGTACAAACTGTGTTTAACAAATAGAGAAAAAAGGGCACGACGCTAGGGGAAATAACCCACTAAAAGAAAAGCATCGCTCAGTCCCTCAGTCCAGGTGAATGAAATAAGTTACCTAGGGATAAGGGGAAAAGGATGTAAAAACCACTGGAAAAAGGAAAAAGAAAAAAGAAAGTAAGCCACACAGCATCATGCTGACTGTAGTCATTTGGTCTTGCCGCCAGGAGAGGCAGATGGCTTCTGAATTTCAGCTACCCATGCCAAAACTACACGAGTGCAGGAACTCCATCACACATACAGGATGGTGGAGCAGAGGCAGGGACTGCTCCAGCTGGACAGCACCAGCCCTATAAGCCTCACTGTCCCAAATGCTGACAAATGAAGTATATATAACTGCTTTTTCAACCAATTCTCCCATCCTTTGCAACTCTTTATGCTCGTGCCTACTTAGCTGTAACCATCTTGGCTTCTAAATAAGTTTACTTTCCTGCAACAAGAATTACTCCATCTACAGCCTCAGTAATATGTGTAGGCAAGAATTGGAGAAGTTGTCTGAGATTGTGTCCTGATAAAAAAATAACTAAGAGTTATATCCACTCTTGCTACTGAGACAAACAAAAACCCTACAATGCTTACTTATAACACTTTCAGAAAGAACTGAGCACTGGTTTCTCCTTAAGGGGTTACAAACGTCTTCTCAGCCACACAAACCACCCCCTTCTGAAATTAACGATCCCAAAACACCTCGAAAAAACAGCAGCCAGTGTAATGGAACACAAACAACATTCAACAAGAACATTTACAGATTTCATGGAATATGAAGTTTCAGAATTAGGTATTTCCATGGGCTGTGTACAAATGCCTACACTTTTATAAGAGAAACACTTCTATTTGTGAACAGAATCTCACCCAGAGAAGGGGGACAATAGAGGCCCTACCTGAAAAAGTTTTAGGGCACTAGAAACTTAGTACCTGTGTCAAGAATACCTACATTAAGTAGAAAATAGAAAACCTGTCTTGCAGGGAGACGGAAGTAATTTATTTTAATCATAACACACAGAATCAGTTGCTCTGTTCTGATGTTAACTACACTGCTTTCTTGTCACATGCTATTCAAAAACAAGGTAGGAGAAATACGAGAGGGACTTCCACAATGGTCTTCCACAATGGAATTTGTAGGATTTGTAGGAAAGCATAACTGCTTTTCATCATCAGTGTTGCAGACCACAGTTGCACAGTTAACTTAGATGGGCTCTGCAGAAGTCAGGGATGACACTCAAAGGATATCTAAAACAAAGTGAATTTAGAAAGAGGTCAGCAATTAACTGAAAAGAGCACAGGACTTGATGAGATTTGGGAGGACGAGAAACTCCAGAAAGGATCTCAAGCAATCTAAACATTGAAGAAAAATCTATGGCATTCTGTCCTTGACAGCATCACACCTGTAAATGATGAAGAAAAGCCCAAACTGAGGTACTAAAGGTCACAGCCAAAACAATTCATCTTGGAAACCTGCAATTTAGAGCAGAGACCTAGGAGCAATGAAGTGATGGATTACCATTAAAACTGAATAAACTGTAGTGGTTTCAGAGGAAACTCCAGTGCCTCCCCATAGGCCGCAGTTTGGCTGCATGCCCTGGCAACAAGGAGCACTGTGTGCGTCTTGGGTTTGTTGTTTGCATCTAGTATCCAAGGTGCTTCTTTCACAGACTGAGCTGTGTTTTAGCACAGGTTTGCTGCTATTCCAGAAAAACAGCTTCTTATGCAAGGTAGCAATTACGTCCGCCACAGTCTAGATAATGGATGTTTTAGGTCATCTTTTTGATCTTAAGGAAACTTGTCATCAATACTAATCTCAGTACAGCTACCGCAAAGCAAACGTTAAGAATTTAACTATGAAATCCAGTGAAGTTATCTGCTCAGAAGAGTAAGCGCCCAATGAGAGAGAAATCTTGATTTTTTGAGAGATCAGTTTAACTACATATAGTTTCCCCATACATTTCTATAAAACCATAACCACTTCTTTGTTGATGCTGGCTCTTTGGAGAACAGGCAATGAAAATACCTCATGCAGAGATCACAGCCTTACCATTTACAAGGCCACAGCCACTGGGCAGCTCTTACATCACTACACAGCTCTGATTGCAAGTCCAAGTTACTCTGCTACATTAACTTTTGCTTACAAGATAAGAAGCTGAACTAGTCCAAACAGAGACCATCTGATTGATGCCAGCTAAGGACTGCATTGATATCATGCTCAGCAAACAAGAGGAGCAAGGCCATTCATCAGTGCTAAACAAGAACAGAGAGGAAATGGGCAGACCTAGTCCTTAGTTTTCCTGTTCTTTTTAACCTGATGCCTATGAACAGGTTGCAAGTGTTACCAATCTTGCTCCTACTGCCACCCTTGGATGAAAGCTGAAATCCCTCTCTCTTGGGACACCTGGTGTCAGTGGGCAGCAAGGACTGGTTGCTCCCAAGGGGAGGAAAACCTCATATACAGCAGGGCAGGGACCTGCCAGCCAAGGCTGTGTCCTACAGCTCCCAGACAAGAAGAGCAGGACAGGTTCAGAGACCATGGCCAGGCTCAACCTGAATCTGTATCACTGTGCACAACCATGGTGGGGATAAGGCATATCTGAGGAAGTCAGGTCACATCATGGAGTCGATATGCATTGGTAATTCCTACCACATCACTCTGGTGAGAAGGCTGAACTGAAATGGAAATGGTACTTTTGAGACAAGGAGAAGGGGGCTGGGGCAGAAGTCCAAATTAAGGCTGCTCTGTTCACTCAGAATGACTACAATGAAGCACAAAGACTTGATTATCTGAGGAAGAAATTTGTTGCATCTATGCAGACTTCATTCTGAAGTCCAGATCCTCGCTCCACCTCCTTACTCTTACCCCTCTCACTCCCCCACCTGAGTCTTTCCTCACATGGCAAGTTGTGGGCTGAGGCATATGCAAGTGCTATAAAAATACAATTCCTTCCATCACATTTTTACAAGCTTTCACCTGGATTCTTCTCTTCTCAATCCCAATTTCTTGCCCTTCCAGAGGTATGGGAGTCTTCACAACTTCTCACTGAAATGCCTCTGCAGCTCTGAGCATTTATCTTTCTACAAAGTTCCCAAGATAATAAAACAACAAAGTCTATTTACTCCACCAGGGGGCTGAATGCAGATCAGCATGCCACCAGCCTGGGAGTGGTGAAAAGCATTTTTACTCCAATTATCTTACTAGAAAGTCTGGCACAGGCACAAAGTGCTCACGTTGAGGAGCCAAGAGCTCACACTTTGCTGTACTCCAGTCGTCCTGTTTCTCTAAGCTCTAATGTTTCAGAACTCAGGGATGGCAGAGCACATTTAGGTGAGCCTGGTCACCAGCACCACAGCTGATCACACACAGTTGCTCACTGCTGAAGAGCCCAGAGATTTGCTTTCTTCCTTATTCACCACAAACTAACACCGTACCAGCAACACTACTACTGAAGACACGTCAAGATCTGCATTTGGAACCAGCAGTGCATTACATGGAGGTTATATCAAAGCCATCATAGACGTTCATCAGTCCATTACAAAACTAAACATGAACAAAGCTGAACTTCTGGGTGACCTGAGGAAAAAGCATTTTATATCACCAAGTGCAGAAAAGAGTACAGCAGCTTGCCCTAGCCTCTCTTAGGAGGGGATTGCTCTCCAACTTGAAGCAAGGAAAAACAAATTCATGTGAAAGAAAGGGGAAAAATATATATATATAAAGAAAATTACTTTTATTGCCTGCATCAGATACTCTCACTAGCAGCATCAGCACGCTCTTGCATTTCTATCAGCTTTAAATGCCACTCTTCTCCAGATTACCAGGAGTACAGAAATTTTAATCATACTAAATAGAAGGAGGAAGAGCAAACCAACTCAGGACTACAGTGCAAACAATCCAGTTTTTCTTTCTCACTTGCCTGCATGCACAGCTATGTTTTACATCAAGGAATTTACCTTCTTTGGCCTTCAGATTTGTTCTCTGTTCTCTCACAAACTTGCAAACTCCAGTGAAATACACCAGAACATTTTTTTATATACATACTGAGCAACCTGGAATACTACATCTGTGTGCATTCTCTAGCCTAAATAAAATAAAGCAGCCAGAAGCAATGGAAAAAGTCCAAAACCACAGCCAAACAGAAAATCACACTGTTCTGTTACAGCTGCTATCCCAGACAGATGTGTTTTACCAGACTTGGGAAGCAGTACAAGCAGCACATAGGCACACACATCATTCAGATTCTCCTGCATCTGCAACAGACATGAGACCTTTCCAGGGAAACAAAACATGATGCACAATGTTCTTAAGTGTCACTGCAAACACATTATGTCTACAGTGACAGAGCTGCTGACCAATGAACATTTACAGCAGATAAATGAACAATTTAGTTCTCTTTGTGAGTTAAAATTAGCAGGTTCCAGCTTATATGACAACATTGTATTAACATTAACATGTGGGGCATAAAAAGACTGCACTGCTAACCCCTCAGCTACAGGGAGATATCAGCAAATCCAGTCTGCATTAGGGAAGATGCAGAGGTAGACCTATGGGTTGAGCCACCTCCATGCATGCCTTCAAGTCCTACAGTACCACAAGGGCAAGGAGACAGCGCATGATCCATCTCACAGTGCCTCTCCATCTCTACCCTACAGGCAACAGCAGCAGACATCATCATCAGATGGGAAACACTGGTGGAGATTATATGGGAAGATGCTATATTCCTAAGAAAAATATCCCAAAACAGAGTTCCAAGAAATACAGTTGCACACTTCAAGCAAAGAGCAGCAGAAGCCTTGAAAACAGCAAACTGAAGCTCCCACTGTCTCCCAGACACTACAAAACTTCAGACAAACCAGCAACTTTTCCACTCTAAAAAGTCTTCAATAAAACTGCGTCAAATTCTTGTTATTTCTGTGCTTGGTATTGAAAGTATAGGGACAAATAATAGATGTGTTTTAAATGATCACTCATCTTATTTCAAAGCCAGAAAAGTCTCAATGTTCCCATTATTTACTTAACATTCCTGTTTTTCTTCACAAAATCCTATTTTTCAGAATTATATGTCATCGTTCTAAAGCAAAAGAAACAAGAGACCTGTGTTCTGAGCGTCACAACAGGGAGAAAACATGCTATTACATGGAATATTCATCATTTGTCAAATAACCATTCCCAGGGAGTTTGTTTTCATGTACTTGAAAAATCACAAAGTGTAAAAGCAAAAACATGATTGCAGAAGAAAGCAAATTCTCATTTGGATACTGAGCATAGAAAGAGGTCGTAACATCTTGTTCTTTTAAATCAGAGAGAATTTACAATCAACATCAGAACGAACACACATGAGAAGGCATCAGCTACAGGCCTTCTTATAATTCTTATATTAAGGCCTTACCTTAATCTACATGTCCTCTGTTATCTCCCTCTCAGAAGCCAATACATTTGCCCCAAAGAACTAATCTTTTACCCCACAAGGAAACAGTTGCTTCTCTCCTTACAAAATATCAATTTCAGTAACAGACTCCCAACTGACAGTGGACAGCAGTGTATCATCAGGAGGGTTCTCATGAGAGAGAGCTCCACATTAACATTATCCAGCTTTGGACATCAGCTACTTCTCTCTTTTACAGACTGGACTGTAGTTAAGAGCAGTGCCTGGTACCTCTACAGAACACTGCACCCAGCCTAATTTCCATCACCCAGCTGATTGTGCACTCAGAACAGTACAACCAGTTTTGCACTCAGAGGACAAGATACAATTTAGATCGATTTTAGTGCTGCAGGAGCAAAGCCCACATCCTGCCTTGCACCAGGAAGGAAAGTTATGAGACTAATAGATGACCTAACTTCTTTCCACAACAGATGGCCAACCATGACAGCTGCTGGTTGAATGCCAGCAACTGCACAAGTGCTCCACCGGTCCTTAGAGCACGATGCAAATTGTTACTGCTGACAGGGGCTTACTTGCAAAATGAAACAAGCAAAGGAGGAGAGATGAGCCTAGCAACGACATGCAGTTTTGAAACACTGAAATGCCCAAGGCAGAATGAAAATGGGGGTTGAGGAGGAACCACATACACACAAACCACAAAAACAACCTCCTTTCTAGATCTTAAGGATCTGCCTTCCTCATTAAAGGAAGAAAAAATAAATCATAAAAACAAAAAACACACTTGAGATGCATTTGCTCCAATTGGCTGCTTTTCCACACTGTACTTTTCAACCAAAAGTAACCAGCAGAAGGGCAGTTATTCTTATGACACCAAGTTATTTATATACCTTGTTAATGATAATGTTCATCTGCTCTGACCATTAATGTTTCACTAACTGAACCGTGTGCTCTTCGCGGGGTTTAAGTGCACCTATCACATATACCTCATTCAAAAAAGCTCTAACTACGCATCTGACCTCTTCTAGAGCCAAATGTATCTAGATGCAAAGAAGCAAATGTTCTCTGTTTAGGAACAAAATGTCTGAGTGTACAATCCTAAAATATTATAAATAGTTTCTTAAACTGCTGCTAGTCTGAACATTCCAACACAGTCAGACCTTCACATTTTCCCTGGTGATTCTTATAAGAAAAAGCCAAATGAAGAATGAACACCATCAATTTGATCTGCAGAGAACTACTGCTACAGAACTGCAAAAAAGCACAACATAACCGTGAGACTCAATTTTCTCCCAAATGCTTGCTCTCTGCTCTTTTAATGCCTTAGGTAAGTCATAGAAATGCACTCACCAAAAGGTAGTTCAAATCTTGTGTCCAGCAAAATTCTGTGAGGAGTCGGGTTTTTGGTTCCACAGATTTCATCACGTTTCATTACAACTTCTGCCTCTAATGTAGACCACTCCCCAGGACCTTCCTGTGAATCACAAGCCACAAATCAAATTTCATGTCCGGCATGTCCTTTTGCAGTGACTCTCATACATTTGCTAAGATAAGGGCTCAAGAAGAACCTCACCGACCTCAAGACCTGGTACCTGTTTTAGGGACATGGTCTAGTGGGTAATATTGATGGTTGGTAGACAATTGACGATCTTAGAGGTCTTTTCCAACCTTAAAGATTCTATGATTTTTAATGCTTAATGGCATCCATTCAGCTTGAGCTGGCTGCCTGGGCTTCCAAATCCTGAACATATTGTAAAGGCAAGATGCAGAGATCTCACAGTAGAACTACTGACTTCTCCACAGAACTCCAAAGATAATTCCCCAGAGGCAGACACAAGAGAGTACTTGGTCAGCCAGAGAAACTAAGCTTTTTTAAACTAAGTTTAAAAAAAAAACAAATCCTGCTTACTTAGAAGAACTACCAAATTAAGTAGGCAGGAGAGCTACAGAAACTGGTGCATCCCATCTCCTACTTTTTTTCAGTACCTATCAGAACCTCTAGACATCTTCTAACACTGCAGCCAGAATCTTTAAGAAAATGATGCAGACATATTCTGAGCTCACCTTAAAAGTCAGTACACTTGCTATCATGGCAGTTATAACATTATCAGGAATGTGCAGACATCTGAGCATCAGACTAAGCAGTAAGTGCTTAAGACCTCAGGCACTTCAAATATACATGTTCCTCAACAGATTAAACCTTATCTCGGAGGTCATTTGTAAGAAAAGTGATAGCTACATATGCTCAGTTTTGGTCTCACTGTTGATGGCCTTCTTTAAAACAAAAAAAGTAAAGCAAAACAAAGAACACACACACACAAAGTGCAACACTGATGCAGTCCTTTTCCTTCACTCAACCTCAGCAGCCTTGCAAGTGGAAGATCTGATGAGAAGCAAAATCCTGATCTGCATCAGGCTAGATTCATAACACTATGAACATTGGAGCTGTCAAAATAAAGTCTGTGTGTTACTTTAACCTCATCAGATTGGCGAATGGCTTTCAAAGCAATCCATACAGTCCCAACCAGCGTGTCCCAGATAAGTCCTTTGTTCCATACTTCGACAATTAGGCCCAGGTCCAGCCGACTGATCTCACTGCAACAAAAGAAAAGACACAGCAGGTGAGGAAAACGCTGAACATGAAACTGTTCTACTTCAGGTTCTGCATTACCAGTGCAATTATCCCAGTAAAACTTTCCATGCAGCTACGTCAAGCTAAAGACAACTTCTGAAAGCATGTGGTCAAGACAGATCATCCGTGTAGGGGACACTACTTTTTAACAATGCATTTCCCATAGTTTAAGTACACGAAACTGCAAAATAAAACCCTAAACTAATTCATGTATGTACTGCCAATAGGAAACTCATCACAACAGTTACAAGCACAAGATGAAGAAATACAGCTTCAGTTGAAACAATGGCAAGCTGCTCTTCCTCATCAGTCACCCCATGCACAGTGGGTACATACTTACCATCAAAAACACAGCAAATGCAAGCATACTCTGTCAGGTCCTAATATGCTAACTACCTATCCCTGAACCTACCACATGCCAGGATTATCAGTCCCAAACACTGCACAGATGCATCAGCAGCACTATCTCTTGCACAGAGCTCAGTTACTTTGTTCCTCTGTGTGGTACCAAAAGGCTCTGAGCCATGTAAACCTCCAGCAACAGGTGGCAATACACACAAGCAACCAGTGAGTACTCAGTTCTCAGAGATACTGACTGTCAATGAGCTGAGGATGCATCTCAAATTAATTTCTCCCAAGTGCCTTCTAACATTAATGCCTCCCTTTTGCATGACAATTAATAACATGCCTGCTTAAGAAAAGTACATCAGATGCACAGCCTGAATGATAAAAGCAATGTATTGAAAACTGCTCATACAGAATCAACTCACTTATGAAGGTTCAGCTCCTTATTTGAGCTCAGGATTTCTCTTCATGCAACTGTCAATTCCTAAAGTAGGCATCCTGAGCATAAAGTGCTGCTGCTTGCTGTCCTTCTGTCCAGTCAAATGCAGCCATGTTAAGTTTAGGAAAGGAAGCTTTAAGCATGCTGATTGCTGTGTTCAATAGGCTATCATCTTGGACAAAAAAAAGAACCACTGCAAAGATTAGCTTTATCCCAGAGACACTTCACAACAAGAGACAATTTTATCTGTAAGACCACTCAGGGAGGTTGGAGTCCCCATCCCCAGGTGTGTTTAAAAGAGGCACTAAAGGACCTGGTTTACCAATGGGACCCAGGTTGATGTTCGGACTGCTGATCACAGAGATCTTTCTCAATCTAAATGACTCATTGGTTCTAAGTTTGGATACAGTTACTCAGCGTAGCCAAGCTAATAACCAGCCACCTGTGCAGTCACCTCTCTGCCTTCCCACTGCTTGTGCATTGGAAAAATCACATTTAACTGATGGCACAGACAAGCTTGAAGTAACAAAAATCACTGGTTTTCTGTTGGCAGGACGAGTGTGAAGCCACAAAGGGAAAGAAAACTGACTAGATTTTCAGACATACTGTAAAATCACATTCTTTGCTTCAACATACATTGACAGAATAAGATATTCACCAGGTGTCTGTAAAGGGCAACAAAGGATATGACACTAAAGGAAAAACAAAAGGATTTTCAGCACAATGGTTTTGATTGCCTTGGGAAGTGTCTCCCTTTCCCCACCTTCTGGTTAGATGAAGAATAGCTTCAAAGAACAAAAGAGCTGAGATTTTAATTTCATGCCC